>NC_042519.1:5167291-5471250 GCF_900963305.1 Echeneis naucrates | reverse complement strand
TTGTGGTATGGCCTTAATATTTCTGTTCTTGAAGTCTTCTTCGGACGGTGGATTGTGACACCTTCACGCCTGCACTGTGGAATTTGTTGGTGATGTCACTGACGGTTGTTTTTTCACAGTTTTCACAATGTTTCTGTTATCAGCCGCTGTTGTGGTTTTCCTTGGCTGACATGTTTGACATCTGTTGCTAAGTATACCAGTAGTTTCTTTCTTTTTCAGGATATTCCAAATTGTTGCCCATGTGTGTTCACAGGCTCTGATCAATTTTCCTTATTTTCTCAGCTTCAAAATGGCTTGCTTTTCTCTCATAGACAGCTCTCTTATCTTCATGCTGGTTTATTCTTTTTAGCAAGAAATGCAGTCTTTACAGGTGAAACCCAAGGCTAAAACCATGAGTAGTCATTCAGAGGTATTTAATGTTCTGACAATCAATCTAAAAGACAATACCTGGGCAACAAGAAAGACTTAAATCAGGTGTTACAATAGTTTTGCTCACTTTAAAAATGGGTGGGTTCAAACAAAAGGTGGTATGTCCTAAATATTTCTGGCACTTCTAGATGTAAATACCAGGAAATAAAAGTTGAAATTCTGAACGTTTGTCTCATATTCATCTTTTGATCTTAAGCCCAAATGTCTTCAGTGAACAAAAAAAAAAAACAAACAAACAAAGGAATTGACCTTACCATTAAAATACTTTTGGAGGTGGCTGTATATTTGAGACCATCTACATTTGCATGCTAACTATAGAAAAATGTCAGTGTGTGAATCGATGGGGATTGTCTAAAAGTGCTGTCTTATTCTGGCAAAACTGCATTGATGGTGTGCAGCCAGTTGGCTTATCACCAAATATCATTAAAACCACGTCTTGCCTTTTGGAAATTAGAATGAAAGTAACCAAATGTGCTATCTCCTCCCCAAGCTTATTTAAGGTGCTGTGTAGTGTATTCGCTAGTGGGCATGCTGCACCTCCCACACAAGGACATCAGTTTCTGTTTTAGAGAGGCTTTGCGACAGATCTGCTCTGCACTGTCTTCTCCATAAGGAAGTTGTTGGAATTTTGTGGTGCACGTAAATTTTGATAGATATTGTATTTGCTGCTAATCTTGTGCCCCCACCCTGAGCACTGCTGACTGTGTTTTAGCCATGCATCAATGTGAGCATTCTAAATGTGGGTATTAACTGCATGGTATTTAAATGGAATAGGATTGCAACATTATAAATTTCCACAGGACCTTAAATGAGCAGTTTCCTATGTACCCAGATTAATTTAAGAGCTTTTCTGTGTGTAAAACATGAAGACATCGAATCTTTTCATGGATGTATTGAGCATTGCTAGAACAAAAATAGTGTTGATGCAGAACTAAAACGAATTACCCTGAAGCTCGACTGTTGCAAAATCAGAATAAGCAATGCTGAACTTACTACTGCTGTACCAACTGCTTTTAAATCATTTGCAAACGCGCTGTTCTGTAGTTTTTTGCAGGATTTTGTTGAATGATGCAAAGTCGCGTTGCAGGGGCTGAAAATAGCAAAATGTTAGGATAGGAAGAATCTATAACTATAAAACTAGAACTATAAAAAATGAAAAAAAATAAAATAAACACCATTCAAAAGAAATACATAAGCAACTTCGGTAAGACGTAAACAGAGGCTAGATTCTAAAAACAGGTCATTTGTGTAGGATAGAAGAAACTCCTGCTGTTCTCCTTCAGCCTGATTGTCATGTTAGTTCCACTACCAGAAGAGGGAATGAGCTTGTCATTGTGCTCTGACTCATGACCAGTGTAATAATGCGCTGTTTTTGCTATTTCTCTACATGAAGCCTGAACAGAGAAGTAAAATAAAAAAATTTAAAAAACGCTTGCAGACGAGTGACACCTGGTCACCAAATGGCCAATCTTTGCTCATGCAAAGCACAGAAGCAACGCATATTTGAGGATATAAACTCTTTGAACCTGCCTTGCAGGTTTGTATGCAGGTAAATGTAAAATCAAATTCATTTTTGTCATGATTACTGTCAAATGAACTGAACAGTTGTATTACAAATTAACGAGGTGCAGCGTAATAACATGAATGTGTCTCTTTACTCAAGAAAAAGTGTTTATGTCTGGTTAGCTATTCATCAGTTACTTGTGTTCCTTTATTCTGTAAGGGCCCACAGAGCAAAGATTTGAAGGTATTTTACATAAATTCTATCAAGGTTGTGGATTTTGTTTACTTTTCCTTTTTCTTTTTCTATAATACTTAATGGTAGCTGACATCCGAGTAGTTGCATCACAGCCATCTTCATGGATGATAAATCATAACAAAAAGAAAAAAACGGATTGAAATGTTAGCACAAGATGTGAAACAAATACCCAAGCACAGAAAGGAGCCATTAAAAACGATAACTGAATTAAAATAAGGTGCTGAGCCAGAGGCCGTAATCACGTAAATCAAACGCAAGTATGAGTTTCCTGGCATGTGCACTTTGGACATTTTTGTACATTTGGTTTACACAGTAGATGGGAGTTTAGAGAAATGACATTTTATATATTTTGTTATGATGAAAGTGTTAACTACAAATTTAGTATATTAATATTTAGTAAATATTTGAAAAAGAATAAATCAATATTCATGGGGACAAGGATTTCCGTAAAATTTGGATTGTGTTAAAAACATGAAACAGATGCTCTGTTGTTTATGTATTTATGGGGGTCCGCCATGGTCGTGTCATTTCAAATGATGCTGTGGGAAAGAATTGTGGCACAGCATTTTCTACTTCCCTTTCAAAAAGACAGGTTCTTTGCAGTGTTTATCCATCCATTATCTGTAACTGCTTATCCGCACAGGGTCGGGGGGGGATCAGAGTCAATTCCATAGGACCTAGGGTGAGGGCAGAATACACCCCGGACAGGTTGTGATCCCATCCCCAGGCTGACATATCCCGAGTCAAATGCATTCAGGTATATGGGCAACTTAGAGTAGACCCTACGGTTTGAATACACAACCTTGTTGCTATTAAGCATCTTTACTAACCACTGCAATATCATGTCATCTAAGTCCAGGGTTTCCTAAACTAAATGAGATGAGATAGGAATCACTGAAGCTTCCTTATCATTCATAGAATTTGAAAATGTTACACCACATCTTCTGGTTAGTTTTTTCCAGGTTATTTTATTTGGTTAGGAAACTTCTGAGCATGGCTCGGGGGTTGGGATTAGACTTTGGCGCATACTGGATTTACAACTGTGGGATGCACACACACTCCCTTTGGCATCATAACTATAGCTTGGCATCTTACTCAAGGACGAGCCCAAGTCTAATTTATTTTCAGGATAAATAGCTACTTAATAATGACAGCAAACAAGTCATGTATAGTCATTGCAAACGTGCTGATTAGCACTGATTTGAAATAAAATACTAGAATTACACTAACCTCAAAAAACAAGTTTAAGCAATGAAGTACATCAGCATAGTTGTTGTGTGTGAGTCTGTTGTATATTCACCTCATGAAAGTAAATTCACCATTGGTTTACCTTACACTAACATCTTGGGAAAATATGTAGCCATTTGGCTTACAAATGTAAATTACTAGAAACGTCAGTTGCTGCTTGATGCTAAGATGAAAACGGTAAAGCTTATGAGAGTGTTGAATGATTATTCCATTTTACAGCTTCTTGGCTCTATACTGTTGATATGGAGCTACTGATTAGTTCAGCATAATTCTCTGACTAGCAAACGCTTCCCATGTAAATTTGAACTAACACAAAAAGTTTCTTGATGACAAAATTAAAATACTATTGCAGGGTGCAGAGCAGTGCTTCCTGAGTACACACTGTTCTGTGCACTGTGCACTGCAGACCACAGCTGGACAACAGTGCTCTGTCTGTCCTCTCTGTCCCCACCAGGCACTCAAAAACAAGCAAGGTAGCAATTGAAACGGCAGTTTGATGCGCTCTCAAGCTGATTGAGTAAAGCTCATTATCTTCAGCCGTCACAATGAATCCATTTCATCAAGGCAACAGCTCTCTGTATCAGCTGTCACAACTCATCTCATCCAATCAAGTTTCACCCTGGCTTTTTGTTTTTTATATAAATATATTCTAAATCGCTGACAACCTTGATGTCTCCACAGTCTCTTTAAAGCGGATTAATTTAACATTCTCTCAAAAGCTGTTGTGTCATCTCTGCTGCGGCCAGTGTTGATTAAGTGACTGTACAGAATAACACCAACAACTTACAAAGATATATTTGGAGGGATCACTTTACTGTATTCAACATAAACACAAACAAAACCGAAGTCACTCTAGCCATTTCCTGTAGGAGCTAAGGTAGATTGTGTATGTCAAGTAGAAAAGGTCCAAACACATGAAACAATATCTATTGTTTTTTTGTTTGTTTGTTTTTTGTTTGTCATACTGTAAAGACAATCTGACATTGTCCTTACCCTGAAAGTAAAATCCACCCATCCATCATGTTTTGCTCCTGGGTAATATTGGCAGCTAACCAAGTAAAACAACTCTGACATTTGTTTTCTCCAGCTCTTTCTGGGCGGTTCCCATGGTGTCTTCAAGGTACTAGAGATATATTAAGTCCCAGGGGTGCTCTCTGTTTGCCCAGTGGTCTCCTTCCAATTGAATGTGCCTGGAATATCTCCACAACAGAGGCGTTCAGAGGAGTTCTTAATCACATACCCAAGCTACTTGACCCGGTTCCTGTCAGTGCAAAAGAGCAACATCTCCTTGCTGACTGAGGTCCTTCCACATTCATAATGAGAGAGCATGACATCCAAAATGGAAGCTGTTTCAGCCTCTGGCCCAATCTACTGATTAGTTCAAAGTCACTGAAATGAAGTGATTTTGCTGTAAAAGATTGCTGTTTCTGATTACAGAGTGACTGGGCATTCAGCCTTGTTTGAAGTGCAGTTTATGCTTCTGTAACACAGAAGTACCTGGCTCAGGTCACGTCCCTGTCCATTTCAGTACTGTTGAGATTTGTTGCATTGAATCTCAGCCTGAGCACTTTGCGTAATATTTTTTTTTAATGAATACACAGTATAAAGAACTATAAAACTCAACATTGAGGATGTGACACATCTGTAATTTGATTTGTATAGTGAAGATAACGCTTTAAAAGCACACATAGCTTCCTTGGCCACAGGAACCGCGAAGCTGAAATGCCCCTTTTAAAACATCATAAACAGATAAATATTGATTTGCACAAACTTCGCTTAAAACAAAGATGGACAGGGTTACCGCTGATCGACCCCACGAGGTGCTTGTCTCACAGCGACATTGTCCTTAGAGGAGTGCTGTGCAAATATGTGAGTACTGCCTGCAAAGACATTTGTCACACTGAATCTGAAATCCACTTAAACATTGATATAGATATAACACTGCAGTACTCAGAGAGTATGCGGAGAGGCAGCTCAGGTCTCCTTAATCTTCATCTATCATCATTAAAAGCAGTGAGGAAGAATAACAGCCCTCACACTTTATTTTATTCGTTACTTACATTAAATGGAAACAGTGTACTGAAGCTCAAAAAAGGCAGACTCTTGGAAGTCACTGGAGGTATAATTATTTGTGTAATAGTCTATTTTGATTTATTGGTCTTTCATTGGATCACATAGCACATACGAAAAAGCAGGAATGAAGCAGAATAAATACATTTAGAATGAAAAAATCTCTCAAACACTCATTATAAAAGTCACTATCTGTGTGCAATTTTGCTCAGCACATATGTTCAAAAATGTGATTTCATTTCAAATGTGATTTAAGTATTGAGATAACTCAAATGGCATCGAGTGAGTGCACTCAGTTGGAATTATCCAGCACAATTTACAATTTAAAGTTATGAATCAATTTCTCTCGTCCAGAAAATAAAACACCATTTTGTTTTGGTTTTTGAAAGCCAGTTGCTTAAAGGCAGAGTAATTTCATTCCCTCCATCTCTTGTAGTTAAATGCTCTTTATCCAACCAAACAGAAACTGGAAGTATAGGGAGAGAATGCATAATGAAAAGCAGCCCAGGATTCCTTGATAGCTGTGGAACAAATGCCCCTGCTGGGCTTGCTAATGAGTTTAACTTGAGTGCTCAGCCATTTTCTTCCCCTATCCACGTATTAATTTCATGCAAATGGTTATTCACTATTGAGTCCCCTGTGAATAAGAGCACAACATGTTTCCGGCAATTTCAGTTTTTGTAGCACTTCCAGAGCGTGTTTAATGGCCGTTCATGTCATTTGGTATGCAATACTGTAGACCCAGGATACATGATTTATGAATGGACAATCAGTTGATTTCCATAGTTTTGCTGCTGTGTGATAAAAATTTGCCCTGGCCAAAACATGCCTAACCTTTGAAAACACTCAAATTCTGATTCCAATAGCCCCACATGGACTTGAAAGATCCTTTACAGGCTAATAATCACCAGTGAATTTATGCCTCTAAAAGAAGTAAGCAGCTCTATTCAAATCAATGTCATTTTTTACCGGTATCGGTGTGTCTTTATCTCTCTTGTAAAGCCTCTGAGCTATAGGAAGGCCTTGGCTCAGGAGGGCAGGATCAATAGCCCAAGAAAGCGAATGGATTTCTCTAAGCCTGGGTGTTGTGCCGGGTTTTTGATTGGTTTGCTTTATGGGTTTACCTGGATGAGGGGTTGTAAACTAATAGCTCCAAGCTTCTAAATATTAGAGGGAAAGGCAGAGATAAAGACTTTAAGCTCCAGAGTGCAGATTCAGCTGTGGATGGCAGGTGTCCACTCAGCACACAGTGGGGGTGGTCGACAGTACCACTCGTGGGGTGGGAGAAACAGACGCCATCAGCAACAATCCAGAGTAAATTATATCCATGGAAACTGGTACTATTGATTGCCAAGAATGCTTTACAACACATGTCAGCCTTTACAATATGTCACAAAGGCACAAAAACACCACAGCCCCTGAGGGGGTCATTTCCTTCAAATGATATACAGAAGATAATGACTGCAGTTGTTCAAAAATGCATCCATTAGCTGTCTAAATCAGAGCAGAAAAGAGCTGTTCATGGTCTTTAAGCTTACATTTATCTCTTTTCTCTTGAGCTTTACTGCTCTTCCTCTCTCTACATCCCTCGTACATGGTCTCGTATGATGCAGGTGGCAAGTACACCAGTATAACTCAAATGCCAATGACTTTAATTCAGTGTTCCTGTAGTCTGAAAACTGTCTTAAAACAAATAATCAAATCAAGCACTAAGCTTTTATACAGGCCTCTATGGAATATATGCTCACAGACACCAGTATATCTTTACATTCAGAAAAGAATATGGCATGGTTAAGTATATATGGTACTTTAAAAAGCTTCATCTTGACTATCTTAACTTCATCATCGACTGTTACCTTGGAGCTTATATAAAAGTTGCTGCCCAGTGTCCCAAGGACAAATATGAATTTTTCACAATCCTTTTTTTTCCAGTCTTAAAAGTATTAGGTAATAACTTCTTGTTTTTTTTTCTTTTATCTTTTCCTTTTTTCTATTTGAAGGTGCATAGATTCCACTGGAATGGGATTCAGAGATTCTCCTTAGCGTGATATGTCTCACATTAGCTTGTAGCAGTGGGGGAAAGCAGGAATAATGCTCTCTGATATTACTAAGTCTCTTTTATAAAGCCATATCTTGACAAGTTGTCACAGACAGATATTTAGTCATATGAGGTATTTTGCCTTCACCGAGTGACTGGGGCTGGAGCTGCTGTGCAGTTTTCAACTGCCACTACAAAAGAGAAGAGCACCATAATTTATTCAATGCATCTTAGACTGCTATCACAGGAGATTCACAACTGGCGACAGTAGCTGGGTGACTAAAGCAAGGCTACAGTGATGATATGTTCATGTAATTCGTTCAGCTCAATCAACATTTATCGATTAGAGATATTATCAGTTGTTTGTTAGATTTAATTTTTACTATGAATTAAAAAACGTGCACCTTTTTCGAAATTTATTTTTGGGCTTAGATGAGAAGAGTGATGCCTTTGCCTTTATCGTGTAAAACACTGCAGGAAAAGTAGGCACAACAGCCAGGCTCACTCTGTTAAAAAATAAATAGATAAAATGGCTCCCCATGAACACATATGCCCAGCATGAAATTAATGGATGCCAGCAGTAGACAGTCAAACTGAATGTACCCCCCTGTTTAGGAAGAAATAAGAACTATAATTTGAATGACAGTTCTCTATTTTTTGTCATTAAACTTTTACGCCTCTCCCTCCCACACCTCCACTTCCAGTCTTATATTATTGCATTTCTTGTACTTTCATCGACACTGCTCTTCTTAGGTTCACACAACTGTGTGCGCAAAAGACCAGTGTTGGTTTGTAGTGGCCTGACATCAACCACTGGTCTGAAAGGTCACAAAATCATTAAATCGTCTTGGTGCTTCTCGTCCTGAAACACACAGGTCCTGGAAGAAGAACATACAACAGGAACTGTAGGTCAGAAGTTGACTTAAACTGCTGTATGAGCTAAATCCAAAAGGCTTTGTCAGCCTTTCACTGAGATTCTTTGACATTCAAGTCCACCTTTGTGCCTGTCATTTTTCAGCAAATTATTTAAAAACAAAAAGTTTTTATAAGACATCTTTAAGAGCTTAAAAAACTTATTTGTCTTTGCATTCCATCAGTACACTCTGTAGATGATATACAACAGACTTTGCATATCCCTCTACAAATATATTCCCACAGGATAAATGGGTGCTGGACTTTGTACAGTGGTATGAGAATTCATTTTTTCAGCTTAGCATCAGGACGTGTTGATCTAATTCAGATGCCAGTATTGTCAGGGGCCAAGCTGCGGAGCAGTTTGACAAAGACAAATACTTAGACATGTTTATTGATGACAAGCTGAGCTTTGAACACAAGACGGAAGATTTGCAGGGAAAGTACAACACATATTGTTTGTGTTATATAAGCTTAGCCAAGCTTTATGATTCATCAATATTTTAGTGGATCCGAGTCCTCTTACAAACTGTGAATTATGAACAAAAACCATCTAATCCATCTAATAAAAACTGGTAGTAAAACCAGTTGGACAGCAAAGTGCTTCAAATCAGTGTCTCTTTGTGCTTTTCTTTTGGTAGGTGTTTTTTATTTAATTTTTGATAAGTCACAGAACAATAAAATGACAACAGAACATAGTGTGTGCTGTTACGGGGAAGTACCACCTGTTGTTTTTAAATATCAACATATTTATTCAGAAATGTCTTTTTACTTGTATGCGTCAGTGAAATATTTGTAGGTGTTCTGTGGCTCATCTAATTTTATGTCTTGTGAGGTTATATGGAGCGTTTCTGTGCTGAGTTTGTATGTTCTCCTCGTGCCTGTGTGGGTTTCCTCCGGGTAAAAGACGGTGTGAGTGGTTGTTGGTCTCTGTGTGTCTCTGTGTGTTGGTTTGCGATGGACTGGTGACCTGTCCAGGGTGTACCCCGCCTGGACTCAGATGGGATTGGCTCCAGAGCCCCCCACCGGAAACAGATAAGTGGTAGGAGATGAATGAAGGAATGGCTTTTAATCCTCTTTAAAATATGGTAATTTCATGTCTTGCATAGCTAAATTTCACCTTCACGTCACCTTTACTTGTTTCTCATACATTTTGCAGGGTGTTCCAATCAATCATGCATAACATAGGGACATGTTATACACTATAAATCACTGTAACCATAGAAAGTGATGAAATGGGGAAATCCAAGCACACCTAATCGATACCAACTTTAAAGCTTTTTTTTTTTCTTTTGGTAACTTTAAAACATGCTTTTCTTGCTTTTGGGGGGAAACATATTCTGGTCCATGGACTCTATTATATGCGTGACATGAAAAATAGATATTATTTACCCCCTTTGGCCTTTAAGGGTGGGTTATTAATGATAGTACACAATTCAGTATGTGCATGCATGTGTGCAAGGATTAAATGTATGACATTAGCTGCATAGTTCATTCAATTCCTAAAATATCTCCCTTTTCCCTGCTGTGCAATAAGAATCAAACCCACACACACAAAATTACACAAAAAATTATGCTTACAAGCATCGAAAAATGCAGCATGAAGAGCTGGTGCAGGTCTGTCCTACTACATCCTCTTCATCCTCTTCTTCTCTGCGGTATATAAATCAGGCCTGAAGAGAAAAGCAGAAAACAAAACTCATGTTTTTGAACTGGCTGGCTGCCAGATGTAACCATGTGTCCGCTGACAAATGGAGCAAAAATAATGCTACATTTTTCAAAAAAAATAAATAAATAAAAAAATCCTCTCCCTCTCTTCAACATGCAGAGCAAGTATAACTTCTCCTGCAGCACCTTTTTGATAAAATATCAATATCAACAAGCACTTTGCGATACTATTCCTACACTATCTCATGTTGCTACTGTGACTGTTTTCTTCTTTTGACCAGAATTCTCATCATGGAAAATTACTTCTATTTCACCCATTATTTTCCAGGTGCCCGAACAGTTAGAGAGCCCTATACAAATATAGGAGTAAGATGGGGTGTCAATAGTGTAAAAACAGGGCACAATTCTCCTAGAAACCATTTGCGATTGACAGACCACCGCTCAAGGAAACACACACCAGCTTCTGAAAAGGCATGCATAGAAAAATCAATAGGAAACAGCTACAGTACAGGCCAAAGGTTTGGACACACTTTCCTATTCATTTGAATGAGAAGGTGTGTCCAAACATTTGGCCTGTACTGTACATGCAAACACAAAAAGCACACACATCCACATACAGTAAATGCACCTGTGCAGATAGGCCAGATGCTGAGACCACCAGATGAAAGACACAAAGACACATCTGTCCAGACAGATGCCGACCAAGACAAAAGACCCTTCACACCAGACTGGCATACTGTACATGATGTTTTGTTCAAAAAAAAAAAAAAAAAGGAATAGAAATTGATATTTCAGCCAGAGGAAGTCCCACTGACTCTCTGCTTCACCTGCTTTCCTGAAAATGGCAAGAACAAATGTCACTCTATTCGTATTTACCAATTTATCCCAAAAGGCGTTTAAAGAGCCTAAATAAGAATCAATGAATTTGTATTCTTTGATACTATGTAATCAAGCACCGTGTAGAATTCAATAATATGTGTGTGTGGTAGTCACATTGCATCTTTTCATGTGTACACAGAGTCACAAGAAAAGGTGGAGTGTGGAAGAACCAAATTAGGCTCATTTCAAATTCTAGCTAAGTAAGAGTTCAGATGAAGCTGAGCTGAATGAAAGGAAGGTAAGGCTAAGCAGAAAAGCCCCTTTGCAATATGGATGCATATTAGTATACATTCTGGATTATAATGATTCAAGCACCAAAATACAAGCAGGAGTATGCATGTAGCAGGCTGATATGGAGCTAATTTCAACTGAGCTGTTGGAAATATTTGGTTTAAATATCCTCCACATCAGTGGTGCTGCTCAACAGGTGTTGTCATTTATTTAATGCCTAATGCGATTTCTTCTAATAACTTTGTAGGCGTGCACAGACCGGGTTTGACTGACCTCCTCCTCACTTCTTTGTTGCACCTGTTACCTGTGACAAGTTACACTTTAATCATTCTGATTATCACATCGACTTGAGTGACTTGCATCAGCAAGCATCTATGAGCCTTTAATCCTTCACATTTAACGTTGATCTTGTTTTGCATGTAAAATAAAGACAGACTGGTCTCCAGGTGTTAAATAATTATATACAGGAGTTGTTAATTTTTTTTATATATTTTAATTATAAAGTAACATAATTTCTTTCAGGCAGATAGGTTTGGGCCATTTTCTCCCAACAAGAAGGTTGTGGGTTTAAATCCATTCACTCTTGTGTACTCCAATTTGCTTTCAGAGTCCAAAGATCTGAATATTTGACAAGTGATTCTAAATTGCTTGTAGGCCTGAATGTGAGCGGTTGTTTATGTCTCTATGCTTTGGCTCTGCAATTGACTGGCAACCTGTCCAGGTGGCCCCAGCCTAACCAGGAACGTTAGCTGGGATTGGCTCCACCATTCCAGAAAATGGATCAATGAATTGATGTCTCTGTTTAACTCAAGTACCTTATATAAGTAGTTTTAATGCCCTCAATATCTCGGCTTACTGCAAGATTTAGTTAGTTTTGTTTGATGTTGTCCAGCAGCTGCAGACTTATTCATGAACATCACCACTCTTCGCTAATGCCTGGTTATCCTGTCGCTATGCTATTTGTGGGAAGTTTGTGGTCCACTTCTGCATGCGTTCATCTTTAATTGGAAATTCATTTCCTGTAGTGGCTGAACTAATGTTCCCATGTGTTTAAAGTGGCAGTAAATCATGTTACTTGTGAGGAGTTCGGCTAAATTACTTTAATGTGTTTGTTTGTATTTTTTTAGGTTATCCAGTGTTTCTCTGGATTGTATTAAGCGTTTCTTATTTTGGCTAAGAGCTAATTTGGATATGTAGGTGGTATGATGGGTATAAATCACTGTTGTCTTTACTTAAAAATGGTGTCATTAAATACTCAGTGGGCTTTTCCTCACTGTTTAAGTAGGCATTCACATTTTCTCTGCACACAGACAAACTGTCGAAAACTAATGTTTTTTCTTGACTTATGGTCCTGTCTTATGGCGGAATGTAAAACAAAGCAGAGCTATAGTTGCAGTAAAGAGCAAACTTGAGGGGGAAAAAAAGCTGTGTGCCTTTTAAAATGCTATCTTGTGTTTTCACAGCAATTGATTACTAGTTGTCTCTTCGCTGGTCCAAACAGGTTCTCAGTTGCTGTGACAGAGCTTGTTAAACAAATAAATAAGCTAGATTTCATTGGCGGTAGAATAATTTGACAGGGAAGGCTAGAGGTGTAAAGCAGAACTGTCGTGTCATTTCATTTTAACTTGGCTATGTGTATGCAAGTGGTGTTTTGTCACATTGCTGCAAAATTTAAGTTTTTTTCCCCATTAGTTTCAGAATGACATGGTCAGAAGGACACAGGACATGGGGACTTTGTTGATGCTGACTGGGTAGATGGTTAATAATGATAAGATCAGTCCCTGATCATCTGAGCTCATTTACACTTGACTCAGAGCTTAACTGTATTTATCAAAGTTGTTTATGAGTAATTCTAGTTTCTACTACAGCCAATCCCTCCCAAGATGCTGACTTTGTTATGATGGAAATTTCATATTAGTACTCAGTACTCATTTTTATCAAACTAAAAGCATTGATATGAGCAAAAAAAAAAAAAAAAAAAAGAAATAACGAAAAAATCATAGTGTGCAAATAACTGGACCACGATATCTTAACTATTAGTGCTCATAAGATGTAAATCAGTAGTTGTGTCATGATCTGCACATTTTGCTGTTTTTAATCCATCGTCTACTTTTTAACCCCATTAAGAAAAACAAATGTCTCAGTTGCTGTGGTTTTGCACTGACCTGACAAATTTACTGCATCTCCCCATTACATGGATAATGAATTTTTAAACTGCCTGTAATAATCATTTCAAGAAGTCTTTTCTGAGTTGTAAGGCATACTTCGATGCAAATGAAAAGAACATGTTTGAACAGCCACACCTGCCTCACACTTCTGCATCAAGGCAAAAAAATAAAAAAAAATCCCTTTTGTTCATAGTTTTGTTCCATTTTCATGAGCACTGTGCTAGTTACAATGAAATGCCACATCAGTGTAATGCCAAAATTGTGTTCGCAAATGGCAGAATGCAACGTTTGTTGCTAGAAAGTAGTCTTTTCAATGAAGACATCCATCAACGCTTTGAGAGCTGGGTACGCCACAAAATTTGCTTTGTTATTCTTAGTGCAAGGAAATATCCTGCTGACAGCAGTTTCCAATCTCCAGCCTACAGTCTGTGTTGACATGTTGCCAGACCTCCCGGATCATCAGCTGGCGGCCTCTGTCGACACCCAGCCGGCTCCTCAACTGACAGCCTCCAGCTCTGTGCTCCGGTGTATGCCTGCACTAACTTTCAAATTAATCTTTTCCCAACCGCTTTTCTGGACTCACCCCCATCACTATCTTCATGAGATTTCTCAACTACATAGCTTGGACCAAGTTATCCCCCCTTGTTTTTCTGGTGGGGTCCTGCATTTTCCTGGTCTTCAGCCACCAGACTTTCCACCCTGAGGTCTGACCAAACATCCAAGATCTCAAACTCTGCCCAGCTCTCATGCTGCTTTCATGAGATTTGTGTGTGTGTGTGTGTGTGTGTGTGTGTGTGTGTGTGTGTGTGTGTGTGTGTGTGTCCTGTTCTGTGATTTCCATTTTGTTTTACTCCCCTGATTATTGCTGCATTCTGCCTTTGTCCTCTACAGGCAGTGCGGTCCAAATTGAAGAAAAGTCATTTAAATATCATCCAGTAAACACTTAGAATATCAAAATGAATCTACTTTATTGGATTATCATTCACTGTGAGATAGTTTCTTCAGGTGGTAAAAACAAACGTAATGGAGGGCTGACCTTCAGAGTGCAGTGTGCTATCATGCAATATTAATAGTCTTTCTAGCCTTCTCATGCAGACTTTTCAATTTTACCATGTGTATTTACAACTTGGATGGAATCTTTTCCATATCTTTAATCTGTATGTTCAGTCCTAAAAGCCATGGAATTGTAGAAGTTTTGGTATAAAGTGAGGAATGTGTTAATGCTGTCTGATACAACATATTAAAAACTGTTTTGTTTTTTTTTTTAAGCAAGAAAAATATTTGGCATTGGCACAGCATTGGCACAGCATTGTCGTTACAGAGTAGTTGAAGCCTGGAACTAATGACCCCCCCTCCTCACCAACTTGCGTAGATTATACTTTTCTAATTAGTTTTTTTTTTTTTTTTTTTCTTCCAGAAATGGTGAGTTAGACCTTTAAACTTTAAATTCCCTGAGCCTAAGGCAGTGTCTTCAAATGTCTTATTTTGTCTGTCCATCAGTAAAAATATGGCTATATTCCTTTAACAAAGCAGGAAAATACAATGTGTTCAGATTGGAGGATTTGTAATTTGAGTTTATGATTTAAAAATGAGACAGAATATAAACTAATTGAATAATTAACAAATATTAAATACATTTTAAATGGTTTTTTAATTTAATCATTTGAAAGAAAGTTGTTTTTCTGTGGCAGCAACGATAATCTGTTGTCGCTCTTACTCCGCATGGAAGCATCCATCTTGTTGTCTCAGGGCACCTCGCCATCTCGTCCCACTAATAAAACTCTGTCATAGGCAGGGCAGGCAGCCAGTCCACACGGACCACCATGCTGCTGAATAAACCCCTGCTTATTGATGTGGTGGGGAAATCGTGTTTTTCTGGGCCTAGTGGGGAGGCTGACGGGAAGCAGCCACCGGATTAGAGGCTGCAGAGAGTGAGAAATGAAATCCGATTTCCTGCGCTGTTTGTAGGCTGATGATGAGGAATAATTCAAGCACAGAAAACAATCTGTCTATTCAGTGTCCCTGTTGGGGGAGGGAGGTGGGAACATCAAACTGGATTATTTTACTGAAATGAAAAGGAGATGTTCACTCATGATTTCTTGTCCAGGAATGGACTAATTCAAGGTTCAAACTGAGCTGGCTACAAGGTTAAGAAATCTATTTGTATAAGGATTGAGATATTCCTAGATTTGGTATCTCGAGGGCATGTTGCGGGGCTTTTTCCATCTCTGTTGAACATTACCCAGAGTGCACAAGTATGTCATTATGCCTCTGAAGAGGGGAGGGGAATGCAGAGACAGGACAGGAATTGCAGGTTCTACAATGGGCTTCATTAATGATGCCTGGCTTGCAATTGTAAATCCATTCATATTGGAATTCAATCACCACAAAACTCTAAACTCAGAGTGGAAGACAGGAGGATAAAGAGACTGCTTTTTCATCTCAATCACCACTATCACTGGACCATAAAAATGAGGAGCTGCCCTCCACCAGTATTGTCCTCAGGGTTGTAGATGAAATGTGCAGTTGGGGTCAGAACAGGCAGTGTGGCCAAAGCAGCAGGGGCGGGGGGCAGCAGAGGTGGGCTACATGGGTAGGGCAGGGCAGGGATGAAGGCAGGGGTTCAGGAAAGGTTGGATAAGTTGCAGAAAAAAAAGAAAAAAAAATCCTGTTACACCTGACTGCTTCAACTTCAACCTCATCCGTGTCCTTATGTCCTTCAAGACCTGCTGCATGGCTGAGCAGAGCACCATGGGAGGGCTAAAATTGTGGTAGGGTCAGACATCCTTGTTTCCCAGGTGTCCGCAAAAAAGGGAGCAATGACAGAAACAGCAGCTATATGTACATTCAGATAAATATAAATATAAATCTATTAAAAAAGATGTAGTCATAGCATGCTGCACATTTTGTTACCTTTTTAAATCTGGTAAAGATTTGAATTTACTAATTTCCTGTGTCTGGTTAATTCTTTGCCATTCCCTGGTTCCTTTTAGACATTTACATGCCATTTTTGTCCTTATTAGTACCGATACCTGAACTTGTTTATTGGCACATACTGACCAGGCAACAGTGCGCTCAGATACTTCAGCAAGCAGTTCTATACTGAGCTTGTCTTCTTCTTTCAACTGTCTTTCGTCATGTCTCATCTCATGGCTTGTTTGTGTGCATCCCAAGACTGGCTAAAAAGTATCACACGGCCAGTGTCTTAAAGGCAAGAAAAACAAAAGATATCACAGAAATAATCCATAGCTGCAATAGAAATGTTAGATCTGGGAGTGGCTGGGTCAACATCTGGGTCTAAATTTGGACTGCGGCCTGCCCATCAGTGACCTCAGCAACATCTAACACCATGCTATTGACCAGAAATCTGTTAAACAATAAAAGCTTGCCAATACACTATGTGGTATTGTAAGTATGCATAGACCTGTCTCCTCCCTGATTCCCAGTCCATTATTTTAGTCAGCATTGAAGTCATTTCTAATATCCATCTTGGAATCAGAACAACTCTAGATTTTGTTGCTTTACCCTTCAAGCTGTTGCTTGTAATACTGACCATTACAATGCCAACACATTTTCTAACTAATTTGTGAAAGCTTTCTACCAGGACACTGTGTTCTTCAGTCAAGACAATTAAACAGTAAATAGCCACGCACAATGATTTCACAAGATAGTTGTGAGATAGCACGTAACTATACACAGATGAACATGTCAGTTCCCCTGCCATAAACACTAAAATCGGGAAGAAAAGGCAATGCATCTATTCTGGTGGCTGAGTACTTGATAAACAGCTGTACATGGATCATACTGGATCATATAGACTGCATGCATTCTAATTGTGCCGTTATCTACGATTAACAAGGTATGCTAGCTTAGGTTAATGCTAACACTAGGGAGACGCACACAATGGTGTTGATGTTTACAGAGGCCATCCAATTTTTCTTATATGTAACATTACCATGAAATAAACCAGCACACAAAACCTTCCTTTAAAACTTTTGTGTGTTCATGAAGGCAAGTTTAGTCATGAATTTCCTATTAAAATGAACATTTGAAATGTATGTAACAGCATATGGTAACACACAAGTCAGCCACATTTGCTATTGTATGCCCATAATCCTCTTACCTGCACAGGGCTGCTTCTCCATTGGCTGATAAAGAGCTACTCCTTATACAGGCCTGAACTCAGATGAATAATCAGCCAGGGGAGAACCAAAATTCATTTGGGGTAATCCAAAGTCCATCTAATTTAGAATAATTAATTGATTAAAATGTCTTTTATAAATAGGATACAGTTAGAACAAAACACATTTGTTTTCTTTCAAACTGTTTAATCACTCCATATTGGAGAAATACACTATATTAGACCAAAATGCCCCCTTCTCCCACAGTTAGGGTTTAACCTTTGACATCAGTGATGACATCAGTAACCCTTTCAGTAACCATGGTGAGTGTGGAGGCCCAAGATTGTGAGATTGAATCTTAACGTTGTAGAACTGTAGCTAGCAAAAAAAAACGAATTTAAACCAAAGTGTAGTGCTGAAAACGTCAGTAAACACATATAAATGCCAGAGAAAGTATTGAGGTTGGTGTTCTAAAAGTAACTTCATTTATACCCAGCGCAAGTGACATGAGCTGTTCTCTTCTGGACACTTTAGTTACAACTGTTCAGTTTCCGCTGAGCCTTACGTACAGTAAAGGGCTTTAGCACCAAATGCATGGGGTTAGCTGCACAAGTAGCTCTAAGCTATGCCAAGGAGTGCCAGAAACAGCAACTGCTTCAGCTAATTTCTTTGCGTATCAGTTAGCTTTAGCTGGTAACACTTGTACAAAGGATAGCATTAAGCTCATTAATCTACTGTCAGTAATGTTAGTTAGCAGCAAATGATACTGACAATGAATAATGAAGCTTAATGCTAACGTTAGTTAGCTAGCAGCTGATTTATTGTGAGATGATTTTTAATATACTTTCACAGGCAAAGGCGCAAAACAAAACATGAACCCCTGTACTGGAAGTGCACCTTTATAATTAACTTAAGACTCATAACATTAAACAGGATGGATTGGTTTATATTCAGTACCAGTCTGATTGAGATGTTTATCAAGATGTAGCCACGTGTGATTAAAGTTTTACTGTGTCCTGTTGATGTCTTTTTTTGAATCAATTTAAGGAAACACTGAGGAGAAGCTCCAGATAGGATTGTATGCTAAAGAAAATTGATGAAAGAACAAATTGACAAAATCTTTCCTCCAAAGCCATCTCATTCTTTAAACACTGTCGCTGTGGTTTATTTGGTTTCCATGTTTTCACAATTCCTAACGGGAACTCCAGCAGCTTCAACCAGAGGCACAAAATGCTTTAAAAGCTGGACTGCTGTCGATGACAGAATCCTTGATAGGAACTTGAAGTTAGTCTGGAGCATTTCACTATCCCTTCATCACTGCTTTCATGCAGTAGCCCTAAAATTGCCCATATATTTCAAGTACAAAAATTAAGAAACACCAGTGGAAAAAAAGACATAGGACCCTATAAACTGTTGAGACCCATGAGTTAGGAGTTAGCTAACATGCAGCTGCATCAGGTCCATTGAACTCAATAAGAGCCCTGAGTACTATGCCAATATTGCGTGGAGGAGGTGTGTTTCTATTTAAAAGTTTTTATGAAAATAACAAATATTGAAATATAGTACAAACTATCATTTCAAAATAGTTTTTACTTTTATTTAGAGACTGATTTCACTGTGGATGGAATTCGAGCAAAGGCTGGAAGGAATCCAACCATGTTAAAACTGTCAGGACTGGGGGGGCAGAACGCGGTGAGCGTGTTGCGGGTAGGACCCAGATGCAGGAGCCGGAAACCAGGTAGGTGGGAAAAAAGGACTTTACTCAAGAACGGACAGGGCAAAAAAATCTACAGGGCATGTGCAAGACAACTAGGCAGGGCATGGACAAGGCAACACGGTGACCCGACAATGACAACGACACAGCGAAACGACAACGATCCAACAAGGACAAGACTGAAAACAGGACTTAAATACACAGTGGTAAACAAGACACAGGTGATCCACATCAGGGGAGGGAAGACAATCAACATGGGACACAACCAGGAAGTAACATAACCGGGAACACGAAGGGCCCAGGACTACAAAATAAAACAGAAAGTGACATGGACAGAACACTAACCCCAGCTTTAACCCAAAACCTGACAGTACCCCCCCCCCCCCCCCTTAAAGGACGGCTACCAGACGTCCCAAAACCAAAAAACATCAAACATAGGATGGAGGGCCATCGGATGATGGGGGGAGGAGGAGGCCAGGGCTCAGGAACACAAGACGGCTGCGGCGGCGGCCCAGCCGGGACGGGAACGCAAGACTGCTGCGGCGGCAGCCCAGCCGAGACCTGAAGACATGATGGCAGCGGCGGCAGCCTGGAGGTCCGCCGCCGTTGTTCCTCCAGTAACTGCAGCGCGGATGACAGCCGATCCACTGCTGCCATACACGCCTCATGCATAGCCACCTGGCGGGAGAGCTTGGGATCCAAAAAGTCAAGTTCTGGGAGCTGGGGAACCGCAGGCTGAACGGACAGCCGCACGGTCCCCAGAGCAAGCACCGACTCTGCTGGGTCCATTGGCGGTTGGATCATTCTGTCAGGACTGGGGGGGTAGAACGCGGTGAGCGTGTTGCGGGTAGGACCCAGATGCAGGAGCCGGAAACCCAGGTAGGTGGAAAAAAGGACTTTACTCAAGAACGGACAGGGCAAAAAAATCTACAGGGCATGTGCAAGACAACTAGGCAGGGCATGGACAAGGCAACAACACGGTGACCCGACAATGACAACGACAATGATCCAACAAGGACAAGACTGAAAACAGGACTTAAATACACAGTGGTAAACAAGACACAGGGGATCCACATCAGGGGAGGGAAGACAATCAACATGGGACACAACCAGGAAGTAACATAACCGGGAACACGAAGGGCCCAGGACTACAAAATAAAACAGAAAGTGACATGGACAGAACACTAACCCCAGCTTTAACCCAAAACCTGACAAAAACAATTAGGCTTTAACATGCTGTTTGGGCCTCATGAGGAAACTGCAATTAGACCCATAAATTTAATAAAAGGTATAATAACGATTAGTGCTGCTTTGAGTATACATGGATTTTAATATATTTGTCATGTTTTATGTGGTTTGATGTATAGATGATATCCAGGGATTCCTATTATTTGGTACATTCCCATGTCATTGCCAGTAATTCTGCATATAAGGCTCCCAATTTACATATATGGAAGTTGCTGTCAGGACCCTGTGATGCCCGAAGTCACAGAATTTGTTATGGCTGTTACATTCATAGTAACATTCTTAGTTGTGGTGAAGTCCCTGTTTGTTTGCACCTAACCTCTGCTTCAAGCGTCTTTCTCTCTCCCTGCTTGGTGAATATTTGTCTTCATCATGTTGTAGTGTACAATGTGAACGCACCTTGTTTGAGTTTCGGGGAACTTTCAGGCTGCCAAAAAGATACTGTTGAGGCAGAAAAATAAGGATGAAATCCTACAGATTGAATAAGGCTTTCACACTGAGTGCCCAAGCCCTAATTAAACCGTGTATATATTTTCATGACACTGATATGCACAAAACTCAGCTTTCAGTCAGTCTCTGCATCTAATCAGATCTCCGGCTGTGTGGAGAATGTCTCTCTGTTGCGTCAGTACTTTTTGTAGTGAATGTCAACCTCTCAAAGCTTGTGAAGAGGATTATGAATTTCTTAAATCAGCAATGAATTCAACACTGCTAAGTGATGATAATCAAAATACTTTTCTCAAAACATAGTTACATTACAAGGTGCTCTGTGTTAGAAAGAAAAGGAAATCCACAGTGAAAAGGGTAAAACCAAGGCAAGAGATAAAAACCAAGGCCAGAAACATAAAAGCGAAGCATCAAAGCAAGACAAGGAAGGATTGTTACATTAAAGGCAGTCTGCTAAAGGATGTGTAGGTTTGTAGCAGCAAGGATGTGGCAGGCAATAAATCCACCATGCTCATTTTATATTCATTAAGAATTTACCATCATGTAGTTTATCTGGAGTTTATCCTCCTGTTGACTATAAAAGAGATAAACACCGAACTATGCTCAAGATAAGACTCAAACATGACGTTAAACAAACGGACCAGACACAATAACGTGTGAGGAACACCCTGGCTTAACCACAACAGTTAACACAAAGGGGACTGAACGAGACAGATACTGACTATAAGGAAAGGCACAGATTTCTCACTTTGATATCACACCGGAGAAATTCTGTACTTCTCATCAGAGCCTGACGCATAACATTTTTTTAAAAGAAACTGAGCTCCAGCATTAAGTTACAAGGTTATAGTTAAAGGATTAAACAAGACCTGACTCGGTTGTTTAGGCATCCTCATCCTTCAGCCACACCTTTCAACAGCTGTAGTGACGGAAAGAAAAAGAAATAAAACAGTCATGTGAGAAGCAAATGAACAGATTCCAAATTGAGTGTACTCTGATATGAGTGGATTGTGGGAGTAGTATGATAGTAGCTGACTGTTGTAATTGACTCATGCTTGTAGCTGCCTGCATATGAAAAGAACCTGTGCTGATAAACTGAGATGAAGAGGGTGGATTGAAATAATATTTCCAGGTGTAGTCGTTGACATGCATGTCTGCGGCCAACCGACTTTTTTTTTTTTCTTCTTCTTCTTCTTTTAAATTGCTCCACCATAGCCAATTTTTTTTTTTCACTTGGTCAGAATTTTGCCCTCATCATTTTGACTTTATTGCATGAAATTTATTCTGTAAAATTCTGCTAAGTTTTTAAAAGGATGTTATGGCCAAGCATTTGTGCAGGATCAAAATTAGATTTTGTTGATTGTTAAAACGTGTTCTTAAATGCCTGAGTCTGGTTTACTTTTTTATGTTGGTAAAAAGAAACTTTCAATTTTTTTTCACTCTGACTTGCAAATTTGCTGGCATCAACCAACAAAATCTATTCTGTTTTATTTCCAGACGGAGACTGGCATTTTTGTTGCTGCTGAGTTTCTTTCACTTGAAGGCCAAATGGCACAAGGCTTTTTTCATTTAACTGATGTCATTATACTTGAATTGCACTCCTCTGCTGTCAAAAAAGTCTATAGATGATTTTTTCATAAATTGAAATATGAAGTAGAGTTTACTTAGCAGCCTTAGCTTTTCCTTCTGTTCTCAAAAAACTTTGACAGTTTTATAATTGCCAAAGATGCTCATCACAATGTTGAAAAGAGGCAGTGGGGGTTAAAATTGCCTTTTAAGCAAAACCAAGTGTGGCACTTGCAATAACACTGTGCCTCCTAACGTAACTACAGATCATTACGATGAAGAAACAGCATTTACCACGACATTTTATATGGTATTACTTTCTTTATAGATTAGCAACATCTTCCTGTCCTCTCATTTATGGGCACTCATCTTCAATCTCAATTTGAACTGTTATTTTCTTGTCACTGAATATTATATCCCTGCAGTTCAGGAATACAAAAACAATATCAAGTGTTTCAGACCCTCAAGTAGCTCAATAAAATATACTTAGTGCTTGCTGTTTAGTTCAAATATCAGCATCTTAAAGCACATGACTTTACTGATGGACTCCAGGTGACTTTCCCAGTGTCCTATGAAATCTACACTCATGTACTCCGTAACACTGTAGCACTTTATGTTCTACCACAGAAGATAGAAAAGCAATTCTCAGTATTTTCAAAACCACCCAACCACCCAATTACTGGATCACAATCTCAAGCATTAGAAGATATTTACAGCCCTCCCTGCCTCTGGAAAGCTGCCAGCAATTCCAGGGATATAACGCTCAACAACTAATGCATGTCTGTTTTTGCGCATCATAGAGGGCTTTCCAGATCTCTATATAAAAGAACAGCCTTTCCCTGGAGGCATCACCACCTTTAACAGTCCTGGCACCATAACTGTCACCCAGATAACTCACCTCCACTGCACCAAGCACCCCAATCCCCATAGACTCACTGCATCATCGTAGATTACTGTGTTGCCAACAGCTCTGCTAAACTGCTGTTGGTCCTTTGATAGTTATTATTGCCGCTTTTTCTCTGTATGTTTTTGCTTTTATTTTTATTCTGCTGGTGCAGTGAAATCCTGATGTGGACAGATCTGCCACTGTATGACCTGCACCACTGTGCCAGTGACTCAGACCCCTGGTTGCATCATCAGAATGTTTCTTTTCATATGCTGCTGTGTACTTGTGTACCTATTGAGCTCATTACTCATTACATTACTCATTACTTTCACCAATACAATGACTGCACAATCTTTGTATCTTCTTCTACAGACCAACAACATCCTTCATCATTATGGTGTCACTGTATTGGGGCAATCTATCATTTTCATTCATCTTCAACAATCTCTCCGTTTCTGGGTCACAGGTGGTGCTGGAGCCAATCCCAGCTCACTCTGGGTGAGGGCGGGGTCGCCCTGGACAGGTCACCAGTCCATCACAGGGCCAACACACAGAGACAGACAGAGACCAACAACCACTCACACTCACACTCAGACCTACGGACAATTTAGAGTCACCAACCCAAACATGATGTCTTTGGACCGTGGGAGGAAACCCAGGCAGACATTTCTTAATCTGTTGTCCTTACATAACAAATTCAATCTCTTAATCATCTGAATTGTGTTGCCTGTCGCCTCACTGCTCCCTCCCTTTTCAGATGGAGGATCTGACATTGCTGGCAAGACCGTGACAACTTCCTCTCTCTTTCTCTCTTTGGCCTCTGAAAAAATATGTGCAGCCTCAGAGGTTGAAACATGGTTGTGTACTGCTGAGCATCAGCTCAGAAGGCTTTGTGTGTGTTTGTGCGTATCACAGTGAAAGCCAAAGGCTCTCTGTGGTCAGATGTCACCACAGTCTGACACACACCTTTTCTCTGGAGACAGAAAGATAAAAAGAGAGAAGGGGAAAAAAGCAAAAGATGTAGAAAGTGAAGTGTGATGTGGCATTTGCTTCCCTTAGATCAAAGCCTGTGATTGTCCACCCACACACACGTACTTGAGCACTCAGGTACAACGAATGAAGAGAAACATGTGCCTGTCGTCTCATATTTAGCTATTCAAGCGCACACAATACACACAAATGCGTAAACACCCACATACAGAAATCACAATGTATCAATCTAAACAGCAGCTATGCAACCACCAGAGTTTGATTTAACATGTTCTAATGGAACAGTAATCATTTCCTGACACAGCCACTTCGTCTTTTAACCTTATTTTTCACTGGTCACAGTCCTGTTGTAAATGTAGTGGCCTAATGCCCATATTCAAGTGATTAGTCTTAACTGATCAGAATGAATCAGTGTTGTGTGTCATTTGTTACTCCCCTCTTTATTGACTCTCTTTATTGATTTGTTGTTTATTTTCTCAATTAACTTTAACCTCTTTGCCATTAGCGGAATATAAATTTCTTGAGTCATTTGTGATGTTACTAATGCAGCACTATAGATGGCCATTGGTTTGCTCACCAGTTCAAGCTGTTGAGATATTGCCAAAAGCCATGTTCCCCAAATGATGTACCCTGATGACCACGGTGACTCTTACTTGTAGTATTACCTTGATATTTTGATATTTGTCATTTTGAGGTGAACATCTTAATGGAAATGAAACGTATTACCATTCAATTTTCCAGACCTGCAGTTCACCAGATATCCCTTGGGAGTTTGGGCCACATAGCTTCATTTCTTGCTCCCCTACACTCGCCTACTCGTTTATTTCTATCTTCTCATTTTAGCTTCTTCCCACCACTTATCCCAATCCTTGCCAGATACTCAGTGTTGCTCACACTGTTGCTTTCCAGCCACCTGTTCCTCTAACTTCCAGTTCACCTTGTGCCTGTTAAAGGCTTTAACGCCATCCCTGTCTTGACCGTTGGATTTTGTTTTCCTGGACTCTCATTTCATTTCAGTCCTTCATCCTGTGATCCATACAAATCCATGACAAAAACTGTCCTCGCAATTCCTTCTGTGTCATCAAACAGTGTCAAGAATCAGTCTTCTCAGGTATAGCTACACAACACAACAAATGCACCACACATTCACTCCCGCCGCCCCGCCCCCTCCAAAAAACCCATCAGCTCAGTATAAGCCCTTCTCCAGCATGGAGCCAAAGAGTTCAGGGATGTCACATTGAGCCCCCTAATAACCCCACAGCTCTCTGGCCTGTTCCCAGTACCAATCCTGCCATGAATGACAACTAATATGATGGTGGGCCCTGCAGGGACATGTGGTCCACCTCCTGTATGAGTGAAGGAGGTGTGGCGGGTTGGATGTTGTCTGTCAGTTAATAGTCAGTATTAGAGGAATACCATCTGAATGATGTGAAGTTTAAAAAACAAAACAAAAACATCAAAGATCATCGCTATAAAAATCAAATGGTAGACCTGCAATATGACGGTTTTTCCCCCAACACAGCAAGAAAATCTTTTATTTGAGTGTGTATTGAGTGCTGGAGGTAGTATAGGAAGATTTTACTCATCAGCTTCACGGTGGGGTCCGTAAAACCTGGAATATAACCTGCTTCAGCCCGCCTCGGGGGCTTCTAACACATCTGTAGAGTGTTATTAGTTTTAGTCTCCATAGAGTTTTACTGTGGTATGATAGTAACCTGTCAGTCCCGGAAAGATGGAAATACTTTTTTGTTGCTAATATCCATTTGAATTTCAGGACATTGAGTGTTGCTAATTCTTGGCTTTGGGCAGCTACAGGAGCTAAAAAGACAAATCTTGTGGTTCAGTGTAGTAGGAGTGAGGCCATGACTGTGTCCTCCATGTCCTCCTCCCTCTCTCTCCTCCTCCCCCATCATCTCCCAATAAAGCCAGTAGGACTGTGTAGTGATGGATATGGCCGGAGTGCCTGCAGGCTCTGCGGGGGCTGATGAATTCACCTCTCTTCCTGAGTCTGATCTGACCTCAGGCTTACTGCGAACTGCAGCGTTTCTACAGCGCAGAGTGCAACCGTCCTCCACACTGGTCCGTGTAGCCCTTTGGCTGCTACGCATGCACCTCCTGAAGCAGTTAGAAACAGCTCTTTAAATGGCGCGGCTTTTTATCTTTCTTTCTTCTTTTCAAATTCACTTAACCTTCAGGCAGTTGCTCTGAGATTAAAACTCTGTATTTCAAGCTGTACAAAACTTGAGAGCCATGTGCCAAGGGGTAATAATTGTTTGTTTTCTACTTTCCTCTTGCGTTTCATTTCTGAGAAATGAACTGTGCCTCTGCACCAGCCACAAGATAAGTGATTCAAACTTCAGTTACTTTGCAAACTTAGTTCAGTGTATAATCTCAAAATCTCCAGCATGATTAAATTGAAGTAGTTCAACAGGGACAAGTATTGTTGCTTGGTATGTTTTCGGCCTGTAACTGTGCAGTGCGCTCCAGCCTCGTCTAATAGACAGTAAACGGCTCCATTGTGTAGACTCATCGGTTTTATAGGTGTCTTTTAATTAAGCACTAATTAAGATAGAGCAGAAATGGTTCCACTGATCAATTGTGTTCATAATTAGATCAGGGATTTTTCAGTGAGAGGTGGAAGTGGACAGCCAAATGCAAGCAGACATCTATAGGAAACCTAGCAGCAGTCCTGTGCAGTTGTTCAGACTGGCTATCGGAGCTGAAGGGAAATCAGAACTAAATAGATCACATAACAGAATAGTTTTTCAGCATTTTTTTTTTTTTTTCTTGTGACTAAACTGTCTTCCATGCTCACTACTACTCATATGTAACATTGTAGAAAGCTAGCTGTCACGGGAAATCCTAATTTTTCCCAGCCATACCTTGTTAGATCATTCATGTGGAAGACACGTTATAATGCAATGTTTCAGACAGTGCCTGCAGGCAGCCATGCTCAGCAGCACTCTGCCCATTGTTCCATGATAACAGGAGAGCTCATACAGCCCTCCTATCATCAACAGACAACGGTGAATGGTGAAGCGGCTCATATTCCGATGAGTGATATGCAGGATGGATAAATGCTGCCCCCTGCAGACAGTGAGGAAAGTGCTCAACGGGCACTGCAGTTTGCAGTTTTTCTTCTTCTTCTTCTTCTTCTTCTGTAGTAAAATTGTGGTAACTGGCAAAAATTGAATTTAGATTTTAACTGCTAGCTTAGAGTCGTATCTAATTACCTCCAATGACAACACAGAAATATCTGGGGATCTTCTGTTTCATTCCACGAAATTAACCCTCCTATCGACCTCTGGGTCAATTTGACCCCATATTGTTTATCATTCAAAAATTATATGATTTTTTTTTTTTTTAACCAATTAAGCATAAAATTAACGTAATGATGCTTTTTCAATTTGCTGTACACATTTTGCACTTGTCGGTGTTTCTCTGGAGTCAATTTGACCCAAAGCTGTTTTATGTAAAACATGTCTGTCTTCGTGTGTGACCTCACATTGCTATACCTGCAGGAGCAAACTCGATACGTTTGAGCTGATACATCACAATGGGGCAGGGAAACATAATTCCCAAGAGAACTTTATTACTTGCCATGCTGGCTTTGAAAGGAGACCTTGGTTGCGTTTCATGGGTGGTGTCCTTTCAGACAATACATGCTGAGCAAACCTGGCAAATACAGCATCGACATTTGGGCAGCATGTGATGCACAGCCCAAGCTGGCTTACGCTGATATGGCTGAAGAAATTCTATAACATTCCATGCAAACATTTTTTCACATCTTGTGGGTGAGGAACCCCAACATCTCCAATGTCTATAATTTGATTTCTCTCACACATACACACATTAAAAAATAAAAACCTGCTTCATGTTCTGGTTATTGTTCTCATGTTCTGAAAATGTGTTTGTTTTGCTTAGGCAAAGCTGATTCTGAGCATGTTTCAGTACAAAATGACGGGACGGTGGTGCTGCAGAATTCAGAGGGAAGTGGGAGAAATGAAGTGTGCAGGGAGGAACAGAGGAAATGAGAGTCTGACATCACAGCTCAGATTTGGGCAAACTGGAGTTAACAGCTAATTTTCAGAATAAGTAAACACAACACAGGAAAGTGGACCCAAATTTTAGCCAAAATGATAAAACATGTTGTTTTACACTGTCAGAAATATGAACGAGAAAGAACGTAAATGATAGAAAATCTTGAAAAGATAAATGTTTGATGATTTGATGTAATAGACAAAACTGTAGAATGACTTCTTTGAATACTTTTTTATAAGAGGCTGACTTTGTTAACAATGATAATTATAATAACACCCATATCTTTTATTTATAGGACGTTTTTAAAAGGTCAATTAAAATTTTTGTGGTAATGAACCAATCAGTTGTTGCCAAACTGCCAGTAAAAGAACAGAAGAGTGCCTCAATTTGTGGCACTTTTGTGTTTTTGTGTTGCCGCGATGCAATTCAACCTTTGCTCAACCAAATTTGCAAGCAGCTGCAAATTTGGTTGAGCTTGATTGAATTTGCATTAATTATTGTGATCATGATATGCTGGAGGGACTGTAAAGGGTTGTCTCAACTCTTAGCTGTAATTGCATGATACTGGTTGTGTCATTTTAGCTCCCACACAGATGATTATTGTGGCATTTCAAAGGTAACAATGAATCAAAGAAAGGGAGAAAATGAAAGGCTTTACTTGTCACACCAGCGGGTGGCCTGTGTTTAATAGCAGTGTTTATATAATGCAGTTATTTGCTTTTATACATGTGTGAGCATTTTCATTTCTCTGGACTTAAACATACATTAGCTGAAGAAACAGTGTACTGGATGTCACCTTCATTGGGGCAGATAAGGAGCATTGCCATTTTTACAGATATCAGCTTCAAGTTAGTGGCAGCATTGTGTTGCAGTCAAGGTGTTGTGTAACCTCACCACCTCTTGAGGTCAGTGTTTCCCTAAAATTTGTTAGATTCAAAAAGAAGTTAAAAACAAGTGAAGATTAAGCTGTGTATTTTACAATGATTATAATGGATGTATAACTAAGAGAATTTTTTTGTTTGTTTGTTTGTTTTGGTCCGCTCCTCTCGAGCAAGGCCTTAATCTTTTGTTGATTTGGATCTGGGTACATTTTTTCTCCAACAGCTGATGCTGATTTAATTAGAGTTGAAATGATTTGTCATTTGACAGAAACATCAATTGGCTAACTGGACTTGTTTGGATAATTAGACTGAATATCGGGTTGCTGTTTACTTTTTCAACTTCTTTCTCTTGCACTTGTTTCTCCATAAAAAGATTTGTTTATCCACTCTCTTTTATATTTGATATTTGGTTTTTTATATTTGGATTTGGAAACAAGCAAGTTAAAGGTTATTAAATGGAGTATCCGTAATTTCTGCTATGTTATTTTGAAGTTTTATTTAGATGGTTTCATTGTAATATTGTTACTTCAACAAGGACTAAAGATTTTACCGAGCTACTATGACCTAACACATGCTTGAAAATTAAGGCACACCAGGTTTGAGACACAGATTCACATTCCATTTGGAGGGCGTAACCTCTACAGCATGCACATTATACAGTATCTTCATAACTAAGCGTCTCATGAATCCTGCTCAAGATGAACTTGTGACAGGCGAAGCAGAGTTATAACAGCATCCCCAAATATCACAAGTCTGTGGAACAAACCAAACAAATCATAAGAAGACGGTGAGTAAATGGAATCTCCTGTCCTATTTGTCAGGATGACAGCAAGGTTAAGAGATCCCTTTTAGTTCCCACCCTCATTATATTGCCCAGGAAATAACTGCTGCATCAATATAATACTCCTACATCTTCCAGTGCTGGCACACAGCAGCAGAAATGTTTTATTCAGTGTTGTGTACTGCACTGGAAATATCTGCCTGCGTGTCCGATGTTGAATTTGAATATATTTGACAATACAATCTAACTGATTTAGGTTTAAATGAGATTAGTTTCGTGATCACATGCAGTTAGATTTAATGGCTGTTGGATCAACTCACTGGAAAATAAGTGTCATTTTGCAATTGATTTACATGCCAGCCTTACGCCATGTTTTCATTTTGCCTTCAGGGAGGGCTAGTTATGGCTGGATCGCAATGCAGATAAAGCTGGGCTCATCTTGGGCTTTAGCTGCTGAGTTCATGTGCTTTTGTCAAGCTTTTGGTGTGTTCTGCGTGTGCCAGCACAGGCCTAGATTAACATTTTGGGATGGTGGAAATTCCCTCTGGTGCATTTTTCGATCTGGCTTTATGTGCATGTCTGCCAGAAAAGCCTACTCATACAGAATCAGAGTCCAAAAACTGGGAACTCTCGGCAGTGATACAGAGCTGCAGCGGGGCCATCTGGTGCTCCGAGGCTTCCCCGTGATACTTTAAATTAGAGAGGTTTGGTTACGTTACCATACCACTGTGTACTATTGCGGCCTGTGACTGTGGTGTGTCCTCACATTCACACCTTATGTTTGACTCGTGTCGGCCTGTCCTAACGCACGGAAACACAAACATATTATTGGCAAATCACACACTCAGACATGGCGAGTCTCACCCACAGCCACAGTCAGTGATGATTTCCTGGAAGCTAGAGGGGCTGTGCAGCATCTGTGCAGTATAACAGGACTTTGTAGGACATCAGAGAGAAGAGGGGGCTGAGGGGGGACATGCTTGACTTCTTCTTCCAAATGATGCTTTAGCTGTGGTTCAAATGCAATCAGGACCGTGGGGAGATGGCACGGAAACACAAACAAGCGTCCACTCATGACTAGCTGGCATGACGAGGTCGGCCACACAATGCAGTCAGCAGCTGCGGTCCTCCTTGTGTAGTGCAGAGTGCTGTGTGGATAATGTTCAGCTGCAGAGGCGGCAGAAGCAGCCAAATAGGTGTCGGCTGTGCTGAAAGGAGAGGTGAAGCATGAAACCAGAAACTGTTCTCTCTCTCCACCAAAGACATTTTAAATTTGCTTGTAAGGTCTTTGGGTGAGATTTTATTCAGACAAAATTATCTTGAGTGCCCTAATAGTATCCCAAGCAGACACTATAGGGTGAGCAAAAATCAGGGGCATAGTAAAAAAAAACAAAAAACTGTATGTCTTGACTTATCCCTGTGTTCTTACAAGAATAATGTACTTTGCATTCATTTTATCTCATGCTTGTGGTTTTCCTAGTGTGCGCTGCACTACACTTGCCTGTGTGCGTACCTGTTTTAAAAAACAGACTGAATCAACAAACAAGTTGTACAGCCACATTGTCAGTATCACACCGGAAACCGCATTCATCATAGAATCAGGAAGTGGAAAGCAGTCCCCAGCATCCTTCTCTAAGAGAGGAAGTGGTTCAGACATACAGTACAATATGACTAAAGGGCCGTTTGTGGTTGTTGCACAGGGACTAGACCTGCTGTTGAAACTCTTCTGTAACCAAGCGGAGGATCGACACAAAAGTTTTACAAGTTCGGAGTAATTGACTTACAAAACATATTGCTCACCACATACAGGCTGTCACTTCAGATTTCCAAAAACAATTTTCTCAAATACTATCAGCTTCTCATAGTTCGATTTGTAATTGTTTCTGCCAGTTTCATGGATATATTAAATTTCCAGTTACTGACCTGGAGAAATATCCACGTCAATATATTTTTCTTATTTGGTTCGTTGTTGTAGATCAGTCTGCATGTGTCATGCCTAAATGTGTACCTCTCAAATGAAATTAAAAACTTTCAAAGGGCAGGTTTCAATCTCACTGTTACTAAAAGATTTTCAAAACGTACTGTCATCGGAATTTTGTCCGTTGCACCTCCACGTTCCTGTTTTTGTTGAAATATGATCGAAGAGAACGAGAAATCCCAGAATCCTAGTGTAGGATTATTAAACTTAAGCCTTTCCATTCTGTCGTGAGGATGTTGTGTTTCACTTTTTTATCCCACCGTACCTTTGCCCTTGTATTACATTCTGTTCTCCCATAGTGAACATTTGCCATTGTACAATATTGCTCTTTTCACCTGTTCACATCTCTGTCACCAAGCAAAGAGAAGTGAACAGCAGCAATTTGAGTTTAAAGGGGCCACAGCAGAGCAGAGCATATAGAGTCATCACAGCACCAATGAATCTCTGCGCTCTGCTGGCCCTCATAGACGGGGAGCGGCAGAGTGGAAAGGACAGCTCTTTTCTCACCGACGGAAATACACCACGGAGCAGTGAGATGCATGGCCTCCCACAATCCACTACAGCTCCATTACTTAGCCAAGAGTTTGCTGGGACAAGACGTCTCCACGCAGCGTGTAGACACTCTCATTCCAACCTTATAAACCTGCGGAGAGCAGTCATCAGCACACAGAGAGATTTACAATGGTCCAGCCCACGGCCCCAGACAGTTATAGATCTCTTTACCTTTCAAGAGCAATTTCACTGCAAATAGGATTAAAACTAATGGCGTTTGACACCACTGGGTCCAGCACATTGAATCCATCGGGTTTTATCACGGTGACATTTCAAAAGGTTGGCCTGTGTGCACAGCAGGCTGCTTGAAGATGCAGGGCTGGGTGACATATAGAGGACCCCGGGGACCGAGACTTTTACAGCCAGCTCTGGAGATGCCGCCTCCCTTTCCTCTTCCGCCATACCTGCCACCCAACCTGTTCCATTACAGCAACTATACAAGCCATTAAAACTCAAAGAGTATAAATTATTACATGCCAGTGCACGTTTTCCACTAGTTTGCAGATGGGAGGTGTTTTTCTTCTTTACTTCATGGATCGGAGCCTTTTGCCAGAGCCATAGAGCGAATATGGAAGCATTCCTGTGGAATTAGGCTCATTGTCTCAGCTGTGGGCAAAGTGATATTTTCCCTGTGTGAACTGTTTACTTTATGAAGGTAAATTAAACCAGGGAATGATTTTCTTCCTCTTTGCCATTTAATTTCAATTTGTATAAACAAGACTCTTCAAGGTCAGTAAATGAAACTGGCGTGTTTGGAATGTGAATAGAGTCTGTTGCCTTGGGGATCCTGTGCTATTAAAATGTGCTCATTCAGTACTATATTGCGCTGCTTGACCTGAATAACAATTTTAAAGTTGTCTCACATGACTTTGTGCACTCTTCTGTGCTTGCCTTGTACGATCTAATTTGTTTGCTTTTTTAACCGCATTATTACAAGACAAGAAAAATCACTTTTATCAGCTATGTAACTCTAGGTTAGCTGTGCAAATGATCCTTCAAAACATCTCCATATTCATCCCGTCTTTGTTTTATTGAAATAGTCCTTGTGAATAACTGAGCTTCTTGCATGAACAAGCTATTAGGTGTACTGTATGTGTGTAGGAATGAAGAGCACAGGTCTCAGCGTACAGTAAACTGAGTGTCTGATTGAGTTAATTTGTGGGATTATCTGCTGTAAAACATAAATTACACAGTCATCTTTATTAGGGTGTCCAGACAGATATCACCAGCTGAGATTGAAATCCTAATTTAATTTGCATACAGCTTCAAGGCCTCCCTCGCTCTCCTTTCGGTGCTCGTAAACACCACTTTTCAGAAATCATTACTTAGGCACACTAAACACTTTGCAGCCTGAGAACAAAACAGGAATACATTAGCAGCTGAAATGAGATCATAAGCAACATTTGCAAGGTGGTTGTGAAATCACAAAGCCAGGATGAAATATCCCTGCCTGTGGAATGTACAGAGCTGGCAGAGCTGGCAGTTAGCCAGCGTGATTGATTGAACTAATATTTGGAGTTATTAGTTCTGCTACATTTTCTTTGAGAATGAGCGGTGTGGCAGGTCCAGGATGACATAGGTTATGCTGCTGCTGGGATATCTCAGCCAGGAAGTGCTACAAAAAAGATAAAAGTGATGAAAATCACTTTGAAACCACTTGAGTTTTCAAAAGATGATTTTGCTTTTACATTTCAGACAGCTCTCGGTGCAGGACTGTGAACTCAATGAATATAACATATTACTGGCCTAAGTATCACTGCAGGTTCAGTGCCCAAATGTGACTGCACCCTTAATGCATGTTATCATTTTTAGCAGCCCTGCACTGCTCCATAATGTCCCTTCACTAACACATCTAATTCACTGAAAGGTGATATTACGTCACGCGCACCACCACCACCACCACCACCACTAAACTACTAAGGCAACCAGACACGCAAACTTTTACAAGATCTGTGGCTTATACAGAGTTGTCTTTTTCTTTTCTTTAGTGTTATTTTCAAAGCTTTAAGCTTTGAGAAACCATACTTGGCCAACACAACTAAGTGAGAGATGATTTTCATTTTGGAGGAACTTGCTGTTATTACTGAGCATATAGTGAATATAGCCGGAACATTACTGATTTCTGCTAGTGGGTGGCGGTACTCTGAAGGTCACTGAACTGGCTGAGAGAGAGTTGCCAAGCCACTACCGTTAAGCAAAAAAAAAAAAAAACTCATCAACCAAAAGACTAAAATAAACGTGTTAAAATGCATCGCAGCACTCTGAAAAGCAACATCAAAATCCAGCGTAGATCCAGTGTCTTTCTGATATAACATTCAACCAGCAGAGGCTCAACAAGTGGTTGTCGCCCAGCAAGACATGAGTTTGTACTCACTCAGCTGTGATTTTCACTAATGTGCATAATGACATGTAATTTATCTGCTGCACTACACCACCTGTCTTCTTGCCTGAGATATGACAGTGCAAAAACTGAACTGCCACAGGTACCAAATGATCAGTCAGCAGCAAAGAAGCAGGCCCCATGCTGCCGTCTCTCACTGTCTCCGAGGTAGCAGCTGAGGCTTTTAAGCCATTACGCTATTAGTTTGTAAGTGCCATTAAGATGTTCCTTTGAGATCTTCTCCCAATGTGGCTGCAAACAAACACACACACACCCTTGCTGTGTTGGAAATTTGTGTCTCATCACCAGACAAGCTCCTCCGAGATGTGTCACCTTGAGAGAAGACTCCTAATCCTTAAGTAATGACAGGCACTAAACACAGCCGTGTGCGTCATTACGCTGCAGCTCTGCAAATACCACACAGCTGTCTGATGGCATCTTGGAAATGGTAACACTTAAGCCAGAGCTGGGATGTATGGATGCCCGAGCAAACACCATTTACCATCCTCCCATATGGAAACTATGGCTGCCGCTCTCCTCCCTGTGTATGGGCACTTTCCTGTTTCATCTACCATGGAGAAGCCGTGCTTCTGGTAATTCATGCTGCATGTCTAAGACAACAAATGTCCTCATTCAGCAGCATCCACTGGGAGCTTTGTTTTGGCACTGGTGGTTCCAGATCACGGGAGGCTGTAGTTGGTGAGACAAACACCAGGTGGCAGTCCGACCCTTCTCTCTCTTGCCCCCCCACCTACATCCCAAACAATGATGTAATCCTTTTCAGACCATTATATCACATGGCACAAACAGGCTCTTTGCGCCCCTCAATGTAGAGACACTTTGATTTCCACTGATTGCTGATTCTGTTGTTGCGCTTATCTCCTGCTCCTATGTGGTTATCTAGAATTTATAAGAAGCCTCACAGTGTCTCTTAAATGAAATCAAAGTCAGAGCTGATTCTGCACCATGGTGCTGAGATGAGCTCTCCCAGCTGGCCACATATCCACCGAAGCGGCTCTCTCGTGGATTTTAAATATGGCTGTGACCTTAACAGTAATAAAAAGCAATTCTCACAGCACTAATCCTCTCCTACGGTTTCACTAGCTCTTAACCTTTTCTGCCACCGAATAAGTGAACTGAGCTGTGAGGATGTGAATATGCACCCCCCCCCCAACACACACACACACACATACGCACACCTGTAAAAATCAGCACTTAATAATATTGGCTCAGCGGCAGACAGATTAAGGCAGCAGGAGAGCATCTGCTAGAGGTAGAAACAATATGACAGCTTCCTCCCCAGGGAGCAGTGACTGTAAAAGACAATCAGAAAGAGTGTGGGGACAGATAGATTCCTCTTCCACAGGATTGTCAGTCAATCCACTCATTAAATGTACATGTCATTTATTTACCTCACAATGTCAACGTAACAGCACAGCTCCATTCTAATTTTATATGAAAAAGAGGAGGCGTGCAAAAATAACAAGCCGCTGTAAGGACAAGTAAAAGTATTTTTAACTTGCGCTAACCTGATAAAGCTCAAAGTATGAATGGATATAAATGATGAAGAATGAAGATATCCGTTTTTATAAAAAGAGGTAAAAAAAAACAAAGAAACTGCTTCTCAAGAGGTTAAAGGTTAGATGTAAGAACTTCACACTTGGTCTGGTCAGCTGGTAATCGATCGCTGATATCAGAGGCACAGCTAACTCACTTTGCACTGTTATTTTCTGCACAGCGCTAATCTTTGTTCAAAGTCACTCGGGGAGAGCCAAACATGGAGAGGAATGAGCCAAAGAGCTAGATATACAAGACAGATTGTTTGTGGTACAAAATGTCTAAATTCAGCAAACTGCAGCGTGAGGCTGTACTACAGCACATGTTTGACTCGTACCTAATGTTTTTTTTTTTTTTTTTTGTTTTTGTGTTTTTGTGTTTTTGGAGTATTTGTCTTGTGGCTTTCACGTCTTAAAAGCTTAAAAAAAAAAAAAAAAAAACCCCAAAACAATCTGCTTCATTCAGCAGGTGCTAGCAGATAAAGTCTGCATGACGTCTGATTGACAGCCACGTCTGCTTTTTATTTGACCATATATTAGGATCTTATACCCTGAGATTGGCAACATTCTCACTTCTGTCGCTCACCTCCTCCTTGTACAAGATACGACTGCAAGGCAGGGCTCGTGTTGACTGCATCTCTGCAGGAATGTTTTTTTTTTTTTTTGATGATTTATCCATTCTTATTTTTCTCGACACTTGCGCTCCCTGTCAATGCTGTGTTGTTATTTGATAGCAGTGTGCCTGCTGACATTTTGACATAGCTGATCCAGCCATTATTGGCCTGTCAGCACTTCAGGTTTTCTACATTGTGCTGAAACTGGTGTCTGGAGCTATCAAGAATGCTCTAATGTAAAGCCCAGTCATTGCCATGTCAGGCTAACTGAATTAGCACCTACTGTACCATCTACACCGGTGAAATAGCATCACTACCGAGGCCAATGAGCACGTCACTAATTGACCGCATTAGTGTATGTGGGTGCAGATGATGTTTTTCAGTAGTCTAGACTTTGACCATAACTTGTGTATTTGCCAATGTTAGTGGCACTGGTCTGCATTTTATTGGATTTGGAAAATAAACACAAGATGGTGTTCCATTAGTCATACACCAATCCAGTGGTTTGGCTTTACACTTTTCCGTATTATACTGGGATTTACAAGCTCCGCGCACACACATACAATACAACAGAAAATCAGCTTTTTGATACATCAGCTGCAGATGTGAACTCCAGTAAGTGAGCTTGAATCCATTTAACAATAAGCCTTTAAGAAAATTAGCTTTTTTTTTTAATCAAAAACATAATCTAATGTCAGTCTGTATAACTAGCTGGCAACTGCTAATAAAATCTGCCCATAACAAATTGTCTCTGAACCAGAAAATTTTGTTTTCACCAGGTAGAAGTACAATCTAATAAAGGACATGCAGATTTATATCTGTTTATCTGGCATTGTTATTCTAAACTTCACAAGCCAACACTTCCATCAGTGTTTCATTAGAAGTGCATTCAGTTTTGCATAGTTTTTGGCCTTAAATTTTGAAGGGACTTAAACCCTTGAAGTAAAACGAGACAGAAAATGAAGCCCTTGTGTAATGCAAACAGGTTTCAAAGCAAAGTTATGCAGTTCTTGACGCAAATGATTATATTTAAGCATTTCAAATTCCTGGTGGTATTTATCCACAAAAAAATTCTACTTAGCTGCTCAGTCATTTTTAACTGTAATTTGTGTAAAGTCTAAATGTTTAAATAACTGTGTAAAAAAAAATAAAAAATCTCCCTCTCTATATCTGCGTATGCGTATCAGTGGCTTTCCCTCTCAGTGGGACTCACCACCCACAAAGGTTAATGAGCTTAAACACGGCTCAGAGTGAGCTCATTAAACAGACCACAGAGACCGGAGATGGGGAGGGGGGATGGCCGAGGAGGGAAAAAGGAAAAGTGGGAAGGTGGATTGCCGCTGTCACTGTGGGCTGCTGGGAAAAGATTTAGCTCTGCCACGGTGAGTGATCTACAGTATGGACGTTTTCAGTGAAGCTTTGATTTGCTGTCACTGTCATTAAACAAACTATAAATTAATAAATAAATAAAAACAGGAGGAGAATTCATTCATCAGTAGGCTAGTTAACAATGTGAGGTGACTCAGAAGAGGTAGTTAGAGCCTACCGTTCTCCTCATCCTCTTCTGGCTCCTCTGTCAGTGCAGCAGGGGGTGAATGCAGGAAGTGGAGGAGGAAGAAGTTCAGACACTCACTTTCAAGTATTAGACTGAGAATTTGAATAAATAAGAAAAAAAAAAAAAAAAAACAAGCACTGTTAGCTGATTGAACAAGTTAGAGATTTTCCAGGGTTTGATAAAGCAGAAGAGATGAAGGGAACTCTGAATCATCTGCCATGTATTATCTGAATTGGATTATGTTTTGGTTCATTCATTTTCGATTTGAAAGTTTGAAATCAACTATCTGAAAATTTGGTTGCATTAAATAAATACCCATGTTGAGAAAAGTTCTTCTCGAAATTTACTCTGGAAACTTGAATTTCTCTGCATGCAACAAACTGACATCTCTTTTTTCACTTTCAGAAGGTAAGAAAGTCCAATGTGAGTGGATGTTTAATGCTTATGTGCTGTGTGTTTGACGTAGGAGGAAGGACTTTCTGTGGTTCATTTTCTATCCCTTTCTTTCTGATCCTCGTGATCATCATTCACTCAGATACTTCAAAATTTTGATAGGTACTTCAAGTCAATGTGCTGTTTCAAATTTGATGCTGTTGCCAGACTTGTTGGACACAATCTGCATAAATATGTGACATTTTGGCACAGATTTTATTTCTTTTTTTCTTTTTTTTATGGTTCATGACAGTCCTTCAAACCTTCTGATGAATTGGTTTCAGCAGCACCAAGAGTGCAGTAAAGTCTTTGTTGTAAAACGCAGTCTTTCCTCTGTGTTGTTTCGTGCATTGAATAAAGAGCTTTACATAAATCAAATATGTATGTAAGTTATTTTACCTCACAATGCCAATGTTACAGTACAGTTTCAATGCCAATTCTATACACATATACAGCTGTAGGAAGTCAAAGTCAAAGGGCAAGGTAGGGATGTATATAAATAATGAAGAATGACATTATCAATTTTAATAAAAATAAAGATTAAATTCAAAGAAAGGATGCTTCATGAAGGGTTAAAGGTTAGTTGTAAGAACGTTGTACTTGGTATGGCCAGCTGTTAATGGACCATGTGGTGTCAGACCAGCAGCTAACTCACTTTGCGCTGTTACTTTCCTTTATCACAACTCAGGGTGTGCCAATTTTCATTTTCCATTTTAAGGTACAAGTCAATGGATTCTCAATCTCTCTCTCTCTCTCTCTCTCTCTTTGGGTCCTTTTAGTACAGATGACTTTTTCGACTACTCTAATCTAGTCTGATGTCATTGGTTTCATGCCGTGATAGTTTATTACATTTTTTTAATTTTTATTTTCAGAACCCAGCAAACCACCTGTTCCAGACTCTCCCTTCTGCCACAAAATCCACTCGCTTTAAAAACAGCCTTTTTCCCACAGCAGTACAAAATCTCCACTCCCTATGTTAGCATGCAGAATAAGGACTTTTTGTTCTTGCTGCTGAGGTTGCTGAGCGTGCTGTACTGTTACAGTGCGTTTGCCATTGGGTGGGTTTTTGTCTCAGATGGGTTATGTTATAGTGGTTTGGGCACAGGGCTAAGGTCTGCTGCACTACGCTTTGTGGAACGCTGTACCGAAAATAAATACCACTGACCCTGGTTGCATGGCAATAAAGTTCTATTCTATTTCATAAGATGGTCTGCATGTTGTCATGAGTGTATGTAAGCTTCATCAGCGTTTGCAGTTTACCAAACTAAGGCCATCTTGTCAAATTTAAGCCATTTATTAATGAATTACTTGTTTCCACCACCAAATAAAGCCTCGTGTCTGAAAATACAAATCCCCCTATAACAAGTTATTTCTATAGCAAGAGTAGAATTTAGTGGAGTTTGTGTCTGAGGAATGAAAGGTTGGCTGTTTTATCAGTGTTGTTTTCATGGTTAAATCTACTTCTTTACGATGCCTGTGGAGATGTTCTGCTAAATTTGTCATGTTACATTTGCAAACTGTTGTTTTTTTTTTTGAGCAACAATGCAAACTTTGTTGACATAACTTAAGAAAGCAAAATATTTCCACACAGGTGATTTCAGTTAATGTGTTTTCTATAGCAGCAGGTATCACCAGGTATTAAACTGGCTGCAGGTTCATGTTGGAGGAGGTCATGTTTGCCGCACTGCGTTTTTTATGATGGACAAATCTGCAGGAGGTGACATTGGGGGTGTGGCCACATCCTCAATTCCAACTTTAATTTTAAAGGTCAAACTCGTGATGTTCCTTTAAATAAACCATCTGCAATGAAAAATTTGAGTAAGATTGTTTGATTTATGTATTGTTCACTATGAACACATTGTTTCCACACTCTATCTTCCACATTGAACTCTCTAAAGTATTAAATCAAAAAATGCTGTGTGAAATTATGATTACGATAACTTGGTATTTAAAAAAAATAAAATTGAGTTTTGATTTGTTTTTACATTGAGTTGTATTTAATGTTCAGCAAAACGCAAAACTGATTGAAATTGAATCGAACAACAACCGTTAACGCATGAAAACAGAAAGTAATGAGATATACAAGTTTATCAGTGATCAAGCAATCAAGCATCTCTTACGTTTCTTGTGTCTGCACAACTGCACTACAGTGTGTTAACTTTTTCCCTTTCATGTTGATCGTTTATATTTATAAGCTGTATATTCTTTTTTGTTTTTGGTGGCGTGGGGGGGTTCTAGATGAACTAAATTCTAAATCATTTATTAAACTCAGTAAACTGATTGAACAAGTACACTACATGATTTAATCCTCCAGTCTATTCTTTCCAACGAGCTGTGCTTTTGATAACTATGCATGTTTCTGTGGAGCTTGGATCGCAGCCAAAGAGAATGCCTCATCAACTTATTCTTTCTGGCTAAGTTAATGTGTGTTGCCCAGTAACGCCTGTGAGGCATTAATAGCGAATACACGCTAAACCTTCCCAATCACTCAACCTCGTGTGCTGCAGCTCTTACCGCTCATGTCCAGCATGTGCAAACAAAGAAAAGTGTACCTGTACGCCAAGTTTACTGTGCTATTAGGCAAATATTCTATTGAAAAAAAAAAGGGGGGGGGCGGTCTTACTCATTTGGACGATCGTTTTCAAGTTATGCGGTGCTGCAAATGAAATATTCTCTGTCTGCCACTTAGATAGAATGAAGATAATTAATAGGATCATTGCTGCTCTAATTTGGATTCTTTGAACTCCTTCAATGTGAATCACTCTATAAAAAGTGACAGTCTCAAATGCTGGGAAAAGATCAGACACGTTCATTTGAACATTGAGAAGACATAATTCAATATTGAATTTTACTGCTGGGGTTTTATATGCTGGCTTTGCCACAACGTTGGTGTCCCATTAAAAATTGATTGTTAGGCAATGTGTTGATGTAACAGTCATTTGAATGCTGAAAGAAGTAGTCCAAACAAATGAATATCAATAAATGCCCCGTTGACAAATTTTCACCTTGGACAATACAAGTTTTGTGGGCAAACACAGACGGACATGCTGTGACAGACCGCGACCTTCCAAGCGGGTGAAACAGCCGTGCAGCAGGTGAAGACCTCTGCAGCTGGCGGTGGCCGTCCGCCAGTGGGTCACAAGGTTGTAGTGTTTACTGGAGTGTCACACAGATAGCCTGTGATGTGACGGCAGCTGAGGCACCTCGCTGACACAACAATAACTAAGAAAACACTAATGGGCTGTGACTACTGTCCTGTTGTGAAGCGTTTCCTCGCTATTGCTTTTCCACACACAAAGCGCGCACTCGTTTATTGGCCTCTCATAGACAAAAACACCGTAAGCACAGCACGTTTGGTTTTACACGGCTTTCTTTTAATTTGACTCACGTAAGCACATTCTCAATTGAATGCTTCTCTCCACACATACACATGTAGAATTCGTTCATCTTGAATGATCAAAAATAAAATCTGTATGTTTTCCTCGGGGGGAAAAAAATGATCTTGATGAAATGTAAAATGTTTTAAATGCTGACACGTGTTACCAGCTTTCACTAGCTTCACTGAAGCAGTAGAGGTTGAAATATCAATACATTTAGTAATATCAGGAAACAGAACCCAACGCTGCCAAAACACAAAACATTTTCTCTGCACAGCAGACTACGCAGACCGTTTAAGAGTTGTTAATGAAAGTGACACCTACAGGGCACAGCAGAGTTTTTCTGAATCAATCCCTTCTGTTAAACTCCAACTACTTTTTCCATCTTGTGTGATCCTCCCGTCTGTGCAACAGTTCATGCAGGTACGACATCCGAGTGAGAGGAGAGTGGAAAACCTTTTTTAACTTAAGCGAAACTTCTTGCAGGCAAAAAAAAAAAAAAAAAAAAATTCTTACACATGTATTAGTGATCAGTCCAACATGAGCACAAAGAGCTTTTCATGACTTCATATTCCAGGCATGCTCCAGTGGGTGGAAAACAAGGAGGAATCCAACCAGGGTGCAATCAATATTAGAGCTTTTTATATGGTGGTGGATTTTTGTAGGCCAGTAATCTCTTTATGGATTCATCAGCTGTTAGCACAAAGACTCCTCTTGGTCCACACACTGTGACCACAGTGGTACAAAGACAATAAGAGGAAGATGATGAAGAGGATGAAGAAGATCAAGAGGGTGGTGCTGTGACTGAGCTAAAAGCTGCAGCACTCCCTAGCTGCAACACAAACATCAGCACTTATTCTGGGTTCAGCTCCTAGGTGGTCCGGGGAGAGCCGTATTTCAACCGTCCTCTAACAGACTTACGATGACGACAGCAGAGGTATTTCACTCACAGACTGAAGCTTCATGTTGACTTTGCAATAGAGGGAGCCATTAACAACCATTGACATGAGAGACCACAGACTCAAGGAATCACTCCCTGGAAAGCCGCTCTTAGCTCCACTTGCCCATTTTTCAAGAGCAGACTGAATTCTGTCATCTATAAATTTCCTCATAAAGGAGCTGTTTGTGTGTGTGTGTGTGTGTGTGTGTGTCGGTCTGTGTGTGTGCATGAATACAGCGTCAACACGCACAATAATGCTTTCATCGGTCTGTTTCACTCTCACACATAACACAATACAGACCCTCAGGGCTTCCATTAATTAAGACGCTCTCAACACACATTTACACACACATTCTAACATGTTCTGTAAACTGCCAGGAGAACTCTCCCAGCATTCAGTCCAACGAAGCTGCGTGCTTCTGTTACTGTTAGCGCTGTTCAAGCGAGGCCGAGCAGAGGGTTCAAAGTTCCCTGATCTCTGTGGAGATGAAGAGGCTGTCATGAAAGCGCCAAAAGCACCTCATCCATAATGAATGCAGGGAGGAGGTGAATCTCCAATGCCAAGGAAAGGTTACATCTGCAAGCAGAAGCAAATATCAATATGTTGGACCTATTTTTACACAATGCCAATTTAGTTTGGGCACTGTCTTACATGCCACAGCAGTTAAAGCCAATAAGGGCTTAGTATCGACTTGTGTGTATACTGTACTGTGGTCACCTGCTTAGCATTAAGTTCCTTCAGCTTCTCGGCCCTTTTTCACAGCAGATTACCGACAGCAATGCTGTTGTTCTGTCCCAGACAGATAGGAAATCACTGAAAACACAAAGAAAGAAAAAGGCAAATGAATCCAAATGGTTCCATCCACCGCTGGGGTGTAAATATTAGGATTCAGTTCATCAAGATTAACAGCTGGTAGCGTTATTCTCCAGTTGGGTGCCATTAAACCTTTGCAGTAGAGGATTGGCAATATGAGACTCAAAGAGTGCCAGTCAAGCTTCAAACAATGAATAACAATGCGGAAAACAAGATGAAAACATGGCATTTTTGTTTATTCATTTGTGGAAGGGTGCAGTCTTCTCATTGGCGCACACGGCACAGGTGATTTATTCACCAAGGCTGTTTCCATTGTGTTTTGCTTTTATCAGAGACTGTTGAGAAAGGAGACGACACAATTAACCCATGTGGGTTTGGCGTCCTCCTGGTGGCAGGACTGAGTCTGTTGATTGGAAAGGCAGCAGTGAACGTGATCACACATTACGACTGAGTCTTTTATTCTGAAGCCACCGATTTTTATTTTTATTTTTTTAAAGACAGAAAAAAAGATTATCTCATGAGCCACAGATTCTCCAAACAGCTCAAAAACCAACTTTATTCATGACTTGTTTATCTCTCAGCAACACACTCAGATAACACAACGCTGATTTCTTCTCCTTGTTGCTTCTGGAGTGCTTCCTCACTGCAATCCTTGCGATCCAACCACAGAATTATTATTATTATTAATATTATTATTTTTGCTTAATATCATATGATTGTACCCAGTATAGTATTGTGATTTGTGATGAGAGAGTTGATAAAAGTTCTAATAACAAATTGCTGTTCCCTGTGGCCCCATAGTTTGATTTGGTGATAAGTGTTTGCTACATTTTAGTAATAGTTCACACCAGGCCATGAAATGGACTTGTTACATCCCAGATAAGGGGAGTCGTTGCAAAAACTGCTCTATGTGATATCATTGACTGAAGCGAGACATTGCTTTTATAAAACAGCTACGAAGTATGGCAGTAAGTTAAGATCGCTTGATACAAGCTACCCGCTCCATAAGGTGCATCAATACCTCAGTATGTACTTCTTTGTGGAAGTGGAAGTACCACAAGCCTACATAAAAGAGTTACATGTTTATGTTTAATACATTCTCACATTCACTTGCATTCATTACACATACACATTCACAGTAAGGATGAGGGGTTTGGTCTGCCTGCAGCTTTCTGCCCTACTCTCAAATCCAGTTGAAAGGCCTCAGACAAGCATACTCTCCAAGTAGAGGTGCTGAGGTGCATTTGCTACCCTCATTATTTAGCCACTATTCCCCCAGGAGATTATATTAGCCGCAAGAAGGATGATTATGAAAATATGTTATTGTAGGGCAGGAAAGCCCTTAGGTCCCGTCAGTCAAAGGCAGGCTGGATGCTGTGCTGGCTGGAGCATTGCTCTGGGCCCACAGCTGTGTCTTGTCTGTCGGCTGCGTGTGTGTGTCTGCACGGTTCTTGGTGTGTATATTCTTCAAAGAAACAAGTGTGTTTAATTTCCTTGAACATACTTCTCTTCAGTTTTGTCTGAATTGCACCCGTGGAAGAGCATGTTTGTGTTAGTTTGTGCATTCGGTGGGTTTGTACACGCTTCACTTGTGTATGTGAATGCTGTATTGTAAGAATGATTCTGGGCTCTAAAATGGGTTGGAGTTATTTCAGATTTCCAGCCCATCTGATTGGCTGCTTCTCTGCTGACATCATCGCAGACTCTGAGGAGCAACAAGCTTGCCAGGATTTGTCTGTGACTCACACTCAGACTACAATCTGCAATGTGCCAGTTTGCAGCACACAGTCGACAAACACTGGGCTTACATTATGTGGCACAATGAAGGAACACATGGAGGAGGCTACAAAGGGCCTGTGTACCCATCTGCATGTTGAAATTTTAGTCATTAAAACATTTCTCAGCTCAGAGCTTCCCTTAAAGCAGGGGTTAATTCATTGGGTGAGCTTGATTTCAATGGGGAGTGGCCAAAAGTGTTTTTCTGAGGAATTAATGGATGAGCCTGGAACTATTCTATATTTTTTTACTGTCCACAAAATCCCATAAGGGGACTAAAACCAACAATCCATTAGTCTCTTGCTACAACTTTTCCAGCTATGCCATGCAGCCAAAAGCTCATTTTGTGTTACTGATTGTTTTGTAAATCTTGTAAATCTAAAAACTCACTGGCTCACTAATGTGTTTTTGGAAGGAATGGAGGTGTACCTCAAACTGCCCGACCCAATCCAGAACAGACCTATGAAAACCTCCTGGAGCCTCATACGCAACATTTATTTTTTAAAAAGAGAGTTCCAATCTCAAATGTCAGCAGCCTAAACAGACCGTAACAGAGAACACCAGCATCTGGGGCCTGTACTGGAAGCGGGATTCAGAATTAGCGAGGTAAATTTAGGTTAGATCCTGGGTTTCCGTTCGTATGAAGGTGGCTTAGAGTACTTCTTCCTGGGATATATCACCGCGGTAACCTAGGCTGAATGGCTAGCTCGCTCCAGAGCAGGTTATGTTTAAGACTGAGATCGCAGAGTGTAGAAGCCCTCAGTTCTCTCAGAAATTGACTGTCCGAGAACGACCCCGTGGAGCTTAGCTAGAGGATTGCTCAGAAAAGCAAAGATTTCCTGAAACCCTCAAAACCATTTGCTCACTCAGAGGAGCAACTGTATGAGAGTTGTAGACTGATCGGTCAGCTTTAGAGCCGTATGACTCCAGAGGTACTCAGAGCAGCTGCGTGTTGACAGTAACACTGTCTGTCATTAACGCTACTTTAGTGCAGTAGCAAACTATATGGTATGGATGATGCAGGGGCCTAAACAACAACGCTGCACTGACAGCCATTAAGTGACACTGCTAATGGATGGGTTTGTTGTATTCCCAGGCTGCTTGCCATAGCAGGCCATAACAAAGAGCTTTTATGATATATTATGAAGTTGGACATTAGCCCATGTGCCTACTCCATCTATACATAATGTTGACCACACGAGGTACAGCCTCAATTTCAGTGAATAAACCGATGTGATTACTGTCAGATACGTGCCCACATGATGGGCTAGAGATGTATTACAAGCTTCTACGTATTGCATTTACATAGTGGGTGTATTTTTGCCCTTAGCCCTTCCACCATTTCGAAAAAACAGCAGTCCATACAAGCAGTCTGGAAAAGTGTGTAAAAGCAGCTTTGCTTTTAGCTTTTATTGTGTTTTTAAACCCTTCATTCTTGATAACATTTTGCTCTTCATGAGTGATGTAAGCCCCTCCTGCCGAAGACTTGTCCATGTTCCCTATTGATTGGATGCTGATAACTTCACCTTTTTTGCACATGCTGACAAACCTGGGTTGACTTACTGAGCTGATAACCAAAGTTGTAGGCGAGCCTATAGCGTGATTGAACATCTTGGGTGAAGGAAAATCAGATTGTTGGAACATTTCCTGGGTATGTTAAACACACTTCACAGTACAAGCCCTCTGCAGCATGTTGCGCTCTAAATGAACAAGCAAGCGCAGCAGTGTAATAATAATAATTCTCCAAGAACAAATATAAAGTAACTTTTTACAAGTAATTGGCAGATTTTAGTGATGCTAAAAAGCATTAGTGATTATTATTATATTTTTTAACAATCTGTTTATAGAGTTTTGTTTTTTTTTCCACACAAAAATATAGTGGTTAGCATTACTGATTATTATGTAGCACATAAAAAGAGCAAAAGGATTTTTATCAAATTTTAGTGTTGGTTTGTCACAAATGTGTCGACCCACGGTAAAGTATTTAGCAGTACTATTTATTGCCAACTCAGTCTGCTTGCTGTTTCCTGCTTTGAGTCTTAGTATCAATCAATCAAAGTTAGGTGACTGAACTTCAAGTGTTCTTTACTTGTATGTGCATTTGTACACATACCAACCTCAGTGTTGGCCTTCCGTTTTAATTATGGTAATCATGCACTGTGACGCACGCTAATAAGCTGCTCGGCGAAACACGCACGTTTATCTCGCATCACAATAAAGTGCTCAGTGAAACAAATGTTTTTGTAGTGGAGAGCCTTTCACTGGACTAAAGACAAGTGTTCAAACATCTATTCATTGCAATGAAACAACATCTGAAATGAAATGATTAGTCTGAAATTCTTCCTCTGGGATTGTTTCTCTGGCAGCTATAGTTTAATTCTACCAATGAAATGATTTCTGTCTCAGAAATAGCTTTGTCTCTAAGAAAGCTTTGTAGAATTACAACTCAGCTTTGAAAAAGGTTTTGTGATATAAAATTATTTTTAGCTGTTCATGCTGTTCACTGGAACTCAGAATGCTTGCATCTGTGTGCGCTCCCCACTATGTGCACTGCCCCATCTGTTTGCATTTTATCAGACATCCTGTAATCTTTTGGAAACTTTGGAAGTTGGTTGGATATCATCAGTTGGTTGGACGTCTTTGCGACCAGACAAATTCCTACACAATCCAAAGAAACCAAACCATATGCAACAATTGTTTGATACATGTTTTAATTACAAATGATTAATTATTGATTTCATAAATGATATATCCTTAATATAAGAAAAACATACAAACCTACCAGTGAAAAGTCACTCTTTTAATCAGTGTTTCAGATTTCAGATAACTGATGTAATCAGAGAGAAGCAAGATAACATAGAAAGCCCATAGATGCTCAAAATTCATCTGTACAGATGGGTTGTAAATATTTTAACTGGATGTCAAGCATCATAGACTCTTCTTCTTCCAACTCAAATTTGCTACATAAGTAATCTGCTCCTGTGCTTCAGTGCCAAGTGAGATGATTGAGTAGCCGTACTAAAATGATCACTTTCCACAGTTAGAAATCAAACACTACAAAGTAAAATCCCAGCTGATGGCACAAAGAGCAGATTTTGTTTTTAGGTGCTTCAGAATGATTATTTCATTTTCTTCTGGATTGTTGTTCATTATTCCAGATATAAGATAAGATAACCCTTTATTGATCCCTCAAAGAGGGACAATTGTCCGATACAGCTGCTCAATATACACAGATAGAGAGTAGAAAAAAAGAAGACAGATCAAGCTAATAGAAAAAAATATCTACAATATGTTGGTGGATATATATTCTGCAGTTCTTGTTTATATATATATATATATATATATATATATGTATAGGTCTGGTTACACTGTGCCAGGTGTATAACGAAATACTGTTGACTGTTTATGCAGACATATTAAAATTCAGACTCAATAAATAATCATCCTCTTATTGCAGCTTTTGATGAAGATATTTTTGTTCATGAAAAGTGTTGCTTACTCACTCAGGTCCAGTTCGAATTTGCCAGTGATATCCTTCACAGCCACAGACTACAGAAAAGGGACTTCTTAAGTCTTTAGACTTAAGACACGGAATGGTTACAAATGGATGTGTGCTTTGTGTCTTTTCAGCGTGGTTAGTTGTATGGAGCAGTCTGGGGGGTGTGTGGCTGTTGCCGTTGTGTTGCTGTGGCTGCTGCTTGGTAATGAGCCCCTGGCACTGAGATGCTGTCAGTCTGGCAGATGGACAGTCCTTCGCCCTGGTCACTGTTGCCTCATGCTATCTAGGTCTTCGCACTGAGGGAGGAGGGCAGGGACACGCTAAGGTCACAGACACACTGGCTGACAGATTGGCTGACTGACTTGGCTTTGTGATTTTCTGCTTCTACACTGGATTAGACAGGTTTCTTCAGGTGTCCAATGTGTGGGGCGTGATCTGTTTTTCATTAACTTCCTACAGAGTTTATACAACACAGACCTAACCTGGACGCTCAGCTGATCCAGTAAGCTCAATTTCCTATAGGGGTCTGCTTCATGTTAGGAAAATTGGGATTTCTGAAAATCATTTTCGGGTCTGAAAGAAAGGCCGCCATGTTTAGACAGAAAACGTTGCTGATTTATGGATCATTTTAAATTTTTGTTAAAAACATTAAACTTCAGAACAGTGGGAACCAATAAAGCAAGTCTGTCCTATTGACTAATAAGGCTTTAAACAACTCCATCTGTGATAATCTACTAAATTTCCACTAATGCGGACCATATGGAGCCATAAATTCAGGCTGGGATACTCAGCCTTGTTTCGCGCTCCATATTTGCTGACAACATACTACAGCATCCGCACTTCTCACATGATTATGCAGCAATGTAAACAGGCTTGTCCAAGTAGAAATACTGCACAACGGGCTGACCTCAGATGTGTCATTAAACAGGGCTCTGCCTCCAAAGCCAAACCCCCACCTCTGCTTAATTATGCATGTGGGCTGAACAATCAGTCACCCTGTATGCTACTGTACACTTTATCGTGCTGCTTCCTTGAGCTCGCAAGCTGATTATGGAGCTTTGGCAATCCAAGCACTTTGAATTATTTAAATCTCTGTTAAGCCTGCCGTACATATATCAATGGAAGAAATGGATTAGGGTTGACATGTTTTTCCTCTGGCTTTGCCCCCCACTTGCCTCTTCCTCCAAAACCTGACAAACACTCCATGCGATTCATAGCACAGTGCCTTTCAAGGAAATGGCAATTTTTCTAATTCCCTATTGAAGCATGTTTCACAGTGGATGCTGCTTTTAGCTGTATTGGTCCCGAGATTACGCTGCTGGATTAAGGATTGTTTTTTTGTGCAGAGTTCTCAGTCTGTAAAAAGGTCCGGTGAAGAGGCATGGAGAGGCCTTTTGTGCACCCAGAAGAGCCCACCCTGGAGAACAGGGCTTGTCCAAGGGAGGCCTTTGCGTGGGTGGGCTGTGTGGAGGTGATGGATCCCCTTTTCACACAAACCCCTCGAAGAAACTGTGCAATCAATATCCTGCTGTCTGCCTCCAGTGCCAATGAACAAAAACATGGTGGTTTAAAGAGATGAATAAATAAACGGTGGCACTCTTTTATACATTAGGGGCGGGAGTGTACACAAAGCCGTGCAGATACTACATTTAGAAAGGCTATAATAGTCTCCCCGTCTCTCAGCGGGACGCTTGCTGCAAATTTATGTTTCCAGCTAACGCATTTGTTCACAAGGCAGAAAACAAGCAGTATTTATTCAGTGAAGTGCAAGCTGGCACCGATTTGTATAAATGTTTCAATTAAGCCTTGCGAAAATCGATACTGTAATATTTCCTCGGCATTCTGCAGGTTGGCTGCGGTTGACAGCCGCAGCTTAGGTGTCAAGACTGGATGTAAAATTTGTAGATAGGTCTTTTTCCTGTCAGCTGACATGAAATTACAGCTGGGGGGTAATAGAACAGAGGAGCTGTCTGTCTGATGGGAAAGAGAAGGAAAGGAGAGGCCAGATGAGAGCGACGTGCCCATCACGGTGGATGAGTGACAGGGGATGAGAGAAGCTCTCCAATCCACTCCTGGGCTGCCACAGAGATGAATTCACATCTTCTCAATTGCACCATTACAGGAGAGGGAGAAAAGGGGGGAGGTTTCTGCGCTTTTAATGCAGTCAAGGGAAAGCAGAAGTGAGACTTGTTGTGTTTCGCTCTTCCCAAAGTGCTTCATGAAGATGATAATTCTGTACGTCTATTCAGTTGTATGACTATGCTAATCCTATAAATGAGAGATCCCTTGAGAGTCTGGCAATCACTGAATTCACTTGCTTGCACTCAGAGCTGATTGCCAACAAAGACACTCGACAGTCTCCTCGGCATTAGCACTCCAGTTTTCTTCATTTATACGACGGTGTGTCTGCTGCTGTCATATGCTGATGAAGAAAGAGTTGGCATGCGCCGATAACAGTTGATGGGACTTTCCGATGTTTTGACGTGCTGACATTTCACACAAGAAATACACAGTTTGTTATTGCCAGGGGTCTGCCCGACACCCACACATTAACATTCAGAGGCAAACACAGTGTGAACATGCAGAAGTTATTCGGTTTCTGTCGCCTCCATTAGAAGTCCCAATTTCAGCACAGAAATGAAGTAATTTCTCTGCCGTCGCTGGCAGACTGCCCAAAGCCACTGACGCTTTTCTGTCCTTTTCTGCCACGGAGCTCTGACAAGTGACAGGTGATCTATGCCTGCTTGAAGTCTGGGATCTTAATCTGAAACGAGCTTAGCCGTGGCTCGCGAAATGAGAATTGATAATCGAATGATGCTGAATGAGGGGGCCTGTCAGTACATTGTAAGGCAGCTGACGGATTTAGTTAAGGGAAAAGGAAGGCATGGTGGATGAATTTTGGCAGGATAAAGAATTGCTCAGCTCAGGGAGCGAAGCTGATCCCCCTCCAGCTATTTCTGATTTTCTCTGAGTGTTTACATGCTGCTAGTGTTCTAGACGGATAACTGAAAGCGGTGCTCAGCTCGGTACGAACAGGTCTTTGCAAAACAAAACCGGATAGGTTAATGCTGTGTTAACCTGACCTTAAGGGTTGTCTGATTTTTAACTTTGAAGATGGTGGAGTGAGCAGTGACAGCGATTGTAGCTGACGCAGAGAACACAGAGATTTTATGCGATCAAGGTTATGATCCAGAGTCAAACCCATCATGTCCTGCATAAATGGTTTGTGTTTATGCACGCTCTATGAGTGGCTGCCCATGACCACACTTGCCTTTTCTGTCCTCATCCTGCTTAAATTCTGCTCTACACAATGAACTAAATCACAGCTGAAAGTACCTTTTTATATCAAGAAACTAAGCATTCTCTTTGATAGGCAAACTCCACAGTTCATACAAATGTTCATCAAATCTAATTCTTCAAATTAAATCATCATTTGGCCTGATTAAAGTGACAGCACTGAGAACTTAAATGGAATATGTGGATAAATGCCACCCCTGCAAAAATGAGATGGCAAATTGAAAACTGTCTTTTGTCGTCAAAAAAAAAAAAGCAGAAATAGGTGAGAGGCAGATGATTTATCAAATGTTTCCTAAATTGCAGATTTAATACAGCTCAACAAACAACCCGCATATATTTGCTAAAACAGCAGTGTCCTCCACACTTCTTCCAAATTGTATTTACCCACTCAACCTGTCGCAACGATAAGCAGCATCTTGCATTTCATTCCCACAGTTTGTGCCGTTAGTGCTTGCTAATGTGATCTGCTGTTGGAGGGGAAAAGGAACAGATCGGTTAATTAAATTCAGCTTTAATTCCAGAGGATACTAGGCTCTAAGTGGCAACAAAACGTGTCATAGATGTTTGTCTTCTCATGTCCTCTTTGCTTTTTACATATTGCTGGATGGAAGGCTCGTGAACACAGTTGATGGCATGCGCGAATGTCTCATGTTGCATTACAACATTCAAAAGACACTCATGACTCATGACACACTGTGGATATTGTGGCTTCTAAGGTGATAGGATATGACAGCTCATGGTGCTCCAGCTATTTTTGCTTTCCTTGGACCACTTCTCGAAGCACCTTTTAGTGTCATCCGAGCTCACTAAATAAAGCTCTGCACCAGCCAGGGAACTGTTTGGAAGCTCTGGGAGCAGTTTTGCAAAAAAATTCATTTGAAACCTGTAAAATGGCTCAAACTTCATTTGATGGAAACTCACTTGAAGTGTTCATCATGATGCTGCGGGAAGTTCTCTTTCATTTCTGTCAGAGTTGGCAATGAACCTTTCCTCCAGGTCAGAAACTTCCTTATGAGGACCATGTGTATACTTAATTTGAATGTTGATGGTGGTATACAGGAGATTTAATACAGACGAGCACAAATTGTGGTCTGCAATTACACCGTTTAAAATAATTATTTTGTGTAGAGAAAATGTAGAGAAAAGTTTGTGCATTTGGAAAATCAGCTGGTATTGATTTTCCATTTGGCTTCAGTCAAATGCTATTATTTTCTCAGCCTTGAATTCGAAAGGATATATAACAGTTTACAAAAAAAACTGAGTTTGGTTATTTATTTCTTCTCTCAACAACTTTTGTTAGAATTCCCAATTCCAAAAAAAAAAAATAATAATAATAATACAATAATAGTATAGCTATTGTGTAATTTTTCCATTTTCCAAAAGAAGAGATGGGTTTGAGCATATTTGTAGGAACAGTATGAGTTCAGCTGTTTCCCTGAACTTCTCAAGAATTGTTGTATCACCATGATACACTACCGACATCATAAGCCTGACGCAGAACAGGATTGATTAAAGAAAATGTATTAAGACTGTCCATGATTCAGGAGATGGTCGATTTGGAAGTGACGTTAAGTAAAACCAGCAAGCTCTGGTCTTTGCACGTTAAAGTTAGTCAGTCAGCTTACCATTAGCAATGGTCCCCATAAGACTTTTTTTATGTAATATTCCACCTGTTCCTCAGTTACTCGCTCACTACATCTAGAGCTGTTTTTGTCCCGCATTATACCGAAGAGTCGAGCATCTCTCTTTAATATGTCCAGGTGTGCTTGAACTCAGAGTATTTCTCAGGCAGAAAATTGAAGCTGCCCCTCAGGAATCTTATCACTGATGAAAGTTGAAGATTATCTGTATCCTGATATATCGTAAAACAAAACAAAACAAAACAAAAAAATTGGTTTCTTGCTGATTTTAGGTTGTTATATTATTCAGAAAAATACTAAGAACACCAAAATTATACTTAGGGCAAAATTAAACATGACATGATGTAATACATCCTGTTGTCAGCTTAATTAGCTAACAATAATCATGTTATGAATACTTTGTCAAGCTTCCTACAAACAATGCTTCCGTAAGTCCGTATCGACTTTTTTCAGCCTTAACAGCCTTAACCTCATTACTGGCCCTTTTTTTGCAAACCTTTCTCATACTTGAAAATTCTTCCAGGCAGGAGAAGATCTAGTTAAATGCGAAAGAATGGGTCTCGAGTTAAATGAATTAAATAATTGTACATTATTTTATTTCATGGAGTTTCTCATTTCACACCTGAAAGAAAAGCAAACAGACTCACTGCGAGTCACAGTTCCTTACCATTAATGCCGTACTATGTGCAGAGTTTATTTTTAGGTTTCAATGATCGTCATTACATCTATTTAAAAAATGTATATTGAATTGGAAATTATTCATCAAAATCAGTTAAAATGAAATGTTAATGTTTATTTGCAGAAATTCCCGCGTTGTCAATAAGACGGGCTTTTCACTTCCGATTTGGTGGACGTGCTGACGTATCGCATCGGAGGAGCCAGCAGAGTCAATGTGCCATCTATGAATATATGTCCATGGTTAAACCCACTCAGAGAATGGCTGGGCTTTTCTAAGTAGATAAAGGTAAAATGACTAAAGAAGACTGTATTAATGTCTTCCAAGTGAGGCCATCGATTTATACTATTGATATAATCTTCATATGAAGTGTTACCTGAGATAGTTAAAATGTTCATCGCAGAGACGTATATGTGCGGTTCAGTCCCATTATCTCCCCCATCATTTCTATTCCCTGAAGTCTCTGCCCTTATAAGACGGCTGGTTGCAGTGCTGTCCTCCTCTGCAGTGTGGTTAACAGCGGCCATGTGAACGCCCGATCAATCCGCCAGGGCTCCAAGGCTATCCCTGCTAATGGCTAATGAAAGGTGTAATTACAGCAGGTCAGAGGAGGCGACCAGACACAGAAGAAAGAGACGGTGACAAGTTCATTTAGATCATTAGAGCTGAAATGTGTCTGCCTCGTTAGGCTGCAAGTCACCTGCATTATCCTGATGATCTTCTTTTGTTTCTATTAGACTGAGTGGGTGGCATTTGATGGTGCGGTAGATTGTGGAATTATGAGTGCAGAAAGGTGAGTTGATTTAATTAAAAGGAGTCTTACGGTGGAGCAGAAATGAATGGGAAAGGGGTTGGATACATTTAGGAGTCATCATGATATCGGTAATGTTTTGATCAAATTATACCACATTACTCTCTCTTACTGCTGCTCTTGTGATACATTATCCATAAAATTCAAGCTTTTACATAATTTCTTTACACTTGTGCCTGCAACAATAGTTGCACTTTCCAACAATTTCAAACTCAGCTAATAGCAGGAACACCTTGCCTCTGAAGGCCCCTGGAAATAGACCTGCAGCTGTATTTTTAGATGGCTATTAATACCTCCAGCTAATTCATTTCAGCTCTCCAGGCACCTAGCATGGCCTCTCAATTATGGATGAGGGGAAAGTCATTGGTTTCTCGGCACTGAGAGGAAGCTGACAGAAGTGACAGGTCGCTCTCTGTAGACGGATGACAAAGAGCCAGACGGCTGAAGGACGGGCAAGAGGATAAAGGGAGAGATTTGTGGCACGGCTAAAAAGCCTTGATGATATTGAGAATGATCACTGATTAAAAATGAACAAAAAGGAAACAGTAAAAAAACTAACTTAAATTTAACAGGTGGTTTTTCAAATTAGGACAATACAAATAGGTGTTGGAGTCAAATTGGAATTAAAGTAAACAACAAGACAATTCAACATATTAAATATTATATGAAAGAATAGATTTTTTTTTTTTTTTTTTTTTTTATAATACCATCTGGGTGAGAATATTAATATCATTATTACCATAGAAACACCTATGCTGAAATAACCCTTGTATAAAATCGTGATTTTGGAGAAACCATACATAATACATAATAGTGATACCTTAATTATCACTGTTATGTGGTATGAAATTATGATCATTTTGCCTAACGATCCAAAGTCACATCTGGCAATTGAAGCTGAGGACATCAGATGTAAACTGATGCTGCTGACAGCTTTCAGTCTTCCCCTGTGGATGTTCAGCTAATGTTAGATTTACAGTACCAGCTGCCACTTAGGTCTGAATGGAGCTCACTGTTAAGATCATTATGATGTTAATGTTATGTATTTAACACGCATCTGAAGGATTCCCATGATTGCTGATGGCCGGCTGTACAGATTACCATATGTGCAGCCAGCCAATGAAAGATTGTTTATTTACTGGCTCACCCATCAATTACATACACTTGAAACTATGTAGCGGTATCCAAATAGCAGAGGAAGAATAGTCTATTCATTAAAGCATTAATCTTACACCAATGACAGTTTAGCTAACTATTTACTGTAAAAGACATGAATGAATCAATAAATTAATACAAGCGCTAAGAGCAGAGTGGTTCTCACTCAGACCATTCAGTGGTCTGCTCAGGGATTGGATGGAGACATAGCAGCTGTGTTCTCTTTGTATATGTAGGAGTCACTGTAGACTGTTTCCTACACATTTAATGCATGAATGTTTGCCTTTGTCAACAGGAAAAACAAATATTCTTCACTGACCTTCCAGATATCTGATTGGTGCACAGATGTACCAGTTTGTGTTGTAGGTCAGTTAACTCATTTTAACTGACTGATTTTAAAACCATTTGACTCTTCAGAGCACGCATCCTGGTTTTACTGTGCTGAGCTGTATGTATTTATTTATCAGTTTCACAAAACGTTCCTAATCCAATAAAACGGGGAAAGTTTAAATTTCTATTCAGATGATTTGAAATGCAGCTTGGGTTCCTCCCATTTTCATATTTAAGATGTAAATGCGATTTGGAAAGCCACACATCTGTCTCACAGCTGGCAATCCAGATGAGAACAAAAATCAAAATATGAGATGGAGGAAGTTCCTGCGGAGCTCAGAGACAGGATTGAGTTGAGGCACAGATTTGGGAAATGCTACAAAAACATTTGTTGTTGCATTGAAGGTTCCCAAGAGCTCAGTGGCCTCCACCATTCTTACATGGAAGAAGTTAAGAGCAACTAGGACGCTTCCTGGAGCACGCCAACCAGCTAAGCAAAGCCATCGTGGACCGTGGAATGTGACCTCAGTTCACCTTCCAGCAGGACAGTCATCCTAAGCACAAACATGCAGGTTTAGGAACAGTTCTACTGGACGACACCAACCCACTCTGACATCTCAGGAGAGATGAGAAAATGCCTTTCCGCCAACAATCCCCATCAAACCTGAGTGAGCTTGAGAGGATCTGCACACAAGAATGGCAGAAAATCCCCAAATCCAGGTGTGCAAAGCTCATTGCTTCACACTGCAGACAAGTCGAGGCTGTAACCACTGACAACGATGCCTCAACGAAGAACTTAGAAAAGGGTGTAAATACAGCATTTGTACTGCCAATATGTACCACAAGCTCATTCATGAGTAGAAATTCATGTTACGCATGGCAATTTCTTTTCCAGAAATCATGTAACAACAAGGCATGCAGCTTGTTTTATTCTGTCTGCCTTTGATGAATATTTAAGGCTCCAGACTTCACAGAGCAGTTTTATGTTTCTGTAACTTCAAACCAAATCAGAGGGGGGTTATATTTACTCTACATTCACTTTCATCTCCTCTGCCTTATGACGAATACAAAGCCAAAAGACAGTGTATGGAAAGCTAACTACAGAATAATGCTGCCTCTTTCTCTCCATCTCCCTCCTGGGGAAGAAGCAGCCGCAGATGAACCCCGTTACATTTTTCAGAAAGACTAAATCCCTCTGAACAGTTTCTCAGCTGGGCTCCTCCTGGTTTCTCCCCCAACATATTCATTACTCTTGTGAGCGACAAAGAGAGTGTGCGGGTAAATTGGGTTTAGCTCCTGACCTTTGGAGTTTGATTAATGGGCTCTCTGTTCTCCAGCTCCAGCAGAGGTCCAGGGAGCTGCTGGCTGTTGGAGGACTGAAGTGACAGGGCAAAAAAACCCCGGCACCAACCAATACGTCCTCCTTCCAGTTATTCATTTTGAACTGAAAGGGGCCGGCCTTAGACAAGGCCGACTGACCCGATGTGAAGGATTGCCTGAAGAATTAATCAAACCACCCAACAAGGTTTTGGTAGTGTTTTTATACACCTTAGATTGAAATCTATGACATGTTTCAAAATGCTTATTCCCTGGTGTCATCCAGTTTATCTGAGTGACAAATTGAGTAGTAGATCTCAGCGGAATCCCCATTCGAGCAGTTTGAGGGACAGATAAATTTGACGTTACATGTTATTACGCTGATCTAATTTGAAATATGTCGTAGTGTTAAAACAGCAGTGTGTTATATTTACCCGTAGGTTGGACACAACAGGCATCAGAGCTCAACTGATAATATAAAACAGAAAAAAGGCAGTGGGCCTCCTGAAATGACCCTGCTCGGTTTCAAGCTGTATCTGCCACACATTAAGAATCAGAGACCGAAGGCAAGATAATCAGGTTTGCTTCCTCTGCCCTCCTATTATGACAAATTAAAGAGATCTGGAAGCCATATTTTTTCCGAGCAGCAGATTTTAGCTTGTTATTAGCTAACAGACTGACAAATTGATTAGTATTGATCGAAGCTGAACCTTTGCAGCAGCCCGCCTTGTCTGTGGTATGCTGGTGGTATGCGAGGACCTGCTGGAAAGGTCAGAGCATATACAGAGCGGACTGAAGGATTTCATGTGGCTTTAGGGCCAGTGAAGAGAATCTGAGAAAAGATGGCATGGATTAAAGCAGTAACTGAGGAAAAAGAAGCATTTTCAATCCAAGGGATGTGCTGCAATCTTGATATAAACGTTCCATCAGTTTGTTGTTTTTTGTGTGTGTGCGTGTTGGGGTGGATTCTGCAGTTTTTCCCTGCATAGCTCAAACAAATGATAAATGACAGCGTAGCTCTTCCAATTTACAACATTGCAACATTATCACCGTTAATTTTGACACAAAATTGGAATCATGAATTTTAGAAATGAAACCACCCCATTCCCGTTATCAGTAATGTGGTAATGTGTTGTCTTTCTGTCGTGTCTTCTCCATCTGGGGCTGCTTGATGAGCAGTTTGGCAAGCTTTATTAATGTAATTTGATGTGTGTGTGTGTGTGTGGCAACATGGCGGATTCAAATCGGCGGGTTTGGGCCGTGCTGCATTTAGTCTGCCTGCATTGGTTCCCTCCCAGTTCTCCAACGTCCTCATACAGTCTAAGGACACGTACATTAGGTACCCTGCCCTTAGCCAATGTCAGCTGGGATTGGCTCCAACCCTCTCTAGTAGAGCTAATGCAGTGATTATGTGTTGGCTTCATTTTTATAGTAATGTGTACCTTCTGGAGGGGTTTCAGCATACTGATGCAGCTAATAGGTTATGGTGAAAGACGAGCAAACTTTTATTTTCAGAGTTTGTCCTTAGGACAGCATGGAGCACTTACACTAACTGCTACCTGGCGTCAGTTCCATGGAGCAACAGTTTCTTTGGACAGTATACAACACAGATTTGTTCATTGACAAATCCTAAATTTACTTCTGGCAAGCAGATTATCTGAAATAGATATTACACACGTCACAACTGTTAGTATAACACATCAGCATGGGATGCAATATGGAGATGCAACAAATATTGCAAATGTTTTACACGTAGCCAGTGAGTCTCAGAATAGCTGCAGGTGCAACTATTCTGACAAATGCCTCTTCAGATTGAATTCTTAAATTGTTGTACAGAAAATGCTCCTTAGAGATTTATGAAAGAACAACCACCGCATCTGATGTGATAGAAAACTCCAGCTCATTTGTTGTCCTGTTGGAGATGAAGACAAGCAAAAAGCAGCATTGGGCTGCCGATGATGAGCTTTGCTGGGCAGGTTATAAAAAAAAAAAATACTAGAGGAATTTTGGACTATGTTGAGCTTCATACCCCCCCGCCCCTGCCCCCCCTTCCCAGATTGTCATGGTAACAGCAACAGCAGGGCATTTTAGGATTCCGTCTCTGGCCAGAAAAGCTTCTCCAGGGCCTGATCTAATACAAGAGCTCGGAAAGGGAATATTGAGAAACATAAACACACAGACGGCTACAGAATGGAGTGAGGCTGAATTCCGTATGAATGGCCATTTCTGCCATCATTACCATTTATGACAACCAATGTGAATTTTACGAGTGAGCAATCACAGTGTGTGCTGGAGTGAATTCGTGTGAGTCTGTGTGTGTGTGAGGGAGGAGATGCAGAGGGCAGAAGAGGAAGTAATAATGATAAGAAGAGAGATATTAAATTCAAAATTAAAAGTGATGATCATATTTGCAGTCATGAAAAACTGAAACATTCCCTCTACCAACAGGAACCAGACATCTTATTCCAAGTTTCTGACTTTCAACCAAAAGATGGCAGCTGCATGCACAAAGGGTTTCTTTTTTTTCCCCCTCATATCGCTGAAAACATTTCATATGTTTTTAAGTATTTCCTCGTGGACCACTTGAAGGCTTGATTAGCATGGCATCAAGGGAAGTTTCTGTCCGGAACACACATCCACTTAATGTTTCCTTGCAGTTGCAAATTTTGTTTATCTGAACTAAGCCAACACCAGCAATTCAGATAAAATGCTACATGAGCTTGCTCTAACAAATATATTAAAGGCTTTCAAAGCAGATGAGCATACACGAACATTTTGCTGCAAATGAAATGAAAAACTGATGTCAAATATCTTAAGACTATTTTAATATCTTCATCTGTGAGGATGAATCTTATCGCCATTGGTGACATGTTATCAAGCACAGGGCCAAATCACAGCAAAACTAACGGCTTCAGAGCTTCACTTAGCTGATGCCGTACACCAAAATACGCTGACTGATAATTCAGTAAAAAGGACTGCTATGAAGTGAACATGCAATATAAATCTGATGTTAAATATTAACTGTCAAAATATACAACCACCTCTTCCTTGCACTATTTATTTTTATTTTTTTGCTTGGACGGTAAAACGGTGCAGTGATGCTTACCTCATATGAGCATACTTGTTTGACAAATCACCAGGAATTTGAAATCACTGAAGCAAGAGAAAAGGTAAAATGGGTGTTGTTGGAGGTGAAGGTTTGCAGTGCAGTAATTTTGCCCGGTGCTCCGTCCTACTGTCATGGCAAACAGATCCCATTCAGCAGCATGAAAACCTCTATTTATGGATAAGTTGGGCATTTAAATTTTGATTTAAGGTTTTCTGCTCCATTCAAACTACTATATAAAATCCAGATGTCTGGGCTGTTAGTGATTACCAGGCCAACATAAAACTCGTGGACGCGGTCCCATCCCCTGGAAATGTCCGGAACTGGCTCTTCTTATTGTCCAAGTGATTTGCGGCCAAATTCAGTTTGGCTACAAGTCAACTATTACTCAACCTTTTCCTACACTCAGCAACACTGTGACTAAAAAAGTATTCGAGAGTGATTTGTTAGGTTGTGATTAAGGCCAGGCCTCCCACACCAGTAATGTTTTCAGCTGCACTACTGATCTCAAAATAACCCAAAACTGCACAACCACACAGTTTTGTTTTGTTTTTTTTTTTCTGGCTTTACACCACTGATAGTGGGAATACAGCACAGAGCAATCCAGGATATTCTGGTAATATTTGGCAACAAGGCTGCTCCAGTGCTGTTGTAGCATTATGCTGTCTTTGCATGTTTGTGTGAATGATTATGAAGCTTTTAGAAACCACTCCAAAGTTCACCCTCATTGATCATCAGCATTAATCATGTTGGAACGTTTATAGATTTTAATGCAGTGGGATAAAGAGATAAATCTTTCTGCAAATTGTTGTTTAAACCCTTAGAGGAGATTATCCTTGTAAATCTGTCACCCATAATACCATCAGTCTTCTTGGTTTTGTTCTCACACCACATCACAATAGCAAACACAAATAATCCTAAAACACAGAGGACAAGTCACTTAATCCTTATCACAATATTTACTGAGAAATTATGGGATGCTAAAATTGATCATCTGAAGTGTGTACTGTCTTTTTGTTTACTTGAACTAACAGGATACATTAAAAACAGGATGTAAAATGAAAATATGTAAAGTATGAATGAGGGCAGTGTAGTGGTTAGTGCTGTTGCCCCACAATAAGAAGGTTGTGGGTTTGATTCTCAGCCTGGGGCCTTTCTGTGTGGAGTTTGCATGTTCTCCTCCACCCAAAGACATCATGTTTGGGTGAACTGGTGACTCTAAACTGTCTGTAGGTGTGAGTGCTTGTTGGTCTCTTGCTGTCTGTCTCTGTGTTGGTCTTGTAATTGACTGGCAGGCTGTCCAGTCCTCACCCGGAACGTTGGGCAGAAGATGGATGGAAGTATGAACAGGAGCGGCTGTATGAAACCTGCTCCATACTTTGAGTGTTTGAATCATTGTCAACTATCAGTTCAGCCGCTCTAAACTAATATTGAGATTAACACTGTCACAGAAAGAGCAACTGTAAAATTCATATTTGAAGTCTGTGCTGAGCTGAAAGCTGAGGTTGCAGTGATGGTTTAGACAAATCGGGCAGCTGCCGGAGGGACAGTTGGGATAGAAAAACATTGAGGAGCTGCGGTGATTTTACTAGGTTATAGGGACAGTTTGTGATTCACAGCTGAATGCCTGACATTTAAATGAAACCCATCTGGCCATAATACCTCAAGCAAAACTTTTACAAACTGACAGTCAGTCACTAATTCAGTGCGGATGGTCCGACTGTGTCACAACCCAACATCGATTGAAACCATCGATCAGCTTCGATCAGTGTCCAAAAACATGAGACAGGAACAATGTAGATGTTGTTTGAGAAGGGAGTTTTACCACAGTGGCTTTAAGGCCACAAACATAATGCAAACACATAAAGTGAGCTATAACAGCCGCAGCTAGTATCTCTGTACACTCAGAGCAGGACAACCGTGGGCATCTGCAAGATGTAAACCTGGAAACACAGACTTTGCAGCCAAATAAACATTAGTTGTTATTGGTATGCAGCCCCTCTAAAGGCTTAAACTAAATATGATGTCTCGTGTAGATGTGTTTTCAAACAGAAAGCTGAAAATCCAGACCTATAGCATAATGCCTGCTGGAACAGTGCGTTGCCTTTTACCAGGTGTTATTGTTATCACGCAGCCTGCACGTTGTTGCTGCATCACATTGAACAAAGTAAAAGGTGTGTTTTGTTTTTTTTTGTTGTTGTTTTTTTTTTACTGCACCAATGTGCATAGCTCATGATGTGTAGAAAAGTATAAAATAACGTAGGAGGATTAAAAGAATAAAGTTTTAACAGGCAAGACTTTGTACATCATGATGATGACTGTTGATAACTGGCATTTATTATTGTTGTTGTTTGCTTCAGCAAAACCCACAATATGTGTTCAATTATTGACTCTTTGTGTTTATAAAGGGACAAAACCAAAACAGTGTGGCCCTGAAGGATGCTGTGATGGTGTAAGCTTGCCTACCCCTTGTGTTTTGTGTTTGTAGTTGTCAGTCAGGCAGACTGATGCAGGAACGTTGACTGTATGCACGTTACAGACAGGCCAGCATTCTCCAACAGTAGGGGAGTCAATCATACCTGCCCACAGCTCTCCATGTACACTCTGACTGAAAGCAAGACAGGAGACAGAATGCCAGCAGAGAGAAGCAACGACAAACATACTGCCACCATCAAGGCGCGGTACATTCTGGATATGAATGGATGATTTTCTATTGGTAATGTTACCCTCCAGTTTCGTCAGTCATCTGATATCATTTTTATATTTCTATAAAACTCTGTATTTGAACTGCACCGAATCTTGACGTTTTTGTTCAAACAAATACTTGCTCTAATGAATCACCCAGGCAATCTGGAATCTCTGAAATCTGGGCAGAAAGACATGGTCTGACCAATTCCTAGACCAATCTAGTATCATTAGGTTGGTTTTGAGACCACAGACCACGACGCTGAATGAAAACACAGCAGGAGGGCCATCACAGAGGACTCAGAGGCTGCGCCCAAATTGGAATGAGCCAAATTGCATGTTTATATATTTCAGTGGCCGCAGCACGTCAAACTCCCATAAGAGCATGCCAGTCTTATATATAAAAAAAAAAAATCACACAGGCCAAGATAATTAAAAAAACAGCGTGTCAGAGAGTGTGATGAGCAGGTAGCTGTGCCAGCCGTCCAGACATTCACTGATGTAGCCTCGCTGTGGACAGCTGCATCAGTGAATGTCTCCAGAGACTTCTCAAGGTCACCCAGAGGACTCGCTCTGTGTCACCGCTTTAAACCGAGACCAGCTGCTGCTCGGGCCATATCTGGGCCAGCCAGCAGCACTCTGTTTGTATGTGTGGCACTTTTTTCCACTTTTTTTCCACTGCGAAATAAACAAATCTGTAGAGTCAGTTCCCAGACTCATTACCTCCGATCCCATTGGTCTCCGTGGGTCAGCAACTATTATCTCATTGGCTTATGGTAACATATTTTCTTCTAACACATACTGGATGTGTCTAGTTTAAAAAATTGGGGGCACAGAGAGCAATCTCAGGCATTCTTGGAAATTATTCATGAACACTGAACCAGCAAGTCACATTTAAGTTGCTGATAATACTGAGTCAGCATTGCCCTTTGTATTTACTGCAGCATGCCAAGTGTGACTGAAAGATACAGCTGCCTCCAGTGGGTGTTTCTTTTAAAGGCCGTTGAAATCTGTTGAATTACTTATTTTTATGTTTTACTATGATTTCCTGTTTGAAGTTCTGTTGACAGACTGACTCACCACAAACCTGATATATTGAACGCTCAAAAATATAAATACAGCATCACTTTTAGCTCAATTAACCCTTATTGTTCACTCCAATCAAATTAGCCTCGTTGGCTTTTTTGTCCATAATTAGCCTTCATTTCCATTAGGGCCAGAGGCTCCCCGTGCACCAAGCGGTGGCTGGAACACGCGCTCAGGGAAGAAAAGTATCAAGGAGAGAGGCACCATGGCCTCTGGCAATTAGCAAGGACCCTTCTGCTGCTCTGGATGGGGATGTTATGACAGCACTTGATGAGACATTGCCGCCACACGGAGCGATATGCCAGTGAGACACGTCCCTGTGGCCTTGTACGCCACCAAGACAATCAACTGGGGGCTAATTTTCCTTATTTATCATCAAACAACACTTGTATGTCTGAGAGTGTCTCGTTGTCCTCAGGGACTTTGTAGTGCTGAAGTAACGCAAAAACATCCACATCAATTAGTCCCACTCTCCTCTGTGATCTGTAACCTCATCTCGTAGTAGTCAAATGGCGCAGGTGATCTATTTTTTGTGTGCGTGTGCTACCTCACGTTTTTAACGTCCACCTGCCTTGCAACAGGGAACTCTCTCGGCAAGGCCATATTAAGTGCGCAGACACTCAAATGCTATGTCTGGTTTAATCCAAAACGGCACATCGACCCAAATGGCCGTGTTTTTGTTTCCCCGCGGCCCTCTTTGATGTTAATGTCCCCGTGAATTATTTATCTCTGTGTTCTCTTTGCCTTCTCCTCGTGCTCTCTGAAGGAATAAATCAAAAGAGCGAAGCACACACACAGAACCGACAGGAGGATTTATCACGGGGAGTATTGTTTACCGCACTGACCTCCAGGCCCTGCTATACGCATATCTGTGCTTTGCCATCAAACAACAGCCCCCTCTCATGGGGCTGAAACACACACACACTCGATCTGCTGCTTTCTTGGTGATTAAGAAAGAAGGATCTCTCTGGTTTCTGCCTTTGGGCCTTACTCCCTTACTTCTGCATGCGTGATCGTTCTGAGGACACTGTGAATTTATTGTGTAATAATGATTATAGATTACGCGGAGATGTACTTCCTTCTTTTATGTTTCTTTCCTAAATATTATTTGCTCTACAAACAAGGGGGAGAATAGTAAAAATAGCAAAACCAGCAGATTTATGTCCACTCACATGACCTCATATGACCTTTGCTCTCATGAGAGCCCCATGATACAAAAGCTCTCCAAACATTCCGTAGATAACAACTTCTGCCACGTGCATTTTGTGCACAAACACGGGAAAGAAGCAGAAATGACTCAAAATACTTAGTACTGTGTTAATTAAAAAAAAAAAAAAAAAAAAAGAAGAAAGAAAGAAAATAAATTTTCACTAAAGCATGCGTCAGCATCATCTCCCTGGATGTATGATTTCAGAAACAATCAAATTACTGCAGAGAAAATACCTGTATCCATCCAATCACTCCTCTAAAAATAATGGTGACAGTGACATCGGTCCATTTCTCCAATCAACAATTTTATTTCATCCATTTAATCGTATTTTTCCTGACAATAAAGTTACTTGTGTTAGACCTCTCGACATAAATCTCTCCTGTAATATACAAGCTAGTTCTTGTGTCTCATTAATGTCTATAGAGATCGCTGACAGCTTGGCTGCATCAGCCATTTTTTTTTTTTTTTTTTTTTTTTGAAGGACGGATGGTTGAAATTTCTACATTTTTGTTTTGCTCACAGTGGAGATAGTTTGGGGGATACTAAAGGACTCCTGTTGACTGGAGGGACATGCCTACAAGTCAGGATTAAACCCTGTCGTAGGACTTTAAGTGGTCATTCTTGATGAGCAAATAAAGAGCAGACTAGAGCTGCTACCATTAGCATAAATCCCTGGCGGGCTTCTGCACAGAGGGGAAATAAAGACTATATGTGCTTATAGTTTTACAGTGTGATCTGTAACCCTTTGAACAAATGAGTTAATGAATGACTCCTTGGCTTTGAAAATATATTTGCTTTCTACTAAGTGGCAGGATATGCCAGCGATTGCAGCTTGTGTTAGAGCAAATAAACAGATAAATTCTATCCTTGCATCTTTTCTGTCGTTTCTGGTCTCAGCAGGTTTCAGATTTGGTTTTCAACTTTCTTCCCTATAATATGTGGGGAATACTCAGCTGGAAAGGCTTGCTGTGCCTTTTCCTTTTGCTAATCATTGAGACCGGTTTTGTCAGAGTTGAATTTGCAAAGTTGTAATGACCTATAGTCAGAACGCCCACACTTATGAGAGGCAGGCTGGAAGGCAGGAAACTTTTAATGTTTCATAAACGATGGCTTGCCCTTGATCCAAAAAAAAATAAAAATGGTCATATTCTTAAAGCAGTTTCAGAAAAGGCCTATTAGAAGCATGAAGTGAATTTCTAATGTATCACAAGACTAGACTGTTAAAGATTGCTTAGTCTTTGATTTGCTATGCTGGCTTGAGAGCAAGGCTTTTTGCAGCCGTTGTTTGGCGATCAGTGTGAACACTTGCCCAATCTCTCATCACAGACCAAAGTTTGAAAAGAGTTTGAACTCCACAAAAGTGAAATCTGAAAGCCATAAAAGAACTAGAACCTCCTCCTTTGTAGATATTTTGCTTTGTAGAGAAAGGGGGAGACCAGACGTTCTGCTACAGGGGACCTTTCAGGCATGGCACATTATTAAATGACATAACTAGAACAGGACTCTGTGGGGTGGTGTAACTTCCAGGTCCACGGATCTGACGTTACAGATGCACCAGGCAGGCCTCGCCAGCAGAGTGGAGGAGAATAGCTGCTCATCATCTCATGTCCTGGCCTCCTTTCCATGGCTGGAGCTCAGACCAGCCAATCCCCACAGTCTAATTGGCCTACTTTAACACTTACCTTACTGTGGTAGCCACTGTGCCTCTGTGTGTACAGCTCAGCTCCAGTGGGGCATTGCTCAATTATGGCAGAGTGTAATATGAGGCTCCTAAACCAAACATAGCTCTCCATCAAAACAAGTTGCCCAACCATTCCTCTTATACTTATGTCGGCTTCTCTCTGCTATTCGTACTATATTCACGCACGCTGGAATTTTTTGTTACTTTTTCAAGCCTTTCCTCCTCCACTGCTGCTTGTTTTACATCCATTTAGAAAAGGAGGTGAACTGAATATATTAATGAACGAACGTTGAAAAACTATGCTTCCCTGAGGCGGCCTGCATTGTAGCCGTGAGTACGTGTGTGAGTGCGTGCATGTGAGTGGATGTGTGGGTGTGTGGGTGTCTGCTCAAGATCGGCTCCATCACAGTAATTGCTCTGGTCCTCTTTGATTTATGCTTCTAGTGTTTTAATCATGTGTCAAACTTGGCTCCTTAAATCAAAAAGTAGATCTTAAAAACAGTGTGAAATGACTCCCTCCTCCAAAAACAGGTTTGTCAGAAGAAATAAGAGGCTCATCACAACGCACTTTAAAAACTGAAGTGCCATTCTGCGGGAAGAGCATATAACCACTCATTAATAAATAAAACTGTGATAATTGCGTCGATGCTATGATGCATGTGTGTTTCATTACTAACAACCACTTAAAGTTGCATATCTTGTCTGAACTGTAGCAGTGAGTCTCTCCAAAGTCCATGTGCAGCAGGAATCAGGAGGAATATCCACGAGCTGACACGCAAACAGGGTTTAAGAGGAGAGCATCTGATTCTGGTACATAAAGTGTGGTGGAGTTTGATGTGTCTGGGGCTGCCGGTTTTATACAAACACTCTCAGGTTTGTGCAGTTCCGTAGTACTGAACAGTATCAGCTGCAAACACACACAGCTACTGTAAGGCCCGAGGAGAAATGATGTAAGAGAGTTTAACTTAAAACACTGTTTCACACTGTAATGCCTTCATTTATACGACTGGCAGTTCGTTTGGTACAAATGCACAGAAAAGGGGAGTAGGCATACTGTGAACTTGGAGTGTAGGTGTATGACTATACAGAGATTAGTGCGTTCATAACCTCTCTCAGGCTTTGGCTCCTCATAGGATGAACCCACTTTAGTCCCTTTTATTGTTAAGGAGATTTGAAGACGGGAGGAAAAGTGTATATCATCACCATCTAGGTACAGTGACGGATGTTTAAGACTACATTTCTCTACAATCCATAAGCAAACGCAGCGTACAACATGGGTGGGTGGGCATGTCAGGGATACGGCTTAACACAGCAGTTAAATGTTTGAGTAAATGTCACAATGGTTCATCAAAACATTAGAAGACAAGAATTTTCATTTTCAAAGGGATGTTTGGCCCTGGCTCACCCCATGACACCCTTTATCCCCACTGCAAATCACACTGGAGTTAGGTCAAAGACCAGGCCTGATGCCCAGGGCCAAATTGAATTACTATGATTGCCTAGTCTTTTATAATTAATTTGCAAAGGGCTTAAGGGCCTTAATAGCTGTGAGGAACACAGGCTTGAAGGACAAACACTAATTAAAAGTTGCCAAGGATCAGGACTATGCCACAGTTCCGGATGACTTTTCTGTTAGAAAGAGCTGATTAGAATTCCGCACTCGGCCACTACCGGCTCTGCTGTCATGAGGGTTCACACTTCCCTTCACAGACATCACTTTTTGTATTATGAGTCAGACTTATAAGATATTAAACAGGAGCAGGCCTCATTGCCAGCGTTGCACAGGTTTCGACCCATAACACCGGCGTGGAAGGATTCCCACTCGCAGCTCATATATGTGATTACTTCATTTGGCAGGATGCTGGGAATGTGGCATTTAGTAACACACAAGCTCGTGATTTACATGAGGCATTTAGTAAATGCTCTTGTGCTGCTGCAATGAGCCTGGCGATAGAATTTGCATAAATTCCTGGATCACACCGCTGCCAACTGAAAGGGAGGAGTATTAAACCAAGGTGACTGTCATGTCATGAGTGATAGATAATAAGAGTTACGACCATGCTGAGAAAGTCTTTTTTGCCTTATTTTTCTCAGATTGGTTAGGCTTGCTTAAAAATCGTGCGCAGATAGATATATTCCAAAATAAAAAATAAAAAAATGCTAGCAAACACAGGTTGTACAGTTTATACAGAACCTTTCCCTGGAGTCCTGCAGTATGTTTCCTTAAATCAGCAGGCTCTTAAGGTTTAGGTGAGCTGTTGGTCCAACGAATTGTTCCCATATTTATTCTCCCAGTGACTCTGGGTTCTCAGCGCTCTCGGTTATAAAATATCTTTGCTTACATCTTCACCGCAGGAACAGATTGCCAAGCTAATGAAAAACTCCCACGGCAGTCTAGATTAACTTCTTCCAGGGTTTTGTGGATGTCAAGTCCTCTATTGCTTTTCTGCCTCTGGCACTCTATCTTTTCCTTTTCTTCCTCTCCCTATTTCCTCCTCTCAATTTTTGCTGCATTCACCTGTAGATGAGCTGATGATGTTTCCAAGGGGTAAAAAAAAAAGCTTATTGAGTCAATTGAGGCAAAGAGGAAATTAACAACTACTGGCTGGCTGGTTTTATTGTTTCGTTTGGAGACAAATGTGGCTGTATTGTTGCTGGAGGAGAGAGGGAGTACTTTGCCTGGGCTCTCTCTGAAATGCTTTGTTTTTTGTTTTGTTCTTTTAATGTACATTTTTTCCCCTGTTCAGCTTCCTCCTCTGTCTCTAATTGCTGATGTTGCTTTTAGTGCAACCCTGACGTCAGACCCACCGCCTCAGGACTTAAAAAGGTACAATTTCGAATTTGTGTGACCACATACAAAAAATATGAGCCCAATTTAAATACTTCATTGGTTAAGATGGAGAAAGAAAATACCTCTTAACCAATCATATTCTAGCTAGCAATTGTCCCTGATGAAAAAAAAAAAAAAAAGTTAAGTTCAATCGAAATTTAAAAAAATGTTGACCGAAAGCGGACATGAAAATGTGCTTTTCCGCCCACAATAGAAGTTAATTTGTTGAAATCAACAACTGATGGCAGCAGTTTTTCAGTCGGGTCCCACTTTTCTCTGTTGGTGTTTTTGCTTTTATTGACCAGGCTTTATTGCTCCAGTCAAGTGTGAAAAACATTTGCAACATTTCAAAAATGTTTTCATTTTTGCACTTCCAGTTTGGTTTTTCAGCATGGTAATATATCCTCCTATATTAAGTGTGTTTGACTCTTTGTTTCTCTTTCTTTGTGAGTTACAGTAACTGAAGTTGTTCAGGGGGAACTCTCCAGCAAAGCTCTCACAGAGCCTATAAAAGGTTCAGATAATATATAACTTTTCCTTTTTCTATGCTCCACCACGATAGATAAACCTGCAGCTTGAAACAATTTTCAAATAGATAGAAACAATAAATCCTACCTCTTTGGGGTTGTAATGATCCTTTTTTGTAGGAACAGAATGGAGTTTATAGAATTGAATCTAGTAAATCTAAAGATTCTTGTTTGTTTGTTTTTTTTAATTGTGTTTTTCCTGACCGGGTTTCAAAAATCATGGTCTTGGAATCTTGCCTAAAAAGGTTATTTTGAGAAAAATTGCTGCATCTCTAACTTGAACTGGATGAAAATTGTGGCTATGATGGATATAACAAATATAATCAAATCTTATATATTTATACCTGTAGCAGAATATGTTGAGTTGCTGTTAAAAAAAAAAAAATCAAATTCAGTTGATTCTGTGAATTTTCTCACAATATACACAAGTCCATAGGAACATCAGGAACATCAACATCATTATCATTTCCAGCGTGCTGGTAACAAATAAATCAACATGGTTTCCATCAGTATCCTTTATTTGATGTCCGCTTCATCACTGTCATCTTAACAAGAAGAAGTGTCAACCACGAGGAAGGCTTATTCACAGCCTAATTGATTGAAGCCAGTTGAGATCATTTGAGGCTAACCACACTCTCTCACAATGAGGTTTTGATGAGCTCAAATCAATGGCGAGTGTGCATGCAGTGCTCATTAATTCAGCCTTCATACGTTCCTGGATGCTCATCTCAGAAAACGAGGAACAGCAAAGTTATTGATCTTTGGCAGGAATTAGGAAAAACATTGCACTGCATTTTCAGTATAAAAAAAAAAGTCTTGGGAGTGTTTAGTGGGAAGCAACTAAACTTCTTATCTTGTGTGAAGGCGTTTCGCCTCTCATCTAAAAGGCTTCTTCAGTTCTGAACGGTCAGAACGTATAATGATCCTTTTTAATGTTTCATCTGAGCAGTGAATTCAATATTGTCTGCAGGCTTGGTTGGCTCGATATAGTCACTGCAGACTAAAAACTCTACCATGTGCGCAGCAATAATTGTCATAACTCAGGGGAAAAGGAGCGTTCGCATTACTGTACAAAGTGTTTAGAAATGTAGAAAGGCCATAATTTTGATCTTGTTTGGACTCTCAAAATAGCATGCAGATGACTTCACAAGCACAGAGCCAAACCAGGAGGGCACAAATCCTTCTCTGTGTTAACACTGCAGAGGAAGACTTCTTTTTTAAATGATACATATTTGCTTGAGGAAAAAAATCATTACGGGAATTTCTTCTGCTTTTTTTTTTTTTTTTCACCCTAAAATGGAGGCCATCCAGTCTGTAAAAGGCATTAGCAGTGTCTTACCCAGCCACAACAATAGATTATCTTTTCATTCTGTCCACAGTGGGAACGTTTTTCTGTTGTACCATAATCTGGCTCCTCCAAGCTTTTCTTCCACGCTCTTCACACGTGTGCAGCCGGCTATGCCAGAGAGTGGGACTGTTTAATATACGGAGGGCCTTAAGATAATATTTACATAAGCAGCACTGAAAAGAAACCTTGCAAGCCCTAAGGTTATTAATGGTAATTATGCTTCATAAATCCATGCCCTTCCTTTGCCAAACACACTTACGTGCCCCGCGGCTCATATTTGAAGTTTGCAAGCTTGATCACAGAGAAGGGAACCATGTAGATATACAGATTAAGAGTGAGCAACATCCACCCACTTACCGGCTTAAAAGAGGACAGTGTTGCTGGGTGTATCCAGGCACATCAAAGCCTGGCTGTGCCATGAATGGAGTGATACATTGTCTGAGCGATGGGATGTGACAGCGCAGATACAGACTGTCGCTGACATGCCTTCCATCCTGGATTAACAGTGAGCCAGGCTGCAAGGAGTTTGCTGCCTCCAAAGGCAGAGCCACCCCCCCCCACCCCGACACAGACACACACTACAATGTTCACTATATGTATATTTACATTGAGACTCATTGTTTTGGAGAAGGCACTTTTTCCAGGATTATTCATTCAAGATTTTTTAATGTAAAAGTTTTTTTTTTGTTGTTGTTTTTTTTTTTGGGGGGGGGGATAGACTTTAAATTCAGTGGCCTCCTGACCAAGTGGATTAAGATGGGCACCATGTAACCAACACATCTACGGTTTGAATCCTAACATATCAGTGTTTAGAGAGTCCACAGTTCAGATTTTGCATGCTGGGGTTTTAAATTGAACTCAGTGTTTCTCTTACATTGTCACACACTGAGCCCACACTCACTCATCTCCTAACTCACCATCAGTCGCAATCTCCTGCACCTGGTCTCCCCAGCTGAAGCGCCTCTCCACTCATCAGCCAGCCAGTATTTTAGCACCCCAGATCGTCAGAGACACTGCCAGTTTGTTGTCATGTCATGCACTACTCTCCAGCACTCTTTCCGGACTGACCTCCTGGTATCGATTCTGCCTGTCCCTGACCACGTCTCCTTGTCTCTGCCCTGGTAACCTGACCTGTCTTCTGTCTCTGACCACGTCTCTGCCCCGGTAACCTGACCTGTCTTGACTGTGAGTTCTGCCTGTGCCTCCTGCCTCTGGTTCCTCCTGCCCTCCTGGGAGGAATTGCCTGCTATCTCCTCCTGAGACTCTGTTCCTGCTGCCACCTCAGCCATCCTGGCCTGTGGCAGAGGGATGTTATCACTGTCTGTCACTCCAGAAAACTGGCTTCACATCCTGTGAGGGACACTATCTGCACTCTGAACTTTGAGAAAATTCTTGCAGATTGTTACTCAGTTGCTGGAGCAGGGGATATTCAAAGCAGGTATAGGCAGGAACATATGATGCTGCATGGAGGTCATAGAAGTGATGCTTTATAGAGTTCATGAAGATACGGAAGCAGCAGGTATTGCAGGAACTTGGGTTGGCAATGATTCACCACCTGCAGGATGAGGACAGGAAGAGAGAGAAGGGGAACTGGGAGAGACAGACTTTTGGGGAAACATAGTTAGCAAATACATTACACATGCTGGGAGAAATTGGGATTTAGGAGGACCGATACTGGAAGTCGGTTCCATAGAAGAGGAGCCTGATAACTGAAAGATCTGCCTCCAGATTCACTCTTGGAGCCTCTAGGAACCACCAAGTAAACCTCCATCTGGGGAGAGGAGTGGCCTACTAGGACAGTAAGGAACTATGAGCTCTCTGAGCTATGATGGAGCTTGGCCATTAAGAGCTTAGTAGGTCAGGAGAAGGATTTTAAATTCCGTTCGGATTTTTACCGGCTGCCAAGCCTTTTCATCTGCAAGGATGGCCAAAGTGAAAAGTTTTGACACCAGGGAAGAGAAAGGAAAGAAAAAGAAGCAAGAGATCACTATCAATCCATGCACGAGCAACCAATTTGGAGCATTTTCAGGACAGAGTGTAACTTTTTTTTTTTTCTTTTTTTAACACCCAGTGAACGTAAAGAAAAATCTTAATTGAGGCACAACCACGGAATACGTAAGAATGACTGATTATATCTGTCACTGTGAGTACTGGTTACATGCAGCTGGTATGCATCAACACCCTGTTCAAGAAGAGTACAGCTGCAGGAGGAGCTCATTCCTTTATAGTGAGCCAGGACTTTACAACTGTAGATCTTTCTAAGCTGCAAGCCTTGAATTGAGAGCTGATGAATAGGCAGGGAAGGCACTTATCAGGGGCAGCCGCAACAGTCATTTATCAGTGGAAAATAATGGAGGCGAAGGGAGATGAGTGGAGCAGTCAGCCTATTGCTCCACAGTATAATAGCCCTACATATTCTCAGTGTCCTAGAACAACGCAGTGTCTCCATCTTTGTCACTGTTTGGCATTGTGTACCACTTGTAGCGTAGGCATGAAGAGCCAAGAATCTTTCTTAGGAAAAAAAAATAAAAAATTCACAACTCGAGGGACAGTGTGCAGTTGACGAAATAACAAAGGTGTCAAAGACTGTAACGGTAATTGTAGGTAGCTCATTTTAGTCCTGAATGACAGTTGATGTCCAGGATTTTATCTTGGTAACACATTCAAAGCCCAGAGCTGCACAAAAAAACCTTGGAGAACATAACATGAATCCATTATAACATTGAAACATATAACATTTTAACATTCTGTATTGGTGTGAAATTTAGTGCCAAACATAAACTACATTTATTGTAGTCACTGTTCATATCTATGTGTCAGTCAACATAAAACACAATCTTGGATTTGGATGTCGTGTTTCAAACAAAAAAAAAAAAAAAAAAAAAAAAATGCTGACTAAAACTGAAAACATCTTGTGGGAGTTGGAGCAAGTAAATGTTGCACTAAATCTGATCTACTGAATTTATTAATGCAGAAAAGAGGATAGCACGTCCCTTAGGGCGGCTGCTTTAAGAATTCAACTGCATTTATGTCCACTGACACACAACAGCCATTTCTAAAGTGATGCAGTTCTGCTGTCCCCGTTATACCGATTCATTTTAAGGCACTCATGAGTCATGACTGATTAGCCTTATTAGTCCCGAACATTTATACGTGTAAATTAAAGGTATTCCCAACTGAAGAGTTTCCTATAATTCTTGAGAGGTCATCAGAAAAGAGTTTGACTTAGAACACTGTGCTACATTACAGAGAAATACAAAACTGTGATAATAACCCTTCAAAAGTACCGTTTAAATTTTGAGCTGCCTATTGAGGTCAGCGGGGAGAGCGCTTAATTAGAACGTTAGAGTGTGCAGCGATGATGAGCTGGCTAATACTAAGCCCCTGGGCCATGAACCTTGTTTCAATACTTCAGTTAGGTTTTCTCCTACCTTAGTTATTGTGCATTGTATGAATCCCACTTGTGACAGATTTGTAAGGAAAGACAAAGCTGTTGGTGCTGCTCATCACACGTCATTTCTCATGAGTGTTATTTTATTGCTGTATGTGCTCAGTTAGGTGAACCCAAAATACTTGGTTACATAACTGTCCTCTGTTTGCTGTCAGCAGCGCTGCACACCACAGTCCCTAGTTCTGACCAATCCAAAAAGTGTTTTTGGGCACAGAGATGAATTGTCTGTTGTTTTGGAAACTATGAGGGGCGCAAGCAGCTCAGGTTAGACGTACTGATGTGTTAGTAGTCACCACATAAGTCTAACCTCAGTGGCCAAGCCACTCAGTGAATGCACCAGCACACAGCAAAACAACAAAAACATCTCCTTTTGAACTCTGTTGTAAACTGTATTGTAATAGCAGAGATGGAGAACACCACATCTAAGTGTCTTTTCAGTGATGTTGCTGGCAATCATACCTTAAGGGCGAAACCAAAATTTGCTCAGCTGCTGCTGCTGCAAAAAAAAAAAAAATCCACAGCTGTAGCTTCACACTTACAAAGTAACGATAGCTGTGTGACAATTGGATGACGGGCTTCTCAATTCACGAAGCAACGGGAGAAAGGCTAGCTAAAGCTTTTCTTTCTGTTTCTTACCTCTTGACCATCGTGGAGCAATACACGTTGTATAGCTGTGGTCAGCATTTCTTTCACACTGGACTCCGCAAGCCAGCAAGAAATACTGTTGAAGACGTTTCTGCAGCAAGAAATAAAGAAAGAAAGCCAGCGAGAAATACTGTTGAAGGCGTTTCTGCAGAGAAATTCTTCAAGGTTACTGAAAACATCTGTGTACATTTCCAAAAAGCTAAATGGAAATTTCCTTTCAGATAATGTGAAAATTAAGAAGCACACTTTTTTTTTTTTTCGCACCTTTGCAGCTAGTGGAGTTTTGTTCATGAACCTATAAGTAGGAGCATTAGACTTATGTTTTCCTCTACTTTGCTTAATAAACCTTCCTCGGCCTTATGATTTAGTGGAGTGAACTTACTAAGGCAGTCTATCTAAACACCATTAATCAAGTCCCTGGGCGCTACCAGGGCAGCTATAAGTGATCACTTAGGCTGTTGGAGGCAAAAAGGGCTGGGAGGTGGTCTGTTGTAAGGAGACGAGAGAACAGCTGCATGAACACACACAAACATGACCAGAGCCACTTTAGAAAAAGCAAGGACAGTTACACACAAACACATTTAAAAGCACATACTCACTAAGGCAAACATACACTGTCACGTGCACACACACACACACACACACACACACACAGTCTTCGCAGACTCGATCACATAATGCATTGAGATAATAGCCGCTGGCTGCTGCTGCTGTCTGGGGCCTGCTGCTTCATTGTTGCAGCCTCAGCAGCTCCTGCATGGGGCCCCTTGAAGGAGCAGCCCGTCTGAAGGAGACAGCTCTCGGGGGAGGGGGGGGGGGGCAGCGTCAGGCAGAGAGCTGCTCGCCCTCACAGCCAGAGTAGCCATGCCCTCACTTTGTGCTCGAACAGGAGTAATTTGTAATGAGCTGTTTGCATTGCAGGGAGACAAGGAAAGGTTCTGTCCCTGCTCATACTGTGTCCTATTATAGATGTTGAGTGTGCCACTGAAATGGAGCAAAGCTCTGCAGTGGATGTTAATCAAATATCCACCAGTCAACCAATAAATTAAGTATGCCAACAGTTGTGTAAACACAGAATCATGAGCTGAAGGCCCTCTCAGCAGGTGACCTGTTGATGAGCCATAAAATATCATTCTTTAATCGTCCCATTGTGTTTAATGATATGGTTAGCTTTTGATATACACTGAGTGCCTGGTACAGATGCTTTGTGGGTGAATGTTGTTTTACAGTTTCAATGGATTTTCCAAGAAATGGCATTAAGATTATAAAACTACTACACGGTGACAGTCTTTAAATCACTTGCAATAAAGTGCAGGCCTGCGAATAGCTGATGCTTGAAGATTTATGTCCATTTTAACAATCAAGTCTGTTGTGGTGTGCTAGAAAATACCCCAACTATTTATACATAATTTTTAGAGTACGGCGCCCAGAACACACCCAGTTGATGTAATTTAAATCTGATGATGTTTGTGTTCAGATGACTTCCTGTGTCCAGAAGGTGATGCTGGTGGACTGACTCTGTATTGATACATTGACATTGACGTGTTCAGGGAGGGAGTCTGATTACGCATGGTGGATTTGGGTCACATTGAACTGTGTATGCCGGAGTACCAAGGACTTCCTGCTTTATGGCGAAAGCTTAAAGGTTCGCCACACTGCCACGACCAAAGGGAAGAAGTAACTAAAAAGATTTGATAACGTTTCATCCGCATGGTCTTGAGAGGATATTGAGTGAATATGAAACCACTTGGATTAAAACTCTGCGATGGTTCAAGTACTCTTACGTACTCTACCAAAGTACTAAAGTACTCTATGCTGCTTAAAGTACAAGACATGGAAAGGGCCGAAATTGCACATATGAATCAAAATGGCGGACTACTTATCGTTAGAGTAAGGATCCACAACGTTTAGTTTTTTTCTTGTTGTTTGTTTGTGTGTGTTACATATGTGTAACAAATGTGTAACATTTTTAAGGTGTTATGTAAGTGTCAGAAGATGCTGCTGACTGCAAAGAAAAGGGGATGACATGCTACAGTTTGAACGGCCTTTATTAATTTGCAATATATATTTAATGTGTGCGCGATGTGTGCACTGTAATATATGCTTTTTTTTTTTTTTTATACACCAGATGGCATAACGCTACTAATTTCATTTTAACATTTTAACAATGTTATAATAAAGCCAATAAAGCCATTCTGACTGTAACTTTTCAGAGTGATTGGTCATGTAGGGTTGTAGGAGGCCGCTAATATTATCGGGAGAGTGATAGTCAGTAACAGCACTGTAAAAGGATCTGGAATTCAACAGGAAGCAAGCATAAGGGTGGAGTCAGACTGATATGTTTTACTGCTTCTAGTCAGGAGCCAGACAGCTGCATTTTGGATAATTTGGAGATGGTCCCAGGAGGTTTTATTCATGCAAGTGAAGACAATTTGAATGTTAACAAGCGCTGATAAAAGATTGAAGGATCCTTTCTGATTTGGCCTTGAACAAAGATCTTACCTTGGCAGGTTTCTAAATTCTGAGAAGCTGTCTGACATATTTATCCAGAGATATGGCCTGGTCAAATATCACATCTAAATTCCAGAGCTTGTGTTATGCACAAGAACGAAATCATCCAATGCAGGACTGAATACTTGGAATTGCTTTGCCCAGTGAAAGAACTCCGGTCTCTGGATTTTCATTATTTAATTTTAGTGAAATGTCAGGCATCCCAATTTGAATGGGCCCCAGACAATCCATCAAACTGGACTGTTTGTATACCACCTTGGGTTTAAATGAACAGCACAGCTGAATATCCTTTGCAAAAATAATATATTTAAATGTACAAAAAGGGATAGTTGGACGTAAACTGCCCCACAGTCACAGAAAAATTTCTGTCAAGAAAAGTGTAAAAAAGCGAAGTGCAGATCACAAAATACCAATAGTGATTCAGTCGCTTTAAAGGGATTCCATGTATTAAAATCCATGCTAAGATCCAATTCAGCCATCAAAGTGCAGTCTCCATCATCTACTGCCATCAAATTGTCACTGGTGACTTTAACCGAGACCGTTTCAATGGAGGGCAGCTTGCAAAAGTCAGATTGGTTGGTATCGTATAACTTATGATTATTCAGAACAGTATTAAGTTGCTCAGGAACAACTTTTTCAAGAAATGTTTATATACAAAATATACAAACGAAAAGGGAGGAGTCCAGGTTTGGTGGTAAGGGCTGAACCACTGCAGGCTTATATAGGCCTGGAACAGAGCCGGAGAGGCAAAAAGCGATCACGGACACCAGAGATGTAAAGGCCAATGGACTCAAAAGCATTCAAAATGGTCCAGGTGGGTGGATAATGGCTTGATGTTAGGCATCGGCTTTAAGAGAAATTGATGAGAAAAAGTCCAGAATTGTGGGACTTCAAGTGACTGGATAGCTGGAGGATGAGGATGAGCTTGCGCTTACATTTTCAACTTTGACAATAAAGGTATTACAGTCGGAGTGTAAAAGGACAGTTATTTGTGGTAAGGCAGGAGACACGATGGTACTGATAGCGTCTTAACCATAGTTGAAGATACTTACACAAAGAGCTCAAGGCAGTGTTTAGTCTTTGTAGTGTGTTCTTATCGTAGATATAACAATTCAACTCAATGTGTGATCGCCAGAGCGATCCAGCTACCTGAAGTCAATAAACTCTCAAAAAATGCAGTATCTATGGGTGTTGTGGTTTAAGTGCTTCAGAATTTCACCTTGCACTGAGCACAAAGCATAACATTCATTTCATTATCATTCATTCATTTTTAGTTTCAGCCTGACACAGTGGTCATTTTCCTCTTGCAGCCATGTTTTTTGAAAAGCAAAGAATCTAATATTCTACCTTATAAACACACTGCTCCACCAACAGTGTGTTGGTCTTAAAATGAGTTGTTGTCAGGTACATGGGTGGTGCATTGCTATCTTGAGGCAGTGATTGTGCAACTGACTGACAAAAAGCCGGTGTTAAGTCAGCGGCATCGTATTTTACTTGTTATTTCAAGTGCTGGTTATCAACAATGTGCTTCAAATGTTTGGAAAAGTAAATGCAGCCCATAGGTCGGAGCATTCTTTGTGATTTAATTAGTGGAACAATGTTGCCATGCGTCATGGCTGACGTCATCATGGAGGCTCTGCAGAGAATATATGGTAAAACAACAAATGTTTCCCACTCATCATGACAATTTCATCATGACTTTTTTTTTTTTTTATTCACACTTCTCCTCATATAATGTTACAGATCCCGAATGTGACCTGTGTGTAATGTGCTGTTGTGACTTTGCAGAGCACCTTTGTGATGAATCTTGTAACCTTGCATGACATGATATCAGTGATCCACCAAGGCGTGAGTGAGCCTGGCTTTTAAAGGGAATGGGAGATTTGATGGTTAGATTGCATGTAGCGTGCAAAATACACCCATGAATAATTCAGAGATTAAGTACAACCTTTTTGAGCCATGTTCCTGGCATAGCCACTTTTTTCCCCCTTACACTAACATGGGAGAAGTCACATGGATACAGACTAAATGCGCTTGCACTATGGCCTTCTGAAGACGCCCTAGTGTGACTGTAGATCAGCCCTAGTTTGTACTAAGATGTACAGTATATATTTAATAGCTCATTATTTAAGAATAGATTAGATTTTTTTTTTTTTTTGGTAATTAGAAAAATTTTCTAATGTATGCAATCCTCAATTATGTGTTTTGCCACAATGCAAGCATTACATAGTTAGATATTAGTGGATATGCATATTGAACAATATGTCTTATCTTATTTTTATGAATGCAAAAGTCACCAGGAGTGTGAGGGTGGAGGGTTTTGAGATTCAGGCGATTGTAATGTGACACTATTGCCTATTAGTAATGTAATTATTTACCCATTAGATAAGTAATGGCCGAACTGATTGGTACTGCTGATTTAAACTTTCCCAACACTGGTGAAATGCGTTTATCACAAAGTCCAAGTAAGTGGAAGGACTGCCAAAACAGGATGCAGTTACTTCAAGCTGAAAACTTGAGAGTCAAATCTCTGTCCATGTTTTTGTAGCGCTGTCGCCAGTTTACAAGAACACAAAGTTTGTTAGTTCACGATGACAAGATAATTATGACATGTTCACAAAGAAAGTGCTTGTTATCTAGAGATAGCAAGATAATAAGTTGTGATTGTGAGATAACAGCATTGAGAAAATGTGTTGGAACATGACAGCTCCCAGCTTCCACAGTTTTCAAAGGGGTGATGTAAGTCCGTTGCTCAGAGGAGGAGAACAATAGACTGTAGCTGGATTGATAGATCTTTAAGTTAATAAGACAGTTGACCCCCAACAGGTCGTACTCTATGTGTACTTGAATGATGTATACATGTAGTTACCATTTTCTCATGAGACACTCAAACGGAATTTGCAAACTGCTGCTTAAAAATCCGAAACAGCACAGCAGAAGTGTCAGTGAAGAACGCCCGCGGCACTCAGCTTAAGTATTCTTCTGTAGCTTGTCTTGTCTTTGAAGAGGTCACACCAGGATATTTCATGTTTACAGTTACGCCTTTTGTCTTCTTAGCTTGTCAACGGGTAGGTCAGCCCGTGTGTATTTGAGAGAGAATGTTTACATCGCAAGCTTTCAGTGAAGTATCGTGTTGACGGTAACGGTGATTAGACGGTTTCAGTGAGAATGAACATTTTCACATTACACCTCATGATTGGGGAAAAAATATAAAAAATTCTGATCTATGTCATTTTTTGCCTTAGGATTAGCTTGTGTATTTGCAGCCAGACTTTTAATAGATTTCAAAATTTGATTGTTAGCTTTGTGTAAACGTGACTGTTGAAAACTGAGTTCATTTGAAGGGATTCTTCAGTCTTTCATTCAGATACCAGAGACTTTTAACAACATAACTCAACCTTGAATCGGTAACATTGTGAACACAATAGAAATATTGTCTCTTGTAAAAATTTGTTTCAACTAGATGAGTCGTTTTTGTCGTTTTGTTCTTCAATTGGAAGTTGTTACTGCTTCTCATTAAAACTCCACGCTCAGTAAATTTGTTCTCAGCTTTATAGTCTTGCTGCATGACCTTCTCTGACTGGTAGAGATATTTTGCCTCTAGCATCACTTCTTAACAATTTTTTCAAACCGCATTTTTCTCCCAGTCAGAGCATTTTATGATGAAGTGCTTAACAAATAACATCATAATAAAACACCAGGCACATGAAAAGGAAGTCATCTGGAGGAAGAAAATGTAAAAATTTAGAGAACAAAAAAAAAGGGGGGGGCTTGGGATACAAAGGTATTCAGATTTATCAGAGTAGATTAAGTTGATAAAAACTAAAGCTATGGAGCTGCATCAGACCATGAAGGGCCTTGTTAAACTCAAAAAATTGCCTTTGCATTTCTGTTTTTTCAGCCATGCCTGATAGATTGGCGCTGACTTCATGTGTGAAATGATAGATCATGGAAATGTCTTTGTCCATTCACGACTAATAATGGGAGTGGAGATTAGGCACAGAAACCCGGTGTTTCAATGAATGAGGTTTACAATTGTAATGTCCACTTTTAGCTAGGATGAAAAGAACACATGCATAATTTTGTTTTTGCGTGTGTAAAGTAATTTGGCTTAAGAGCCTTAGAAGGTGGCAGGTAGACAGACTCAGCAGACATTTTAGTTGCCAAAACTGTCAAAATCGGCTCGGCACGGCCCTTCTCTCCCTAGCCCCTGCTCTCCACTGATCTTTTATACTGCCCTTAATTAGTCCACTTCAGCCAGTACCAAGCAGCACAGGACAACTCTCACAGTAACCATTATGCAGAATTGAAAACCAACATAACATAATTAACATTGTCCCATTTACTCCACTACATAACTCCCCGTAAAGTAAATAACAACATTACTCAACCCACAACAAGCAACATAAATACTGAAACAAAAGGAAAACCCCTCCACATGGTTCAGCCCGATGATGTCAGTGTTGACATCACAACTCCTATAAAACCCAGGAAGTGCTGGGCCGCCCTCTCCCAAACACTCCTGCATGCTAGGTCTGAACAGAAGGAGCAAACAAAAGGTAAGCACAAACAAAGAAACAAACAACTGAACTGTTTTCAACCTGCAACCAATAAAGACAACTCAACTGATGACTGTTTGTTTTAATTTACCCCTGTGCTTTGATATGAACTGTAACATAACACAAACAAACCTAGGATTGCAAATGGTGCAATGTTATGGCAGCGGAATGAGAATATGCTGTGCTGTAAACATATAGAGACAAGTGGTGAGTACGCACAGCCTGCACCCACTTTGTCAGTGTGTAGACATAGTTTTAGTCATGAGCCTGCACAGAATCTGACCCTTAAACTCTGGCTCCCGTCGCCATCATGCACTTCAAGCGAGACACCAGGAGCTGGCATTTGTACATTTTTAATGTGTGGTTTTCTTGTTTTCCACTCCTGTAGTGATGCTGCTTGCATTAGTGATTAGTGTCAATTCATGTCATTTCATTTCACTGGGCTCACTTGCTCTTTTGGTTGTTTGTTGTTTGGTTCCCCTGCACCGTATTTGTAGCATAGACCTTTTCCTCTCGCATAGTTGTGTTTGTCTTGTAGCCCTGAAGTTTTTTTTCTTCTTTTCTATACATTCCATAGTCAACGCGCTGTCGGAGAAACATTTATTTCTTTATTTATTTTTTAAATTGTTAGCTTTATTATCATAAATTACATTTAACCAGCTAATATCTCATTTCATCTCAGCATTAGTTTGGACAAAAGCTCGCATCTGTCTCATCAAAGCATCATTTTATTTATATATATATATATTTACACACACACACACTTTTATCAGCTGGTAGCCTCTTTTAATACCAGCCATCCATGCCCTGTTATGCTGTTAATCCCTTGGGGGAAGGGGGGTGGACTTTATTCCATCTGACACTGGTAAGAGTAGGAAAGATCCTGGACAGGTTTCCAATCTCACAGCGCTCTTGTGGCATTAATTCTACTATGACTAACATACCAACCAATTTGGTTTAAATCCCATCTTATATAAACTATAGGCTTGCATGCCGGTCGTCACCTTTTGAAAGGCATGCACATGAGTGGGCCATGCCAGAGAGACCCACAGCGTCGCAGAGAGGAGAGCTGCTGCTCTGATCCTCAGGAATAATAGCTGGGCTAAACTCTTCACTGTCGCTTGTGCTCTTGAACGCCTGATTCATGATCTCAATCATTATCGTTATTGCTTTCATCACCGCTCCGCTCTGACTGAGCTAAGGGAAATTCCTCATGGCTCTCTTTCATTTGTGGACTCCCAGTGCCAGGACTCTGCAGCCTGAAGCTCTCCAGCTGATCACTGGGCAGAAGACTATAACTATTTGTAGCAGTATGCTGAATTAGAGGCCTCTGATGTGTTCTCCTGACAGAAACTCTTTGACAGAAGCTGGCTCTCTTCTCCCTTTTTAGTTCAAACTCGAGTTTTCCTTCACATGACCCAAAGTTGTGTGATCACTTTAGAGAAAAAGGTGCATGTTTTGATTGGGAGGAGCACAGTTTCCCATCCTATCAGTGAAGTCGGAGTGTGCCTCACTTTTGTGTGATTGCTTTTAAACTTTTCTATACAGCTCAGATAACTCTGTCTTATTAACAGCCATGGTGTTAAAAGTCAATGAGCTGATAAGAAAGTGGAGGGGAAAAAACATCCAACAGAAAGCTGTCACAGACAAGAGGCTCAGACCTCCCCAGTTTCTCCTCTGTCTCACAACTGGCGTCTCAAAGTGACCCATTTCTCTCTGCAGTCCCAGCTTGTCTCTTGTGAAGTGCGGTGAATATACAGCAGCGTATGAATAAAAGAGGAGCAGATAAGGAAGAGGTCTTTCTCAGACACACTCCGGGCTTATCTTAGAACTTACAAAACTCGAGCCCTCTTTCAGTTTTCCTGAGTGCCATTAAAGCACTTCATTTGCTTGAGGGCAAATACTCTTTGACAGTTCATAAATTCCAGGGTGCAGTGATGACTTTATTGTCTGTAAAGTGTAATATAGCGGTCAGGGACAATTCCCATGTCATGGTTTCATGTGAAACCTTTTATCTGCTCTCCCCTTGGAGGAGCTTTGTCACAATAAAATGTGTTTATTGTCATTTGAGTAGGTTAGCAAAGGATACAGCAGAAACGAGACTGAATGATCTGAATAGTGGTTTTGTGTGTGGGTGTGGGAGGGTAGGTGGTTGTTGGGTTCTTACTTGTATGGTTGGAATACAATGTATAAAACACCTCCACACTCCTGAGCGCTCATGTAAAGTTTTTATTAAACTATCTCTCTCTCGGAGAATACATACTCCCACACTAACTACACATACACGCACATATATACTTAGTATCTAGGGGATTTTAATGTATGAGCATAAAGCATGATGTGGAACGGCCAAACAGAGTGACACAAAATCACAGACGCGCACATTCAGGCTACCTCTTCAAATAAACATGTATGTAAGGGCTGATTTTATGGTGCATGTGTCGCTTCATCTCATAAAAAACACATGACACATCACACCCCCTGTGCACTCCCTCTTGAGTGAAGCCATTCGAATGCAACAGAGGTGCATTAAATTTGCAGCCTACCAACTAGTAATTCATTGAGCATATTAAGAAGCTATACGGCAACCTCCCTTTTCTCCACCCCAGCAGATGCTGTGTGTTCTCTTTTTTTTTTTTTTTTTTTTCTAAAGTCATCATTTACTCTGATGAGCACAGCTCCCAGCTGGACCCCCTTGCCCTGATTTGCGCTTATTAATTCCTCTCCTTAACAATTCCTCCTCGTTTGAGCGGTTACAAGTTCTGAGACCAAGGCTGACAGAGGCCGAGTGTCATCGGAGCTCACATCCACCCGACACTGTGCGCACTTGTCATAACTGCGTTCAGGAGTGTGAGACATGAGGAGCTGGTGTGTCATCAGCAGGGATCTCCCCTTGAGTTTTCCTGCCTGATATGACTGAGGGTGAGAAAGCACAGGAGACACACACCTTGTCACTGCACGTTGGAGCTCATGTTCCCCAAGAGCAGCTGGACAGGCTGCGTTTTAATGGATTTCAAGCTGACGTTCTCTGCAGCTCATACACAATGGGCCCAGTGTGGCTGTATTACGTCCACAGGGTGCTATTTTTCAGCGCCAGCGGTGCTCAGCGCTGTGTACATTGGGACTCTGTATGACAAGATGAAACTCGGGGTATTTTGGTCTGCGGTCATTCCTGCTGCATTTGTATATATTATGCTATGTTCCCATTGCGGCATAAAAAAAACCCACACTGGGATGTTATTCAACCACAGCAGCAAACTGAAAGATGCTGAGCAGTTGGACTGCGTACAACGAAAACTCTTCCAGGAGAGGAGCATTTCACAGAGGATTTTATTTCATGTCAGAATGTTTTAGATGGTGGAGTCACGATTAAATGTATTTCACCCTGGAATGGATTGGAAGTCGTGAAATGGGAGCAGACTAGAATGGGTACGGCTGCATCTCTGGGGAATTTTAGCCGTTGCTTATTGGCGAGTTTATTTACTGGAAGGGGGAACATCAGGACAGATCCATGGGAACGAAAGGGCTCGGGCTTTAGCGACACTGACAGCTTAACTCAATCGATGACAGCGTCTGCGTCTTTCAATAACAACGAAACCTGTCTACAGCTGCGAACTCATTTATGACACATGCCAACAACGTTCCCATTAGACTCTGCTGTGTTTTGTGTTTGGTGCTCATTAGCAGATGCTTTGTGTTTACCTGCTTAACATTGCCGTGAGAACGTCAGTATGCAGATGTTAGCGTTTAGGTCAAAGCACTGCTGTGCCTAAGTAGGCTGCATCACGTCTCCGTCTTGGTGATGCCTTGTCTGCACTCTGCACCAGGATAAAGCTGCGGTGGGGAACGTTGTTTTTGTTTGTCGCAACATAATTGCCTTTCCAATATAGACAGAGACACTTTTTCCAACGAGAGAGTTTGGTGTCTGATGACTCAACACACTCTGACGAATGTGCTCTTTTATGGCGAGCAACAGTGTAAATAAACCATAACATTAAGCCTGCTGACAGATCAAGTGAAGGCCTTCGTTTTCATGTGACCTCTTATCTTATTGGTTTACAAAGCTCTTAACAGTCTTGCTCCTTCGTGTTTATCAGATTAGCTTTTATCATACGAGTCTGTTCTCAGGTTTTCTGGAAGTGGTCTTTTAGCTGTACTGAAAGATAGAGCTGAAGCATGCGTTGAGGCGTCTTCTCAGGGCAGCACCCAGTGTTCAGAGTTTTAAAAGCCGACTCCAGACCCATCTTCTGAGTTTAGCTTTCAGACGAATTATGGCTGATTTTAGTTGAATATAATTTTATTCAGTTTTTACGTTTGTAGTTGCATTTATTTGTATTTTCTTTGTATTTACCTATTTCTTTATATACTTTTATACTGACAGATCAATAACATAGTTTTATTATTTTATTTCTTTTTCTGTAATGCTTTTAACATTTTTAACACAAGCTCCTGTTTTTCATCATAGCGATAGCAGTGATATGCGGTGAGGGAGGGCTGGGTTTCAGACCTGTTTACTTAGCCTGCATCTCTTCAGCTCTCTAAGAGCAAAATGCACATTTTTACCTTTGCTTGACATCCATGTTTACATTTTGCTTTGTGTTATTTAGGCTACACAGCACGAAAACTGCTGTCTCTTGTTTTCCTTGTTACTCTTAAAACCCTTCAACCGCAGACATGCACCTTCACTTCCACTCCAATGTTGACAAATGCACATGCATCCAGTAACATCCAATCAGAAATCACGATATTAGCTGGGATATATAGATTTTTGAGAGAGAGAGAGAGAGAGAGAGAGAGATTGCGATTGCGGGCTCAAAGGAACTCAGTGTGTGCATGCGCTGCTTTTGAGAGGTTTTCGGGAATTTGGACTGTTGCATCCAAATAACCCAAAACAAAGTGTCTGATCCTAGCAATCCCCAAAAGTCAGCCAGTACAGTATTTGTTTAAAATGGACAGCAGGCCGAGGTGTGGGTTTCATTCCTGTTTCTGGTACTGGGACCACAGAGCAGCTGCCAGGACTCTGCTCTGGCCTCATTGTAAATATTAAGAGCTAATTCCCCTCAGTAAAAGGCAGCTGTAAACCATCTGCACTGCTCTTAATCAGAGAGAAATCGCCGCGTGAAGAATCTCCACTCGCCTTCTTCAAATTACGGCACACAAACCACAATTATTCTCGGATTGCGAGCACACAAACGCGCACACACAAATTTGAGATTCAGCGCTTAATGTCTTTGGCAGGCAACAGTAGGCATCTCTCCAACTCTGAGGGGTTTGTTTTAAAGATATACATACACACAGTCAAACACACACAGAAGTCAGAGATGGCGTATTCATTATGTGTAATTGAATTAGCTTGCTCTTAAAACAAGATGGTAACACTTGAGCCTGGCAGACAGAGAGAAAGAGAGAGAGAGAGGCCAGGAGAAAAAAGCAAAGATCCTCAAGAGGTGTGGAAGTCCATTGTGTCAGCATTTTATCACAGCTGAGTAGTTGGAGGTTCAAAGGTCAATCCCATTCTGCTTTCAGCCACAGTCACCTTGCCATACTGACAGAGCTATCTAAAGCAACATTGACTGAATCAGCCAACACCGCAGAAGCTCTTAAATGGATAATGGAGCTGCCAAACCAGCTGGGAATACAAACCAGTGTTTTTATTGAACATTCAGCATACAGCGCTGCCAACGACACACACTTGACACATATACTGTGCGTGTTTTTATTCAACAGTTTGAACAATGTTTTCATGTGTGTTTTCCCAAAGTCACTTTAAAATTGAAAATATAGAAGAGGCAGCAATTTTAAAGAAAGCAGTTTTAGTACTTTTTCCAGCTTTACTTTTTCACTAACATGTTATTCTTTCTTGATTTTGAACCTTTTGCCAGTTTGTTGCCATCTACACATGGTGGTGCCCAGCTCCATTGTTCCACGTCGTGGCAGTGTTTACACCCTATTCCACCTGCTTTCTGAGAGTAAGGGTAAGTCCTTATATCAATCTACTTCTCTCACCTTTCTACTCAACAACTAATATGTCATGATCAATAAGAAGAAGAAAAAAATCAATAAAGACACAGTGAACACCAGTGAGCTTGGTTATGCAAGCTTGGTTATCAAAATAACGTATTATCTATGAGATCACCGATGTGCTTGTTTATTATTAGGCATTGGTAGCAGTATTGGTATTGATTAAACCATAACAGCTCCTATGGATGGAAATAGAATCAGCCAGCAGCTGAGCTCAGATTTACACCGCCCATTTGATCATTGCATTGCTGCTTTAAATATATAGAAAGAATGATTGGTCTAATTAAACTGCAAAGTGTAATATTTGTTTTTTCTTTTTTTTGTGTGTGTGTGCAGTTACTAATTGCACTTTCAATCATGAAATTAGCTTCTTATTAAACACACATTACAACACTATTGGAAATTGATTGGCCTTTGAGCAAAGCCCTTACCTCCTCCATTTAGCTGTAATTGAATTAAAACCCAACGCTTACCATTTCTTGAAACACAGAAAGTGTTTCCATGGATTTGTCTGACCAGGAAAAAGGGAGAAATGATGACCAGCATAGAAGGGTGCTTTACTTAAAAAAAAAAACAAAAAACAAACAAACCGTAAAATGTCAAATAAATGAAATTTAGGTAATGGATAAATGAAACATAGCAATATAATATGACTGCTCTATGGACAATGATAATTCACATTATCAGTAATCTGTCAATAATGCAATCTGTCCATGACATATCAGGAGACCTCCCATTCAGGAGACAACCGTGAAACAGCTCGCGCTTTATTGTGTGTCCCTGTCACTGTGCTCAAACTTCCACTCTGTGAGTGAAACATCAACATCAGCCCGTAACACATTGCACATTTCACTCCACACTGCATGGAATACTATCACCATATCTTTGCCCTAATGGCCTGCACGCCTGATATGTGAATAGCCTTTTCCCTGAGCAGGGCTGTCCATGCTGTCTTGTACCATACAGGACATTTTGTGTAAAATCCCTCCAGTTCTACACCCCTGCATGAGGAGGAAACCCAGGAGTTGTCATGGCAGCTGAACTGCGGCAGAAATGCACATTACCATACCAGAGAGAGGGAGAAATATAGTCAGATGATATCATTTAACAGCAACCAGAGCTGCTTTGACTTTTTATTGGCATGACATTAAATTACATTAGGGAGCAAATGGAGACTTTTAAGTTTAATGAGAAAGGCAGAGAGAAATATGACACAGTGAGAAACATTAGAATTTGCTGAACGTTGCATTAATTTGTCATAATTATCTTTGGTTTCAGATTAATAGGCTGCTGTTTAGAATACAACTCTGTCTGATTGTGCATCGCTGCTAGCATACGTTTCTCTACAAATATGCGCCAATTTATGCATATTCAGATAGAACTGAAGTGAAGTGAAAAGAGCTGAGTGGAAAATAGCGTGAAGACAGGGAGGCAGAGCGATGGTGTGAGTACACTGAGAAGTCTGTTATGCTGAAGGCTTGTGCAGGGGAGGGCCTGAGCTGTGAATGCAGAGGAATGACAGGCAGGGATTAGAGGGGAGGTGGTGCCATTGAAAGGCAAGCTGATCCAGAAAGCCAAGCTGACACTTTAACACAGCCAGCTGACAAGACCAGCGAGCCCTGCTGCAGTCCTGCAGCGCCCCCCCCCCCCCCTCCCCACACACACACACCCGCCTTCTGAACTCCCACTGGTTCGTTAGTCGTCATTGTAGAGACAGATGATGCACTGAAACAGGATTAACGGTCCGTGTACGATTTATCAGTTAAAGGTTCGGATTCAGAATCCAAATTGGAAAAATGTATTTTGCTGCGTTACTCTGACATGACCCGTAGTGAACATTTTTCACTTCAACGGCGTGGAATATGGACACAAGAATATCACAGCGCGTTCTGAGGGTGTCAGTCACTGGTCAGTGGAAAGCAAAATGTATTTGCAAGACAGACTGCATGTGAAATCACTTTTTTAAACATAATGTAGTGCTTGAGTATTCGTTTCAGTTAATCCAAGGCAGAGGAAGTACACATCTCAGACTGCATCAGACAACACTTAAGATATCAGAGTCAACATCTTAATGTGGTCAATGTGTTTCCTGCTGAAACAGGATGTAGGGGTGCTGCCTGCATCAAAGTTGCTTGTGATGTTTTGTTTTGTTTCTTGTTTTTTTGTTTTTCTTCAATTGTTACATATTTGTCCATCAACAGAACGATGTCACAACAAAACACGGTATAGATTCTTTACACCAGGATCAATTACAAACCAAATGGCCTAATTTGTGGATGGAAACGTAAACTACCAATAAAAATTTGTTATGCTGTGAGCATAATGCACACACAATTGCAGAGACACTAAATGCGCACACAGAGGAGGTACCTCTAAACCATAGCATCATAAGAACAAGAAGTGGGGTAACCTTGTCTGGGGAGGGAGCCCACTCGACAAACAGGATGTTGACAAAATGCCTCCGGTGCCTAAGGCAGCACCTCTCCATATCCTTAGTTCTTACTCTGCTGTATGAACATCACACAGCTTCCTGAATCAGCACCGAACGTTGGCGTCGGATGTTGATCATGTGCTGCAGAAACCTTCAAGATGGATGTGCTTTGTCAGGAGCCTGGAATGATGGAGGATTGCTATTTTATTCTAAATAGGTCAGTTTAACAGTGTTATGGATCATTGTGCCACTCCATATCCTCTGAGTACCAAACGTTTTGTGCAGTTAACAGTAACCGGCCGAAGTGTATTCGGATAATTACTGTTCTATTGCCAGCTTGATGTTTTTGCGAAAGGGAAGCACTCGAAGTGTTTGAGATGCGTGCTGTCGAGGGCTGACGCCTGTCAGCTGGAACGTGGACCAGTCGCTGCATTACGCTCACACAGGCAGAACCACTCAACTGTCTGAACTAAGGGGCCCCGGCTCATAACGCAGGCTGTATTTCAATAAGAAATGTAGCTCTCCCTACAAGGCTCACAGAAGCCTTTGCTTTCTGGGACTTCCTTTGATTAATAATCCTGACAAATCAGCCCATTATTATGAAATAAACCAGCTTCTCTGCATGTGTCATGTTATCTCCAGAGACAGCGGGGACTTGAGACAAAGCCGATGGCTTTTTTTTTTTTTTTTTTTTTTTGCGCAGGAGGCTGATTAGGAAGCACAAACACCTCACACCTCCTGCTGCACCGCACCAGGGATTAGTTTGACACTGTCATCCCAGAGATTCCTCAGTCACTGACATGCAAACAAAAGTGCACACACCTGTTGCCACGTACGTTATTGTAACAAGATTAATGGGCCTCAAAGGAGTGCTTGACTTGAAACAAATACCAACCCCAGATGTGATGCAGCTTTACTATACAATAACTACACAATACTATACAAATGTAGCGTTTTGTCTGATTATATAGAATCTGAATTCAAATGGTATCCAGACCAGTTTATGACAAAATTGTTAACATTTATTTTCAATATACTAACATCCATAACAATGAAGTAACAGCAGAAGTATTTAGACCTTTCACTCAACGCTTTTGGCAGCAGTCTTTTGTCTTAACTCTTCGTGGGTATGACGCATCAAGGTTTTTATGCATCTGGATTTGGAGATTTTCTGCAGGTTGGATGGAGATGGTTGGTTGAGAGACTCTTTCAAGCTTTTCCAGAGATGTTTATTGGCTTCATATCAGGCTGTTGGGTCACTATGTGAGTCGGCATAGCTGTATAATCAGGGTCTTTGTTTTGGTAGTTGGGTGGCCCTGTGGGAAGGTTTTCGTGAAGGATATGTCTGTAATTTGCTTCATTCAGCCTTACCCTAACCATTTAACCTTTCCTTTCACTTCCCAGAAGGCATTGGACAGATGATAAGCAGTCGTTGGTCTCCTCTTGACACTTAAAACAGAAGTCAAACTTTTCAATCTTCATTTTATCAGACCAGAGAATCTTGTCTGCCTCAGTCTGAGGATCTTTACTCCCACCAGCTTGCGTGTAGCTTTGATTGTGGAGAAGCTTTCTTTTGGCCTAATCTGATAGGTGGTGCTGTGATGGAAGTTCCTCTCATCTCAGCGCAGGAGTGATGGAATTCAGGCCCTCTGTCACCTTTCCCAACGAGACTTTTCTGCCTTGATGGCTCAACGTGATCAAGCGTTCAGCTCTAGGAATAGTCCTTCCATGTAAGAATGATGGGGCCCACTGACGACCTGGAATTAATTCCAGCTGTGACGTTTTTGTGGCCTTTGCCAATTCTGAGCTTCAACACAACGCAGTCGCTGAGCTTCAGAGGCACTGCCTTCATCTCATAGCTAGGTCTCTGCTCTGATCTGAACTGTCAGCTGTGAGTGAATGTGAAGTTTTAAAACAGTCAGTCCAATCAGCTGAATGAACCACAGGGGGACTCCACTAAGAGTGTAGAAACAACTAAAAGATGTTTAACAGAAATGGGAGGACGTATTTTCAAGTAAGTGGTTTCAAGTGTCAAGAGAAAATGGTCTTTTGCCAACATGATCTTTTACCTTCACTGGTTTTAATCAAACTTTAGCTCCATCATTTTGATGTTTTTCTAATTTAATCAGAGAAAAAAAAATGTGTTTAACAAATTTAAAATGACGGAATTTTAAATAGTCCTGAGTAGCTTCTAAATGGAGAGTAGGTATATTAGTGTGTGCTGTATCTAAAGGCTGCATCATGCTTTATTCACATTCCATCACACAAATTTAGACCAGCATACAGGAAGAAAAGAGCACCTGCAATGATCCATCAATTCCCATTGGTTTGGTGATGGGGGGATTTATTGACTGGCAGAGTAAATTCAAGGCTTACTCACTGTCAACACAGCCCAAGAGGCAGTCTGCTGGAAAATCTAGTGGTGCGGTGCCAGGTCGCTCCACATAATTCCCCTGTAGTGCTGCTGTCTGTGATGAGCCATGCTCACTGTGGTTGTGCGGCCGCTGAAAGGCCTGTCATTGCAGTTGCACCCTGTGGCAAGGCAGTCTGATTCAATTCAAATTAGATCCCCTCTGACAACAAGCAGCCCCACCTAAACCTACTTATCAAGCTCCAGCATTCGGTTCGTATCTCTGGCTGGATTAGGTTAATATCTGTAATATGTAAATAGGTTTTAAACTAGCTATCAGCCTGTGTCGGCAAAAGGCTGCAGCACAGCCAACCTGTGACTCAATATAACATGTAATCGATCGTTTTTTACTTTGTTTCACGACGGAAGCTGTTAATTAGGCCCGTGCTTTGCTTTGTTTTCCCAACATTGAGCAAATATTGTATTTATTCATTCCTGTCATAGCGCTAATTCAATATCATAATCACTGACCTGTTAGATATCTGTCAGTAACAAACAAACATGAAATGACAGATACGGCCTTCCAACACACTGTCTACTTTCATCTCGTGCCGTATGAGTTTGCTGAATCATCTGCGTCTGATTTTACATATCGCAGTATAGTTCCATTTTTGGCAAACGCACACACATTCATTTCTCATAGTATCGTTAGTAGTAGTATTAATATTGATACTACATTATAAACAACATTAGGTTGTTATGTGCATTTGCTTCTTGGATAATAGGGTTGTTTGTTGGTGACTGATGATCAACAGCTTTGTTGAAGTCATATGATTGCTGTAGGATGTTTAATGACTGAAGCTGCTTTCCATTTGTTTGTAAATTGCAGAGTGAAACAATGTTACGTAACTGTCTCCAATGCCCTGTCTCCATTCATCTTAATTTGCTGCGTTTTTGTGCAGCTCGGGTCCCACTCTCCAAATTTTCAGCATAAAGTACCTGAGGCCTGATTGCGGAGATGAAATGCTGATGGATGATGGCACTGTTGATGAATGTACAATGCGTGTTTGTGTGGAACTTCTACCTATACTGTAGGATGAGGCTTTAAAGACAGCTGACTCAGACTAATGGAAATTTGACTTGCGTAAACAAACCACTCTCGTCTCTGCCTTTCTTCCTCTTTCTCTTTATTTCACACACTCCCTCTCCCTCTTTGAAATGAATCAGTGGTGGTCCCTCCACCCCCCCTGCTGATGGATCTATTATTTATGAGGGCCCTTTGCACTAAACTAAATTTAGTCCATAAACTCCACTTGGACAGCTAGAGAAGGGGATCAATAGGATGGCAGGGGCCACAGCAAGAGTCTCATTTAGCTGTTTAGAAATTCAGCATGTGGACAAGCTGACCCTGAGTGCAAATGTGCCCCCTGACTGAAGGCGCCTGAGAGATCGAGCAATAAAGAGAGCAAGAGGTTCTGACAATACAAGGCAAATTTCAGTGGGTCATTACTCTCTAATTGTTACCCTGTAGCTAATCTATATCAGAGACAGTGGATCATTGTTGGGGTGATGTTTGGTGTAATTAGGTTTATACAAGCTCTGCACTATTGCTATTTCAGCAAGTCACATGTGCAGCATGAATCACATCTGATACTTTTATTTTCGTCCCGGTAACATTGATGCTACTTGTCGTCACAGCTGTGATGACTCTTCTTTCAATGTCAGCACGCAGTTCAATATTCAATCATACAACCGTTTGGGTGGAAACAACAAACATCGGTAAATGGGAAAATAGGTTTGTTGTCTCAATACTCTCACAAGTCGGTTTTCTACCTTAAAATACATTAATGCGTTTGAAAGAATAAAACAATGATTTGCTTCGTTAATGGTTGAGTTGAAATCCAAGTCCTAGCAGCACAGTAGTCGGGGGTTGCCTGAGGTGAGTTGGACAGCATTGGACAGCTCCCAGGTGTTAGTCACTGAGTATGAAGCAGAGAAATGCTGATAAAACATGCATGCACAAAACACTGTGTATACATGGCTGCTCAGCATCCTGGAATCCCAGGGATGATCAAACCCACAAAGTGTGTTTGAAAAAGCCCTTTTAAAGGAAATGCTTGAATGTAATCCTATATAACCACAGATTACACATATTATATATGCAAATATATCCCTCTTGAAGAAAAAATGATCCCAGAAGAGGAAGATCAAGAGAGATTTGTGGTACTTAATTTTTGTAGGAATAAAAGGAGTAAAAATGTTAGAATTCTGACACAAAGACAGTCGGTCATTCACCTTTTAGCACTTACCCGTTTCCGGATTGCGGGAGGTGCTGCAGCCAATCCCAGCTCAAACTCACACTCAGACCTACGGACAATTTAGAATCACCAGTTAAACCAAACATGACGTCTCTGGCCGGTGGGAGGAAACCGGAGTACCCAGAGGAGACCAGCACGGGCAGAACATGCAAACTCCGCAAACTTCCAGGAAACGAACCATCGACGTTCTTATTGTAGAGGGTTATTTAAATTATTTAAATAATGTTGAAAAGAATAAAGAAAGTGCTAAGGGAGAAGCATATAGACTGGTGGAGGCATTGCAGAGTAGTATGAAGCAAGCAATAAGATTTCTATTAGCTTTTCAGGAAGTCAACTCTATAAAATCATTTTTGAGGCTGGTTTATATACTTCCATTAGACTGAAAACTTACAAAACGATTCTTCCAAAGCCAAGTTACAAGCATGACACCTCAGTTAACCTGACATTAACCTGGACTTCGGCCTGGCTCTGTTTTGGGCTTCTGACACAAAGTTAAAAGCTTACTCACGTAATCCAGTGCCTGGCCTGGTGAAACCTTGAGTTAGCCAATAAGTTCTGAAATTGAATTCAAAGAGACACTTGGCCACCAGTCCAGAGAAACTAAAATCAAGGTGCTGTGGGGAAAGTGTTCTGTGGCTTCAGATTTCTGCTCCGCAGGAAAAACAGGAAAGACGGCGCCACTGTACGATCAGAGTCATATGAGACTACACTTCATCAATACACTTAATGTTTGCAATACTATGAAACCAGCATATTTGTTTGGCCTATTAGCACACATTCCTTAACTGCTCAGACTGAGCAGCTTCAACATGACGCGCTTGAGTGCAGGAGTGAGACAAGGATCGTTCAGTGAATCGCACATTTAATGTGTGAATGCTCGAATGACAATGCTACGCCACCCCTCATTCCAATGAAAAATATGACTTCCCAACTAAAACAAGCGTGAAAGTTGGATAAAGGTCTGTGATTGCATTACCCTTTCTGCTTGATCTGGTTGACTGTCATCTTTCAATACAAAAGGAGGTCAAAGGTTGCCACGCAAATCAACGCGGTGTTGACTGGCAAGAACGAAGGTCCATACTCCGATAAAGAAAATCAAGTCAAGGGTTATAAAATATCCTCATTTTGAGCAATGAATCAACTGCATGTATCAACAAGCTTGACCCAATAGGAAAGAGAGTAGGAACCCCATTTCTTCTCCCACCTTATCCAACAGACTCCACATGCCCACAGGGTTGATGTGGTAAATGTGGTATTTGCCCAGCATTTACATACATTATCTTTCCATTAAATACATTTCTGCTTTGATTGATACACATAAAAGATCTTGAGCTATTATATCAGCAGTGTTAGCAGTGCAGAGTAAATAACTGATTTGTTTGCACAAAACAATAAATAGATATATGAAAAGCTGTTACTTTTCTATTCCTAATCTAACCTGTAAATTGGAACTTTGAATAGTCATTGTTGGTAGTTGTTATTAAACACAGATTACTGGAGAGGTTATTATTATTTGAATGTTTTTATTGAAACAGCTAATATTTGATAGTTATCGGTTGTTGCGTAGACCAGATTTGTAAATTTTCAAAATAATTAGTCATAGTTACAATTAAATGTATCATAGTCTTTGGGTTAATTTATTTTTAGAGGGAATCAATGATGACCAAAATAAATTTGTACACCAGAGAACAGTTTATTGGAATAAAAAATTGAGGATCACTGAGTTTTTGAAGAACATTCTCTATTTTAGTGTAATGTGATTGCGATCTACTATTGTTGCCATCTATTGTTCATTGTTCTAAGCCAGATGAGTTGGCAGTTACACCCAAGTTGAGCCACTGAAGACCAGCCAAGTCACTGATTGTTTGCTTCAGTTTTCAGAATAAAACCACACTATCTTTTCTTGAGGTGTGTGTATCCTCAGTCCGCTGTGATTAATGAGGGCGACGTCCTGGAGAAATAACATTTGCAGATGCCCTCTTCACCTGGACCAAACTGAGAAAGTGCGGTTTACTTAAGGTGAAATCTTGAGAGAGCGGAATTTGGAACAAACTGCAGACAGAGAGACAGGGGACTGAGGGAGATGCAAGTGGAGAAGGAAGAGAGGCGATAAAGGGGGAAAGACGACGCAGCGGAGGGAGGAGTGAGGACCAAAGGAAAAGATCCATTTACCCGGCAGTGTATAAAACAGACACAGACACAACACAGGGACTGATAGTGACGGAAATATCAAAGCCGGTATTCTGCTGGGTAGGCTGGGAAGTGGCTGCTGCTGCTGTTTGATCCATCACACAGTCGATCTTTTTTTTTTTTTTTTTTTTTTTTTAAACTAAAAGCTTTGGAGAAGCCTCTGGGTGCCAGGGAGAACTGAGGCAATGTGCTGAACGCAACCAGCCTCTCTCTGCCTCTCTCTCTCTGTCAGTTTGCCTCCTCCTTTTTTTTCTCTCCCCATCTGCTTCTCATCTTGTACAAATTGTGAGAACTCTTTTAGCATAGCGGGATGAAAAAGTATGCATCATTGGGATGGCATGTGCTGAAGCATTTGTTCTGTCGATGAATTGTCCGTCTACCTGTTTTCTCTCGTGCTGGGATAACAGTCTGATCCTCACACTGCTCACTGCATCACAGACACACAAGAGCTTCTTTTGGAAGGAAGCGGGGGAAAATGATTACTCCTTCTCTTGTAGCACATCTCTTTTGCGCGGAGGTGAACTATCTCTGACAAGAAAGGAGATCAGTGAGCAGAGCCTGAAGTGGAGAAGCCCTGACACAGTCAGCCCATTGGCCACCTGGAAGCCCACCAAATGGGCGCATCACTAGAAACCGAGCTGTGTCCTCAATCTGTTACTCTCTACTTGTTGACAGAATTTGAGGATTTCTTAATTGAAGGACCGGAGAAGTGTTGCGTTGTTTCTGTATGAACAACTACATACCATCTTTCAATCACTAAAAGCTGACCCAGTATTGATTTTTCTGTTACAGCCAACCATTAACTCCCTATAAATCTGTTATGTGTCCTCAGCAAGATATTCAGAGTGAAATGTTGAAAAGCCAAGAGTATTTTCCAGTCTGTAAGTAAACATTGAACGTGAGCCCACACACGTAAACACACACTATAATCACTTGAGTCTAGCAAGGATTTTGAATATATGAGCTCTCCCCTGGGAGCCCAACGTAAGGGAAGCTCATCAGGCTGCAGCAGAGAGTAACTCTAGTTCTCTGTTTTTCTCTTCCTCCTTTCAATTCCTCCCACCAGAGACCATAAAGAGATTAACTGCAGATCAACTATGGGACTGAAGTGCCGATACAGTGAGTTGCTAAACAGCAACAGATAGAGGTGTGCTGTGGATGATGTGATGATTTACAAACTGGATATCACGTTAAATATTTCGAAAACGCACACACCCGTGAGATGCTCTGTCGGATTTAGGGGAGATCTGTGTCATTCCAGTTGGATCAACAGTAGGTAGCACCCAGAGGATGCATTGTTCACTTCAGGGAAAACATAATGTCCTGTTGCATCAAAGGAGCAGCCGCACAGTGCCAGTGGGACTGAGGGAACACAAAGATGTTAGCTGAGCAGCTAAGGAGAACACACAATTTTAATTCAATTAAGAACGCGCACACATTCACACACAGTGCATTTCCTGATTTAGGAATTGCATGTGTTTTTGGATTTGAGGAAAGCCACAGTTACATAAAATCATTGGATTCCATTGGGTGAAATCCAGTTAGATTTTTTTTTTTTTTTTTTTGGTCTTTTTTCAGGTTTTTTCAGGACTAGCAGATTTTCACAGGAGAGAACTCCACTGAGCCGCTCCATATAATCACAGAAATAGACTACACAGGAAGGTATGGCTTCTTCCAGCACACCACTAACAGAAATTTTGACTCATGAAGGTATTAGAGCATAGCTGGCATAGGAAGCCTGGCTGCTCTGGCTGCCCTCTGTGATATTATGCATTTACATATTTCTCTCTTTCACGGTCCAGGACACGAAGAGAACTGTCACACCATAGTTTTTTTGAAAGGCTGTAGAAGTTGAAGTTTGGATTCACTCTAGGATCTATCATTCATTCACTCACTCATTTCAGCTGGAGGTGAGACACATTGCCACTTCAGCAGATTGCCCACCGTTCAGCGGATTTATATTTAACAAGCTGTCTGCTCAAATCTAACACTGAAGCTCCTCAAAATATGTGTGGAAAGTGGATTTAGTGTGGTGTGGAGAAAAAGTTAAACAAGCATGAAAAATGGATGAAAGGTTTTGACCATATCCTTCCCTCTATGCACGTATCATCACAGAATAACTTCACTTTGCTCCAGGACTATAAAGTCAGTTCTATTAAAAAAAAAAAAAAAAAAAAAAAGAGATTCAGTCATTTGAAAAGAGGTGGCATTTACTCTGAGAGAAGAACAGAATCAGCTTAGTGTCCACAGTCTGGATTCTCTATATTTCAGAGGGATTAAATGATGACCTTAAAGCAATAATTTTTAATGGATGCATGCGTAGCATTGCAGAGGAAAAAAAAATCCATCAAGTGTTATACCATCAAGCCAGAGGATAAACACTTTTTTACATTTGCCCAAATGTGTCTGTATCAATTTACAAAAGAAAGCTGCTTAGCATAAACCCGCTGTTAGAAACTTCCTCTATCTGTAATGATGAAAATCTGCTGTCACACATAATCAGAGATATTACATTTCAGGCTTACATAATTAATCAGCGACTTGGTGAATAACTTATGATGCAAGTCATAAATTATATTTAACCGAGTCATTACTAGGGATGAACTCAAGAAGCGACTGCTTTTCTCACATGAAAGCAATAAGCTGGGTTGCCTCAGCACGTCTGCATTTATAAAGCAAATTATCCATATATGGGCTCACAGTGCCTCAGCGGTTTAGGCAAATCTTTTTTGAGGTTCTTTTTAATCATCTCTTTTGCTTTATTATAGACATCTTGTCTGCAATCATTAAAGGCCGTGGAGTGCAGTGACGTGTGCAGCTGCAGCACTGTATCTCCTGCAGTGTCTGTTTGCCCTCGACATGATGTCCTGTTGTTCCCGTTTGCATGAGATCTGTAGCGTGTCTGGCCTCTGCATGTAAACGTGCTGGCATTACAGTGCCAATCCGGCAAATATTAGCTCACCAGCTTTGAAAATGCATTCACGTCAACTCAAACTTACATTTAGACTGCACACATTTTTTGCATGTGTATTTAAATGAGACCTGAAATTGTGAGCGCAAATCAGTTTGCACTCACAATATATTTGCAATGTATCTAATATATCTAAGACTTCAGGTTCACGAGTGTCGTTGTGGACTTTCATGGTTAAAGGTTGTAAGAACACATGTCTGGTGAGGAGAAAAATTGACCCACAAGGACACAAAACAAAAGAGGGAATCAGAAGCCTCCCTGCAACAAGGAGCTGCATCTAAAGCATCGTGTTCTCTCATTTGCCTGGAGTGGATGCATGCATGAGCAGCTCTACGTCTCTTTACATGCAAATCCAGTCCCTGTCTATGAGTGTGTTTTATCTCGGGGGCTGCTGTTTGCTAATCAAGAGCCTTGTGAAAGCCACGGGAGCGTTATAAGAAGCCGGGCATAATACGCCTGCTCACAGCCTCTCTCTCTATTTGAACGCACACCCATTTTACAGCCTTTTAACTTTCAATCTGCCTGTCGTTGATTTTCTGTTCTGCCCACTCAGTTGTTATTCTGCAGGCCTCCCAGTTGCCATTTGAACATATGCATCAAATTAACACTGGAGATAAAGCAAAGCAAAGCTTTTCTCTGTTTTTTTGGGGTTTTTTTTTTTTAACTTTTTCTGAGATGTTCTTTTATGAATAGGCAGAGCACTCATAGCTCTGCGCGGCATCAGTGACTTGCATCAAAGAATAACAGCGTCAAAAACGGTGACAAGATTTATGTTTCAACTAAAAAATCATTCAGTACTTTACAGGGTTATTTCCAGCATCAAGGGGACGATATAGCAGAGAAAAATGAATGAACTGTTGCTTTAATCTCAATAAGTGACATGCGACTGACTGAATGTAAATGCATATGTAGTGTATAATTCATTCTCCTTCAGTCGGAATAGTAATCCACTAATGATGGCTGACCGAGCAATAAACAATATGATAATTATTGCTCAGTGGTCAAACCTGTATAAATGAGAACGATTGAAAAGTCATAAGTGCACTCTCTGTAGCTCAGTAAAATGAAATAAATAAAAGATAAACATTCACGAGTTCCAACATTTTCTGTTAAGCGACCACAGTTTTCCATCCAGATGCCCTCCACACCATGATGATGGACACGGGGGCCACACATCTGTGCAGCTCCCTCATTAAAGAGAGCAACACAGACAGCTTTCACTGCTGCCTGCCGTCAGCCTGTTTATGCTGCCTTCTCTGTTTGCCCCTCTCTGTTAACATTGTGCTCATTATGCTGCGGAGCTGCAGATATGCAGAGGAAACAAGCTGAGCGAAGTCCCTCTTTTATTCTGTCTGGCTCTCTCTCTCTCTGTTGCTCCCTTTTGGTGTCACTCACTCACTTATTTACACGTTCTAACAAGCGAGGTCCTGGGTGAGGAATTCTTCCCCTGTGACGGTTTGTCACATTGTATCAGCCTGTTGAGTCCCACTGAGAAAACATCACCTCTGCTAATATGGCATTGTGTGACATGGCCTTCGAGGTTGAAAAATCTGCCACTTGCGAACATTTAGAGGGAACATTACCACATGCCTGCATGTCAGAGGGACCCAGAGTGAGACGCAGGAAAAAGTGAAAAGAGGGAGATTGGGCTTTGTGTGATGTTGTTTGGGGAGGCGGCCGTTTAGGGATTTGGCAAGTGTTTGCTGCCGGGGTTTGGAGGTTTGGGTGCTAATTGCAGTGAGATCAGTGGGAATAGATTTCCTTCTCCGACAAGGTAGAGAAAAAACGATGTTCCAGGCATAAAAAAAGCAATTGCTCACACTAGATCAATCTTTGCCTGTTATCAACATATTTACCAAGAGATATACATGCAAAGTGTGGTCACACACTACAAGAGAAGGTACCCACAGACCATCCCTCACTGCCACCCGTTACCGATACCCATTTTCAAGTGAGTAATTCCAACCTTTCCTACCTCTCCTCCTCCGCTGAGCCACAGGTCACACAACAGTCTAATTACTGGTGCACTCTATCATGCAAATCATGCGAAAGTGTTTGAAAAATTAACTTTTTACAAAATCCCCCTTATTTGGCTCAGAGCAATGCGCTGACCTTTCAGCAAATACGCCGATAGTGAAGTTAACAGCGTTTGATTGAAAGACTTTTTTTTTGTCTGGGAGTTTGCTGTTTGATGCTCGTGTGGTTTCAGGATGACGCAAAAGCACATTGCAGCTTAGTTCAAGGAGCAGTTTATAACAAACTTGATTACTGCACATAGACACTCACATCTGTCCCAATTTAATAGTAAGCTTAGTTTAGCGTTAAACTGGAAATATGGCTTAAAAAAAAAAGAAGCTGGCCCGTGTGAACCCAAATGTTGAACTTAATACATAAAGGAAGCTGCAAACAATTTACTCAAAGGGTGTTCAATAGTACACCATGAAAACTGAAGTGATAATTCAAGTTACTTGATGTGGGGTTGTGTGAGTCAATCTCATATTTCTGCACTCAAGTGCACTTATGCAACTCTCTTTCTGACAGCTGATCTGCAGCACATGCAGTGCGTGATATGGCTGTGCTTGTGCTTAGCAATACAGCAGGTCAGCTGATGACAAATATTGAGTTTTAAAGGAAAGGACGCAATATATTGTGCACATCAACTGCGATTAACTTTTAACATTTCTTTTTAAGTGGCTAAAGCCCTTTTCTTGCAGCACGTCACTCATCCTCTGTGCTGGTACTCATGTCTACTTCAATCTGGGAGCACCGGTAACTGTAATCCATAACTAATTACCTGGACCAACCTTTGAAAGACAATGTTTGGAAGGATAATGCATGCTGTCTGTATGTTGTAGTGCTACCTGGCGTGTTCTAAGTACAGCGGTCGAGTGATAAAATCAAATGACACCCTCGCTTTAGCCTTCCACCTGCCTGCTGAAATCGAAGCACGGTTCTGTGGAAATATTGACCACCTTCAGGGTCTTTTACAAAAAGCTCTGCTGTCACAACATCTGCTGATGCGATTTGAAAAGGCAGAAAGCATTGTTGCTTTAGCATCAGAGAAGGCACCAGACATGAAGGATCAATAAAAACTATTATGGCATTTTGCCCCAAATGTTGAGCAATGCCTGGGACCAAATACAAGAGATGAGGGAATTCTGAACTGGAGACTGCTCAGAGTGAGAAAATGAATGGGAACCGAAACATTTCCCCTCGTGGCTGACAATAATCTCAAGAAACACCGTTTTTTATGATGGCATTTATTGTGACATTTATCTACATCAATCTCTTAACTCAATTTATTTAACTAAAATAGCAGGTCACATTGCTAATTTCACCCTGAATGATGCCCATAATAAAAACCCCACCGCCTGTTCAAGGGCTGCCAATAAATTCAGCTCTCTCACCAACACAGCTCTGGGGCCAATCTTTCTGTTTGATTAAACTTTGCTCCCCAGTGGTGTGAAATATTCAAAGACACTTAGATTTACAACCTACTCAGTTAAATTATTGACACCTCACTACCTTTGCTATCAGTTTCTTGACTAATCCCATGTTGTCACCTCACTTATTCAAGTTGGTGACTTCCATTTGACTTTCAGTGATAAAATACCGTGGAATGATTCATTGCTAGTTGATGGCAGCAGCAATGCATATGTTTACATTACGCATTCAGTATCTGATAGGCTCATTCTAAGTCAGCTACTCTATAAATAATTGTCTGTGTTCAACATAACACAAGCAGCTGTTGTCTTTGAAACGAAGATACGGAGTGCTGGCTCTGCAATAGATCTAAATAACAGGCTGCACGGAGGAGGTAGAAGAGGTGGGGAGAGAAAGGAAGGCTCAGAAGTAGACAGTGGGACAAACTAAGAGGGAAAGAGACGAAGAGGGTGTGTAAGCAGGCTCTCGGGCAAGGAGGATGTGTGAGCTCTGTCTGTAGAGTGAGCAGGTTAATTTTTCACGCGGTGGTTTGCGACGCTCAGCCCAATCACACCTATAGCTGGCCTTGGAGAGAGCTTGTTGCTCGAGACCCCCAGGCGGATTTCTTGTTGAGTCTGCCTGTAAATTGCCACCAAACTCGTAAGAAACTCCATGATGTGTCACACAGGCAGTTGAAAAAGCCCGATAGGCATAAAGCCACGGACTTCCCTCACAGTAGTTCCTCAGTGACAGCTAGGGCAGCAAATTGAGCTGTCTCAGTCAGGATCTAATAGCTCCGTATTCAGAACAGCTGGTTGCTGTTGCTGCTCGATTTTCTGACAGATTAAATAAATGTGTGTGCTCTTTCGGCTTTAACAAACAAAGGCAAATCATTTGGAGAAAAGCTTTGGGATCGTTTGACAGGAAAATTATAACTTTGAAGTGAAAACACAGAGTTTATAGCAAAGTTTAAATTAAAGGTGACTGATAACTGAGCGATGTTTCGACTGCACCAATGAGGTGAAAACAAGAGTTCGGCAGGAATTAAATGTGCTTTTATTAGTAATACAATATACCGTGTTTCCCATCAGGCGACATCATCTGTCCATCACGCTCCCATTAGTGCCTTACACTTCAAATACAATTCAAACATTGAGACAAAATAGGTAAATGCCATCAGCAGGCGGGATCTAACTGTCAAGCTTCTTTACTGTAATACACTTTACTCTCTTATCTTCAAACTAGACTGTGTCTACGTTAGCATCTACAGATGAACACTTATGTTGTAAGCCAGTCTCTAACTTTTTCCTGAATAAGCTGTTGTGGAGATAAGCCTTGAGATCAATATAGAGTTAATTATCTCATTTTACCACCCTTTGTACACTGTGTGCTTTAGCCTGTCTTTACTTTCATGATATCACCTCTTTGCTTTCACTTGGGAATTTAGAAGTTTTATCCAGTTGGTTAATTGAACAATATTAAAATATATGTGTGCTGAAAGCTATGTATTTGTATTGGCAGTGGTAAAAGCAAATTAAATGCACTCTTTAAGTTCTGTACTGATGTACAATTTCTACTCAATAAAAGAAAATCAGCATTTTCTTTTATTGCTAATTTATATTTTCACTCCACAACATTTCAGAGAAAAATGCATTTACTCAATTTGACAGCTTTAGTTATGGATGACTTTTAAGAAAGAGAATTTACATAATGAATAATGTAACATACTGTTAGAGACCATACCAGATGCTTCCAACCTCTTAGCCTCTAACTTTAACTCTAAAGCAGCGTTTAACTGGGTCACATTTCAGATGCATGAGTTGTTAAAACCACTAAATAGTGATTTTTCACATAGTTCCATTGTAATAGTTTTTGAAATGATTCACTATCTAAGCGAAGAGTGAATCATTATCTGAAGTTGGGGCAAAGTGGTGGACTGACTTGACCAACAGACTTATTTTGCCAAGAGCCGTGCTACTCTGTCAGCTAGCAATGACAGCAGCGGTTGTTCTTAGCAAATGTCCAAAATAGATGTGCTGCAACAAAAAAATACATTATTATTTAATTCCAAACCACTTTGTTTCCCAAACCAAATTTCTTCTTGATCTTCCTTTAGTAACTTGCTTTATCAAAGAGCTATCTGTTAACAGGGGTATCAGATCCAAAAAAAAAAAAAAAGCCTCCCATATCTCATTCTGGATGAAGCTATTCATTCATCGATTCTTTTCTGCCTCCTACACCCCTTCAAACAGCTAAGCACAGGGTAAGTAAAAGTTGATTTGCATTTTGATTGAGAACTGATTTAAAAACAGGCCTTTGTCAGCATGCTAAATTCTACATAAACGCACACCATGTAATGAAGAAACTACAGTACAGGCCAAAGGTTGGGACACACTCTCCTATTCATTTTAATGAGAATGTGTGACCACACTTTGGGCCTGCACTTTATGTTTGACAATTCAGTTCTTATGATCAACATCCTTTGTCAGGGGTGATGGGTGAGTGGTTTACATCCAACCAGCACCTCATGTCCCTTCACAAACCGCACCACAATCTCTCTGTGACCTTGGCCAAGTATTTAAGTCACCTACTAAACCTGAAACCATAGATTAACTGCCAGGCATGTATTTGTCTTTTGCCATACCTGAACCTGGACTGTACTGAAACTATCTAGGCCGTGACCTGATAGTGTCATTCCTGTATTCTCCAGCTGAGCATGAGTCCCCCGTTACCACATCACCACACTTTAAGAAAGCTGAGAGATTGCGTCCACTATCGATGGATATATTCCTAATATACTGACTGTGCGCCAATTACAGTGTGTAGTGAGACCAACAGAATTTATTTTCTTTATAGCAGCGTGGGGATTCGAGTCTTACAGCTATCTAGTGTTCTACTGTGAAATCTAGGCTTATTGATTTTTGTGTGGCTATATTCTTTACAGAGGATACAGTGTATACTTGAGGAAAGATTTTTATGTCTATTTTTTTTTTTTTATATTGCTTTTTGCGGGTCCCTCTCCTCCCCCCATGTCCCATGTCTGCACCGTGCAACACACTCTTAGAACCATCTCAATGGAAAATAGTCCTTTTAGCCAGAAGCACCTTGACCCCGGTGACATCAAGTGAGTCCTTATCGCGGTGGCAGAGGCAAAGAAAAACAATTGCGATGTTTAAACATCATAAATGCAGGACAGGCTCCCTCCCCGGAGCGTCACAGCGTAGCCCGGGCTAAGCATTTCAAAGAGACTTGTGTTTGAATGACTGTGATGTGGGAGCTCAGAGTCTGTAGCTATGGATTAAGCTCACAGCAAATAGTAGCATGGAAGAAACAGAGGTAATCTCTTCCCTCTCTTCCACAGCCCTCTCACCATACCTGTTCCCCCTTTTTTAATCTCCTTACTGAATTAGTTCCTGCAAAGCTGCTCAAACAGAGAGGGGTTTATTCACAGTGGTTATGGAGGTTAAAGTAACATGATAATGATAATGTCTCGAGCTCGTGAAAGGCACTTTCACTCGAAGATCGGTTGGCTACTCACCTGGTTATTGTCATCCAAAGTGACAAGAAGGTCCAAAATTACTTCTGCCCTTAAGCACCTGTTTTCCTTTTGATTAAAAGGCACATTGAGCACTGATCAAACTGTGTTTTTAAACGCCTTTAGTTACAGGGCTCTTAGCTGAAGGCAAGATTATGTTGTGTGTGCATAGGGGTGTAATCTGATGAAGCAGTGTATCACCAAAATGTCATCATACTCACTCTGTCACTCTCTGGTTTAATCACCTTCAGTGCTCTGGATAATTTACCCTAGAGCACGCTATATTTGCATAAAAGTAGTTTTGCTTTGCATTTTGATGTGCTGCTTTCACAACACATCACAGTTTCACAGAGGTTCTTGCCATAGAAGAAGATTCCCACACCTGAACTGTTGCACTGCCTGCCTAAATATTCAGTACTCCTCTCTGACTCTTGCTTTCTGCTTTTTGCGCTGTGAAGATCTAATAATGAGCCAAAGAATTCCCATTAACAATATTTCACAATGGCTGAATATTCTACTTTTTCTCCAGCTCGTACACATTCGTGTGTTGATCATTACCAGTAAGCCTCTGATTCTAACGGTTCATCATCAGTGTTTCCTCCTACTCATCCCCACTTGAGTCTTGCTAATGAAAACTGCAAATAGCTATGACATAGCTCTGAGGTGCATCTTATTACTTAGGCAACTGGATAACCAGAGAAACTAATCTATGCTACAAATTCGTCTTTGTTTTTCTTTTTTTTCTTTTCTTTTTTTTACTGTATTTTCCCAGCATGCTTTAATCTTTCGTGAACAAACCTACTCAGTGTGTAGGTTTTTCTGACATGGCGTGGCACTTAGCTTCTGCTACAGCATGTTCCACTCATTAGATTTTACCCAACTTGACAGCATACTGCTTATCCCCTGATAACGTATAAATGATCTTAGCCAAGAATGAACCTGGTAACCAGGTTCACAAACACAAACGCGGCACTGCAGAGGTTTCCAGTCAAGCAAGGCATTATGCAAAGAATCAACCCGTCATTTTCACAGGAGGCAGACTTCCCTCTCACATGATATTATAATGTCTATGTTTCCTCTGGGAGTTACAATTACCTGCAGTGTATGTAGTGGTCTGTCTAGATTATTATTAGATGGTTTCTGTAGTTATAGTTCCATGTGGTATGATGCTATTTGAATGCCCTGCATTACGGTACTTTACATATCAGAGTCAGACTTGTTTCGTTTTGACGTCTTGTGATATTGTTCAATAAATCGCCCCTTTTCTCACACTGAAAGTGTTTTGACTTACTTATACAATTTACACCACACAGCATTAATGGCCTCGCTGAGAGCTTTGGCGTTCCATGAATGCTCGCACAAGTGTCCATATCAGTGTAGGTGGAATTAGCATCACAATGGGAGCAGTGAAACCTATCATGGAAATAATTGTTACACAATACAGTGATTATATAATTTCTTTGCCCTAATTTCCTCTAATCGAAATCAGATAAATTAAGCAGCTTTACTTTGGAGAGGACTCCCTGGAATTCCCAGTGGGACCCCTGGAAGTCCCCAAACTGCAGATTGGCAAACACTGCTCCAGGGCTTATGAAGCTGGGACACGGGGCAGCGGCAAAGTGGTAACCCATATTTCAAATACCTACTGTGGAGATGGGACTCTTCGAAGTTAGTGTGACACTGAAATGTAATTTAGCATTCTGAGCTGTGTGCTGATGAATTGGGGGTGTTTGTGGGAAGTGATGGTCAGAGATGACATGGACAGAAAGAAGAAGTTGCCAAAAACTGACAGATGAGTGTGTGTGTGTGTGTGTGTGTGTGAGTCCTCAGTGACAGCACAAGCAGTGGAGGGACAGACATGATGTGGCATCCTCTCTGACAGACTAAAATAGTGGCTGATGTGACAAAGTGTGCCCAACAGTAAAAGACAGATTTTTCTCTCCACCCCCCCCCCCCCTCCTCTTTTTTTTTTTTTTTTAAGACCAGCTTCCTTCCGATGGTAAATTGTGGGCCAGAGGTGGCGGAAATACGTCAGTTATGTGGGTTTTCTGAAGCTTGACTGTGTCTCTTAATTTCGGCTGAAGGGGAGAGGGGAGATTTTAATCACTCCTGTCGCTTTAAGGACACTTATCAAAGCCTTATTATGCGAATAGAAAATACCACGAGCCGCCGAGCAACTGAGCAGCCAGAGGACGGAGTGGAGTGGATTTATAGGAAACTCAACGTTATCTGAGCTGGAATAGACCGCTTTCCCTGCCTCATGGAGTTTGATTACACACTGGATGCTTGTGCGACTCGGCCGGTTCGGTTGGTTTAGGAAATATTGCGCATAAGTAGCTCTCAGACTTGGGATCCTTTTTTTTTTGCCCCCCCACCACCGAAGCGCAGAGAAGGAATATGCCTTAAAAAAAAAAAAAAACTCAACGTGTCCGGGATTATTCACTCTTCCGACAGCCGCGATCGATCGGTGCTGGTCGGCCGGGCGGCGTGTCGGTGTGTTCCGGACGGATGGTATCCCGGAGCTCTTTATCTGACAGCCTCGGATCATGGATCGGGGTGGCGGAAAACAACAACGGGCAGCGACACGATTTCTCTGCGCTGTCTGCGGCACGCAGCGAGGTCAGCCTTCACACCGTTCGCCTTTTATTATTCCGATGCAACAAAAGTTCAGCGGGCGAGTGTAATGCGCGGATTTGAACTATTTGGCCGTTTTGCACCTGCTTTGGCGGATACCGCGTCGACACGGAGCGGATTCGTGACAAAATAACGTGGATCGCTTTTTGCTCTCTCTCTCTCTGATCGCCTGTGTGGGATACTTGGAACATTTGCTTATCGTAATGGAGATTGGGGAGGTTTATATTCAAGGTCACTGAGTGTTAGAGGGCTGTATTTCCTTTGTTATTTACACACGCACACGCGCGCGCGCACACACACAAATATACATATACACACACACACACACACACACACACGCGCACACACACACACACACAGCGCTATCTTGACGGCAAAGCGCAGCCTACCATAGTCCGTCCAGCGTGTGTGTGTGTTGGGCTGTTTGTTATTACGGTGCAGTGAGCGCCCACTGTGGAGTTATATTTCTCTTTCTTCTTCACACTGCAAGCCCCCCCCCCCCTCCCCCCTCCCCCCTCCAACACCTCCCCCCCCCCACCACCACCACCATCACCACCATCACCTCTGACAACATGGATGGGAAACTGAAGCAGGGTCGGAGATGTCGGTCCAAGCGGGAGAGGGTGCGGAGGCTGCGGGAGGCAGGGAGCAGAGACGCCCGCAGCCCCGACCCCAACTCCTCCTGCTCCGAAAGGGAGGGACACAGTCCGCGGAGGGACGCCGCCTCCCTGGCCGGTAAAAAGGCGCCGCACCCCGCAGCCGCCGGTGCCGCCGCCGTCAGAGCTCCGCGTCCCCCCCGGCGGAAGAGACGGGAGTCCAGCTCGCAGGAGGAGGACATCATTGATGGATTTGCTATAGCCAGCTTCATCAGCCTGGACCGTCTGGAGGTAAGGAAGAGCCACATCATTACCTGTCTGCGTGTGTTCATTACAGATCACAGAGGAACCCCCCCCCCCCTTTAATTTGTCTGTCATTGACTTGAGATGATGCCAGTTAGAGTGTGGATGAGCTCTGCTCTTCTGATCATCTGATGGAGAAGAAGCAGGTTCTCCCAGACCCCCCCCCCCCCCCCCCCCCCACCTTACCCAATCAATCCTGGGTCTGATTCTCATTCCATGAGACTGCTGACAGGTCAGGGTATGTTCCCTGATCGGCTCTTTATGTATGTCTCTCTGAAGACCTTGACTTGAAAGTGTGTGACAACCATTCCAGCACACAACTCTTGAATACCCAAAGTTCAAGGCTTAGTGAATGAAATGTTAATCATAGGCATGAGGGCTGTTGAGTAAAGTGAACAGGTGCTGCTCTGTCAGTAATGACTGTGGCTCATAGTGTTTTGTATTCTGATTCACTGTGAGTTGTCAGTGCACTTTTGACGTTTTGCTCTTTGATAAACAGCCTATTGCTCCGTTCATCTGTTACTGACTGATACACCATGTGTTGATAACTCTGTTTCTGTCGTTACTGTGTGGCGCGTCTGATGTCAGAGGAATTCTTTCAGGAAGAAAGGAGGTTCTCTTGTGACAACCTCTTATCTCTCTTATCTCATTATGCTCCAAATGACAAATAAAACACTGTTCCCTGTGGGATTTCACGCTGACTGACAAGCTAAGCAGGTCTGTTTTTTCCCCCCAGCTCCTTCTGGGAATGATAGCACCGCTGCTGTGGCAATATAAAGCACTAGCTTTAATAAACATAGCTAACGTATTACATATCCACTGAGGTCTGTGTATTTTAAGACGATGACCTCATTCGAGCGCCCATGGTTCGTTCCATAGGCCTCTTCATTTCGGCTACAACCTCCCATGTATAGTAGTTTTGGCATAATAATTAATCAGTCATGATCAACTACTCTTCTTTCATTGTGCTTTGTAAGTGTAATGGTTTAATGCAGATTGGCAGAATGAAATATATTGTCCATCTCCATTCACAGAATGGAAGATCATCAATTTGCCGCCTCCCATCTGTTAACAAGTTCAACTTGTCGGGGTCAGCAGTAATTATATTGCTTTTCTACTTAACTCGGCCCTTCATGGTGCTTAGTGTGTGTGTGTGAAAGCAGATAGAGGGGGAACGAGGGGAGAGGTGCGAGTGTGAAGTGTGCATGAACCCCAACCACAAAAGACCTATTGTTATGCTGCAACTGTGAGAATAGTAACGTGAGAAGGATAACGGACACTAAACACAACTGGGAAAACTATACAGCTAGGATGGAGATTCACAAAGTGGCATAAGTTCTCCATCTTAAATGTTATCAGATGTGCATAGATGGTGTTTCTTTGTCGATGATTTGCATGAGCGCAGCATGCTGTGATGTTGTGTGTGAGTATTTCTGCCCTTTGTCCTGCTTTGCCAGCCACTTCTGACAGCTGCTGACTGTGTAAGACTTTAAAGATGTCATAGCAGCAGAGTACTTCATACTGGCATCGTCATCCGGGTTGCTGGCGTCTCCACTGCTGTCGACACAGCGTCCTAACTTATTGACTTAGGGGAATAAGCCCCCAAAAGTACTGCAGTCCAGAGGTCTCACTTCTGCCAAAGCTAACTCTTGCCTCGGTTGTTGCCATTGTGCAAGAAGTGTTTCCTAAAAGGCTTTTCTTTGGATGCTTTATCATAATAAAATGATGCCTCTTTGTGTTTATGAGGGAAATTAAGTCAAATAATTGTCTAATTTCTTCTTTACACATTCCCGAGCAGTAATAGATTTCTTACTCAAGTGCCAAATCCATGTTGAACGAACACAGAAAAAAAACAGGGTGCTCTACATAGAGGCTTATGTTTCAAGGCTAAGCAAATGAGGCATGATGCGGCTCAATGTGAAATGATTCTCACATGCCAGCTACTTGGTAATTGGTCTGATTTGCATGCAAATGGCCTGCACTTATTAAATGATGTTGGTGGATCTGGTGGAGCGATGTGAAGAGGCCTTGCACATGGGTACATGTTTTTTTTTTTTTTTTTTTTTTCCCGCTCTTCCTCTTCATTCCCTGCGTGTGGTAAAAGAAATGAGAATGTTAACTTTGTTTTCCTTTATTCATGTCAGTCATTTTCTGTGTGCTATAAGTGACAGCAATTACTGTATTTATTTTCAGTTAATAAGATGAAAGAAGTGCATTCTTTCAAGGCTGAACGCTCGAGTGGAGCCCATGACCTATGCTACCTGTGCTAATTGCTCATCAATTATGAGGAGGACACAGCAGCATTTGGCCAGGGAATAGCTTTGACCTATTGCATCATGCTCTGATAAGCTCATTGGAGGTAGTGTGTGTTCCTCTCAACCTCCCTGAAGTGACTGATGGCCAACACGGATGTGTTTATGTCAGGTCATATTGTAAGGCTGGAGTCTCATTAGCATTCTGCCAACATCAATGCAATGTCCCGTCCTCCCTTCGGTGGGCGAGCCCACACAGCCAACATTGCAATATTTATTTCTATCCTGTTTCTCTTAATCTGTCTAACCCTTTTGCTGTTCTCTAAAGCACTTCAGGATCAATGTTTCATAAAGTCCATGTAACCTGTGGGTGAATGTCATTTGATTGCCCTATTTTGGTCTCTAACTTCTGCGCAGCTGCCCCAGTCTGTTCATAAGAGCCTGAGGTTATGGGTTTTTCCCACAGCACTTTGACTCTAAACACACTCGGTTGGTTGGTGTTGTTGATATTTTAGCTCTGCGCTGATAGGATCAAGCTCCCTTGATGAAGGCTCAGGCTGTACAGTGGTCCTGTCTGCTCCCGTAACCTGTTTCATTACAGCCGAAAGCAATTTGCAGGCCCGGCTGCATTTGATTATGGCGTGTTTATTTGCTTTGAATCCCCTTGTTCCTCCCAGGAAGGCTGCTTACTTACCTGTGCAAATCAACTGTGCAAACACAGCCTTGCTGCTTTGTCACAGACACCCCATCGTCATCAGGAAATGTTGGGGATGACTCAATCCTGATTCAAGAAGAGACAATCAGCTATTGTGTGCTGTTTTAAAAGGAAGACCTGATGTGTCCAATTAGGGTGGTTTTCACAATTCTTTCTTCTACTCAAGGATTAAAGCAATTGAGTAAAAAAAAAAAAAAAAAAAAGTGGGATTTTAGAGATGCTACTGTAAAACATTTACACTGAGTTCTCAAGTGATTGATCTTGGTTTTGAAAGTTGATTTCCTTAAGTGTTCTCACCTGACAGCAGCGACACAAAACAATTAAAAGGCTTAAATGAGGCTTAGACCCCCCTGAAGTCTCCTCCATGGGTATCGCACAAGGGAGCAGATAGGAATATGACACAATCATCCATCTGTCACAGTATTAATAAGATGTTTGATTTGCTCCATTCGCTCTGTGGGTGACGTTGGAGTGGCAAATCCCCTCTCGTTAATCCACAATCCTTCTGTTCATCTGCTTTAACATGAATTTGGATTTGTTTGGGTTTTTCGTTCCGCAGCATGAGTTTCTAAATTCATTCTAATGGGGATTTAGGCTCAGTTGATTTTGTGATATTACAGTGTGCAGGGCAGGAATCTGAAAGGTCATCCAGTGGGGCAGAAATGATTTTTATACATACAGCGGCGCCTAATGAGATGCAGAGTTTGCCGATATATCTTTTTTTTCCTTGCACAGAGGAGATTTTTTAAGATCATGTCTGCTGTTTTTCTTTAGCTTTGCATAGTAATCATCATTAGCTGTCGGCCCGTGAGCAGCCCCACCAAAACAATGTGAGGAATTAAGCCACTATCTCCAGGGGTGTTCGACAGTGGATGTTAGGGAAGCGGAGATTTGGCATTTCACTTTTTTTCCACTCCAGCTGGCATGTGAAGTCAGCAACATTACAGTTACAAGTACGTGCATTTGTGTTTGATCGAGTGCTGCGAAGAACGCCTCAAAGCCACCACCTGTTTTCTTAAACTTAAAGTGACAAAATTTGCACCAGCCAAGTGCCATCACAGTCATAACTGGGCTCCTTGTTATCAATGAGGTAACAACATGTGTTCCTTATTAGCAGTTACTCCTACAGTTTGCATTAGGGAGCAATCATCTGACAAATGACAACACTTCAGTCAGGACATTACTTGCCAAAGACAATTAGTAGCAGAAATACACAGCGGTAGCACCTGTCTGAGACGTGTGAACGCCGTCTGAGCTGGGATGGTGGTTCATTTCAAGATGAAGTCTGGTTGGTAAATCCCACCTTCGCCCATCTCTTTTCTGCAGTCAGCTGTGTCCTTCTGCTCTGATGGAGTAACCGTGCAAACTGACACTCGATGCCACAGCAGTCGTTGCTGCAGTGAGATGTCTTGCTTCCATAGTGAGGCAGCAGATTTGTAGCAGGGGTTGCAGCGTTTGTGTTTCGTGCTTATCTTTTCCCCGACGTCGATAGTGCTGTGCATCATATGCCGGCACTGACAAACAACTCCGGCTTTAATTAACAACAGAACCCCCCCCCCCACCCGCCCTCGCCCCAAGTCTTAGCTGCTCATTGGAGCCCACGGAGAGAGCATTCTTAATGCCACTGGGATGTCTCCTGGCCCTGGCTCTCTAACTGTCACACACTGTAGGCGACAGCCTGGCAGATGAATTCATGGTTACATTCACAGGCCTTCTGTTCTTCTCTGTCTCCCTCTCTCTCTTTCACACAACCCCCCCCCCCCCCCCACACACACACACGCAAACACAAACACAGCATTGAACCTACATCGTGCATCTGTCCAAGCCATCGACCAGTGACCTAAATATATCCATCCAGAGAATTTTCTCATGTTGTGCGGACGTGTGTTCATGTGGATTTCGAAGGCTGACATTCACTTGCACAGCCATCTCTGTTACTGCACAACTATTACGTGACACAATATGGAAGACAGAAGGAAAAAAAATCCAGCAAGAGCTTAAACCAGTTTATACATCAGATGTAAGTCATATTTATTTACATTTATGTATGTTCAGAGCTAAAACAGACTCTTCCTATCATTACTGACATATTATTGTTAAGTTTAGATAACTTATTGTTTAATCTTTGAGTGCCAGTCAGTACTGTTGAAAGTTTCTGAATCGCAATTCAAAAGAGATTCTCAAACAATTTGTTGATACTTTAAAAAATTCAGTGGTACAATCACATTTTCCTTTACACAAAAATAGCCTCCAACAGCCTTAGTAAACACCAGGAAGAAAAGAGATGCATCTGTATCTGTGGTTTCCTAATTTTTGAGGCTTTCAGCCAGCAGCTCTGGTGTGTTTTGTGGAAAGCAGCGAGATTAATGCATTCTGGCTCTGAGGAGTGCTGTCATTTTGAGGCATCACTCCATACGCTGAAAGCACCAGCACTACCAAGCCCCAGAATAAGAGCCTCTTTGTTTTCAGGTACTGTGATTTGTGAGGAATTGCTGAAATGTGTGTAGTACAACTTTACTGACGCATATTAAATGGCACACAACAGCACGTGGGTAGCTTCTTGTAGGCCTATATATCCATTTCCTGCTTGTCGTCCCGAGCCGTCTTCCATCTTCCTGTCTCTGTGTTTTCACTGCGGTGAATGACAGGATGTAATTATGCTGTGATTAAGATGCTGTCTCTCAGCCTGCGATGGATTAGGAATTGCACTGTTAGAAGGTTCCCCCGGTAATTATCCACTGCTGACTTGTTCCCCCTTTTCGCCTTTCATAACCCCTTTCTGATTCCTCGACTGCATGATTAATGTGTGTTATTAAACAATGCTAACAAAAGACATTTCATTTGAGCAATTTCAGAAAAAGAAATTATTTGGAGATAACTTCATAGTAATCATATTTGTCATTCTGCTGAGGTATTTTCCAGCCCCACGATTTTGGTTAATATATAATGGCATACTTGGCTGCAGGAGCTCTGAGTGAATAGCTAGCAGACGAAGGCTGTGAAGGATTTACAATAAAAATAATGAAACCTAAATAGAGAGGGTGCTCTTTAAGTGGCTCATTAAGTAATGGCTGTTTTTCTTTTCAGCCATGTCCTTCGCTGACAAAGAGCAAAAGGAGAACTCTGAAAGTCTGGCTTACTTCATCTGTCACATCACTTGAAACCCTTTTCAATATTTTGTTTGCATGTGAGGGCAGGTCATTTTTTCCAGCCTTGCAGACTCGCTCAGCACAAAGGCCTGTTGACTGGTTTTATTGAGTCATGTGCGTAAGTGGGGGGCGAGAGTATCAATAGTCGTTTCAACAAAGCTCTGCTGCAAACCAAGGTGAACATTTTCACGTAAATAATAACAATAATAATAATACATTTGATTCATAAACACCTTTCAAGACGCCACAGGACACTGTCTTCAAGAGACACTTTACTATTAAGTGCTTTGCTCAGTCATGCTGCTAAAAGAGGAGAAAGATCTTTAGTGGTAGTTTTCAGTGTTTGTGTAAGACTAGAAAAAATGATATCCAGGATGCACGGTTTGAGTTTGAGCTCGATAACGTGTCAATGATTCCATTAGAAAATAAAATGCTCTTTGTATGCAAAATGCTCAATTGTTTCAGTAAACTTAGGGGCAGAATCAATGTTGTAAGCAGGCATCACATTTTTAGATTTCATTTGTCTCTAACTTAACTATAAAATGACTTGTAGGCTGCCACCCACCAAATGCATCTGTCAGTGTTGACTCTTACAGAGGTAGCTTTTTTCAGGAGTGGAAGACTTAAATTTTATGCCTCAAAAATGAACAAAGTGTTTAAGTACCAGAGATCCTGTTGGCCAATAAACAATGGCGCAATAGCTGCCCACACACTTAATTTTTTGTGTGCTGCAGAGAGAAAACAGAAAAGCAGTTGTATAAATGTAAATGTATAATTTGACTGGAAATTCCTTTGTTATATTTTAAAATGATTACATTTAAATAAATAATGTAACACTCAGTCTTATGACAGTCAGAGCAACCTCTTGTTGCATTGCTCGTGAACATAGAACATAAGTCAATATTAACTTAGCAACTCAAATGTGGCTTAAGGGTTATTAACAAGTTTGCCAGCTCTAATAGCACATATAAACATACGCAGTAATACATAACTAGGTAACATGAGTCTGTCATCTTGTGTCATAAGAATATGTTATTTTAGCTGTCTCAACAATAATACTAATGCAGTTTTTAACTCCAAATTTAATGAATGTAAACCTCAGATTAAGATATAGCGACGTCCCTGAAAAGTAGCGCCCTCTTTTCTGATTTCTCTAACATTCCTGTTCATTTTGTGCAACTAAAACATTTTACATACGTAGTTTATTTTTGATTGTTGCATCATTCACTTCACATCACTTTGAAGCTCCCAACGGGTGTACTGTACCTTAAGTGATGTTAATGTTTGGCTGAAGCTCTGACTCCCGTGAAAAGTTCAGGTGGGCCTGTATGACTCTGTGCTCTACAGTCCCAATAACATGCAAAAATAGCAAATTATGATGCCTGGGGATTTCTATAACCTCTACAACTAAGACCAAAATACAATAATGATCTGTAGTCAACCTTTGAGTAATATAATACAATTTACAGGCCATGGGACGATCCTGCCTCAGTTTCAGAAGCATTACTCACAGTCATGACGTTGCACAGTCTTGCTGCATGTTTTCTTAATAGATGGCTCTTGGTGTTAAGGCAATTAGCGTTAACAGTTGTCAGCATGCTCTTCTGCTGCTGACACTCACTCCAAACACCAGCTCTGAGGGGAATAGTCTTTATAGGCCAAGTGATGCTGACAATAATTGCTCAGTGCTCAGCCCCCCCCCCCCCCCCCGTGTGAAATAAGATACAGTGATATGTTGGTCTGTAATTTAGCGCAGCTCATTGTTTGTTGGTATGTTGTTTGCATTTGCAGCATTTAGCCTTTTCTCTGTGTCTTAGTGTGTGGGTGCAGGCTAAGCCAAATAAAGACTGTTGCTTCAGTGTTTTCTGTGATAGCTTTGGCAGCCATATAACAAACTCAGGCCAAGATAATAGAGCTTAGATAAGAGAGCGGTTATGCAATGTGGAATTTCTCTCTTTCCCTTCGCCACTTCTGCTCCATTCACTGTCTAGATAATATTTGCCTGACAACTCAGGGCTGAGCTGCCACACTTGGTTTTTCTGTTGAAATGAAACATCTTGCTGCACGTCTATTCTTTGCTTCTCTAATCTGAATCACAGAGCCACTGCTGGTCGAGTGTCCAAGGAGGAGCTTGTTATTCCCTCCGTACTGCAGGCCTGTCAGCATATCAGGATCTCAGGATCTCAAATGCACATATCAGGTGCTCATTGCACTCACAATATGTTGCCGTTTGCCTGACCTATTGATGAAAGTTTTATTTCAAAGAGATCCTTTGAACAGAATTCATCATAATGGACATTTGAACTGCAATTCACAGAGAGATTATTAGTCTTTTATGCCAGCTTTCATTAGGCAATGAACTGTGAACTAAATCAATTTCTTCCACATAGTGTAAATGTCATTAGCAGCAAGGAACAGATTCAAACTCTTCAACTATGCTTAAGTACAATACTTGCCTGCCATTTTTCTGTTGAAAATTGTGGGTGGCTCTAATCATCTGTCCTCTCCACACTGGCTGTGAAAAAAAAAAAATACAGCCTGCAAGTACAGGGAGCTGTGAATTCCCTTTTCTCCAGTTTGACTTGAGTAGTATTTTTTCTTGAGGGTAACTCTCCTGGTTCATTTATCAATGCCTGATCATAACGAAGATTTCTGGTTCTTTGATAGAAACATTAAAGGTACTGGCTTTTATACATAAGAAATCCTTGCTCAGAGACATCTGATCACAGAGCTCTGGCACACTCCTTCCAATGACTATGAAGTAGATATTTTCTGCTGCAGCTCTGATTCATGCTGCGGACTGTAGACTTCTTCGTTCCAATGCTGAGGATTAGGATATAAATGATATTTTAAGCCGTCAGTCATGTTAAACGTACTGACAAAGTATGATCCTTCAGAAAGAAACAAGAATTCAAGAACATATTGAAGAGACGTATGCAGACAATATGAAAATAAGGGCTTCTTCCTCTTCTCTGACTCCTCTTGTACTACTACTACTTTATAGCTCTGCTGTCTTGCAACAGATGCGATTGTCAGAATGATGGAAACCACTCAGTTGGACCCATATTATCTGCGGCTTGTCTTTTAAATACAGAGTAGTATATTATGTGGACTGTGGATTGAACCCACCAGCTCCTCTAGTAAAGTTTTTGACACGCACAGCTACGTTTCACAGCTAATATGGAGGGAAGAAACCAATTACTGTATGTGAGTATTGTTTTTTAGATTAGGTTAAAAACAGTATTATTATTGTCATTATTGCATTAACTATAGAAGCAGGTTTCAACGTAGGATTTAATGGAGAGTATCATGTGGTCTTCATGCTGTTTTAGAGGGTTTTTGACCTGGCCAAGATTAAATTATAGGGGAAACAGTAAACCCTTCTGGGTTTCCTTGGGATGAAATATGTCATATTTGTAATGTGATATAAATGTGATATGTGCGATATGAACTTCCATAAACTTGGGCACTGGAATTCATGTGCTCATATTTTGTCAAGGCTTGGTTCAGGAGGCGGTTTACACCAGCTGACCTACAGTTTGTTTTGCTCAATTTAAGACATCATCGTTTTCAAAGGCACGACTGGATGTCATCTCTGACTCTCATCGCTGTATGAATTCTCTGAATGTCCATGAAAGTAAGTGCTGAGGCCTTGTGCTCAGCCAAGTGCAGCGAGAGAATGTGTTTGAAATATAATGGGATATATAATAAGGCATATGTAACATAGCTACTGCAGCAAAACGTGCAAGGGCAAGACGAGCTCTGTCGCCCGCAGTGAGATCTGTCTGACAGAGCTGCCAAAAGAAATCTTCAGAGTTTGTCTCCTCTACTCACTGTCCTTGTCGGACTCATCACTGTGTCTGTTTTTCTTTGTCCTTATGTGTTGTGTGGACAGCACCCACATCCACTTGCCTTTTGCTTCCCTTTTTTAATCTGAAGGTTGTTTACATATACGGTAGATCAAAGGCAGCAAAATGCATCCTTTTCTTGCAAATAGGCCACACAGGCTACTTTGTCAGTGCTTTCTGAAACAAGGACATGCACCTTAGAGCCAGCAGTGCTTTAACCAAGGCATGGAATGAGATGAAAATGGCATACACATAAACACACACACACACACACACACTTAGTGGCTGAGCACAAGGCCAGTTGTTGAGTCAATAAAGAAAACAGGCAGCGTGTGAGAGTGAGGGAGCATAAACATAACTCTGCCAAGCTACTGTTTGCATTCCACATCTCTCTGCTTCATAGCACAGCAGCTGCTTTAGTCCAGTGTAGTTCAAATACCATGCTATTCATAGCTGCAGTGATATTATGACAAGTAGGTCTGGCCTTTAATTAAGAGTGTGAATACTACTCACTGAATTTTATTAATTAGCAGTTCATAAAAAAAAGGTAACAGCAGCATCAACTGTATGATGTCTTCGTTCAGATGAGACAGTGTATGCTTGCGATGTAATCACGTGAGTGACGGCATTTATAAAAGTTCAAGAATTTGTCATTTCTCTTGATGGAAACACTTGATGGAATGATTGCTTTTCTGAGTTGGTGTTGCAGTGACTGTCAATGTTAACTAAAGCTCAGTGTCTGCCTTTGAAAATAAAAGCAAACAGAGGTTAACTTACTTCCCATTAAATTTAAACAAGTATATGTTAATTATTCTGCTGAAAGTATCTGGCTCAAGAACACATGAGCTTGCCAATACGGCAAGAGCATCAGCCATGCAGAGCATCAGCTATATTCTGCCTGAATGACCCTAATAACTAATATTTGTAAAAGTTTAAAACTACAAGTGTAAAACTACGCTTTATTTTGGAGGAGTCTGGCACACTCATCTTTTAGCATTAAATCCATCTTGGGTCTCTGATGGAATATTTGACAAGTATATTTTATTTATAACAGCCCCTAAATTCATATAATCTACAAACAAAATATCAGATTCAGACATGTTTTTATTGGGAAAACTGAAGGAACAACAATGCACACAATGCTAACCCAGCAGGAATATTGCTTGTTATTCTCTCAGTGAATAGTCTGTAGTATGACCTTTTGAGCGTGTCCAATATTAAGTGGTCATTTAGTTGCAGTGTGTTTATTTTGTTGCTTGTAAATTGTTGCTGGGTTTCTGCAGTGACACTGCATCCTCTGCAAAAGCAGTAGAAGGCCAATTTAGAGTCCAGCTGCATTAAAAGGGATTTTTTTTTTTGTCTGACTATTTGTCCTCATAGTTTAACACCATAAGCTGTGTCAACTTCTTATGAGACTGATGCACTTAAAAGGGAACATTTTGAATCAGTGGTTAGCGCTGTTGTCCCAAAGTAAGAAGGTCGGGGGTTTGGTTCCCGGCCTGGGGCCTTTCTGTGTGGAGTTTGCATGTTCCCCCGTGACTGGGTGGGTTTCCTCCCACCGTCCAGCGACATGCTCCAGCACCCGGAAAGTCTCGATAGCTATCATCTTCCCTTGTACAAGAGGCTTCAGTAAAACATACCTGATCACCCTTAGTGTGGGGAAATGAAAATTAGTTTTGCTTCTACATACATTGTTTCGGTTCAGCTACTCATAGATTTTTACACGTGCGCTAAATGGACCTAAATGCTATTGCCTTAAATGTCTAAGGCGTTAAACTGCCAAAGTTCACACGTTAGTGTCTCCTGTTATTACATGTGTGATTATTCATTAACCTTTTAGCCAAGTGATGTCATCATCAGAAAGCATACACCTCGAGTTAAACAAGTTAGTTTGCAAAAACTACATGAATTAAACCAATTTCATACAAAGAACGTTTCATCAAGTAGAGATGTAGGGGTCAAACACCTCAGCAGACTGGAGCTGCAATGGAAATGTGATGCTATTGTGGTGAGGACATGGTTCTCAACACCAAAAGCTTCACATTAGTTTATTTTTTTCATCACTCTTGGCAGCATTGGCTCTAAATGATGGGTATTTTTTCCAAATCACAAAGCCAAAAAAATACGTTTTGTCAGGTTTTCCCATTTCAACAAAGAACTCTCTGACAAGACAGAAATGTAAAAAAAGTAATAATAATAATAATTACGTAACAAAAATCCATACGTTTTACTCTCATTGCAGACCCACTCAGAGGAGTAGGTGAAAGCACTTAAATGAAATGTCTAAAAATCCAATATGGTTGAAGTTTACATCACAGAGTGAGCTGACTTTAGCTTGATCCAATGGTATTTCATTTTCACCTATTGGAGTTCTGGAGAATTTGAGAGACAGGCGTGACATTTGGTGAAAATCCTCACCGGACTTTCAAATTTCCAGCCTGTGTGCCAAACCTTTAACCCTTTTGGGTTTTGGGGCTGCTGTAGTTTCCCAAGTCAGAAGCAGTTTAAAGACAACAATGAAGAAGAAAAGGCTTCACTCTCAGAACATTTTAACGCAGCAGTGCGAGTGTTTAAGGCTTTAGCACTGCAGTAAAGTCAGTGTGATTCCACTTTTCAAGACAGAGCCACATATCACTCTGAATATTACGTTCAAAATTTCTTCTACTCAGAGGTCACAGCAGGGAGGCAAGGCAAGCCGCATTGCCTATCTGTAGCTATGCGGGAGATGAGCATCCTTCGGTTCCCCCCAACGTAGAGTCAAATGAGATCGCAATACTTCCCAGGCACTTTGTTATCAGCCATTAATGAGACACTTTGTTGGAATGAATACCTTTCCCTCTCCTCCAGTCGGTCTTCTCCAAGGCTCGCCATCACTTCTCCAAATGTGTCACTTGCGTGAAGTGAGCGCTGAGCGTGAAGATGAACAGAGAGGCACAATCAGGAAGGTAAAAAGTTAGAAAACAATGGTGTAGCAGAGATGAAGACAGGGGGTACAAGGGCCAGTATTCCAGCTTCCTGCTTAATTGCTTCCTGGCGTCAGAGCTAAGCTTGTTCTCAGAGCATAAATCCTCCTATTTCCATTTATCTGCTCCAGGTGTTGATGAAACAATTCCCCCATTGGATAATCATATTTCCCCTTCCTGTCTACCAAGATGCTGAGAAGGAGATGGCGGCAACCCCCCCCCCCCCCCCCCACTACTGCCCATCAGACACACATGCACACACAAGTTGTCTGCTATCTGGGTGTGTGTGAATGGCTCTCTGTGGCGTTTCAATTTGCACAACAATGCAAAAAGTGGAAAGTGGTTACACACACCAAGACAGGCTACACCAAGAAGGTAGAGGGTGTCAGTGTGGGTCTGTATGTGTATATATATATATATATATATATATATATATATATTTTTTTTTTTTTTTTTTTTTTTTTTTTAGTTTCTGTGCTGGATGGTGTCATCCACAATTAAACAGTTAGGTGTGAAATACTGGAAATCATTCAGCACTCAGCTCATCTGCAGCATAATTTGCATAATACTCACATCAAATGTCAAGTTCCTGGTTTATACATTGTTCCTCTATCTCCTCATCCCTTTTCGCCCTCTGATGACAGATGCAATATAATGTTTTTTGTTTTTTTTTTTTTTATGACTGGCAGAACAAGTCTTTATTTCTCGTAGCTGACAGTGATTTGGTAGCCTGTGGCATTGCTTTTATCAGTTCAGAAACCTATAAATGTAACTGAGGGTCACATACCTCTGGAGGCCTCTCCCAGCTTCTATAGCTGCAGGCAGAAATGTTAAAACCAAGGGCAGGCTCAGCAGTGTCTGTGCTGCCACGGAGTAGAGCTATACTGCCTGTGAGTTCATACGAGGTACAGGATGCCTCCCTGCACCACTTTATTTCTGTTAAGACCTCCACAGACATTGCATTGAAACGTATTGTTTATATCATCGTATTGTGCTATGATTTATGGCATAACAGCCACGTTAACCTGCTGACCTTTCACCGGGGAAGTTGATAATTTTCCTCTGCCTCAGGTTGTCAACAGGCAGATCGCAATGCAGGCCAACACTTCCAAAGCTGGAACGGGATTCGGGGTCTTACCAAAGACCGGCTCAGCAACGCGCTACCCAGTCGGCATTATGACCGGCCCAAAACTTTCATTGACGACACCATCTTACTTACTGGCCGCCAATTAGATCCATGACAGAAATCTACAGCAGACAAAGGAAGCAAAGTGAGCTAATGTGTGCTTTTCAGGTCTCTCTGCAAAACAGCAGGCATTGTTTGCAGGAGAAAGGACAATGGTGCGTCTGTTGAAAAGCAGTACAAGTGAAAGCTTGTCAGGGCTGAGGAAAGACAGAAAGGGAGAGGAAAGCACGTGTTCACAAAAGGGACCTGTTAGTTTGTTGGCTCTGGTTCTTTAACCTGCAAGGTGCTAATTTCTTTGCTCTTTAGATAAATCTTCAGTGCTCTTAGTAGAAGAAGGTGAGAATTTTGGACTAAACTACCACGACTCAGTGCACCAGGTGTCTGAGAGAAACCTTTAAACTCTTTGAAACAAGTTTCTGTTCTTCCTGTCCAAAGTGCTTTTTACATTTAGATGGCCAAGAAATGAAGGTGCCCTATTCCTTAGCCACTTTTCTCACGACTGGAGTCTTAAGAGGCTTTTACAGCCCAAAATAACATATTGCTGTTTTTGTTTTTTTTTCAATGGTTGACAGATGAGCAGTGGTTAGTTGAAGAAATTTGAGGCAAGTATTTCAAATTGAGTGCATTTCTTCTAGCATGCCATCAGTGCACATTAAAAATGATGCTGCTGTTCACTGCGGCAACACATGGCTTTCCAGCCTGTTTGGGAAAAAAGGTACAGATCAATGCTGCTAGCTCAGCTACATCTCCATCCGTTTTAGTCCCCTTCAGGCACCAGCCATGATACTGTTGTTAAATTTGAGGCCATCATTCAGGGTCTTGGAATGCAGGAGCATATATGCTAAACCCCTTGTTAATATACTGCATTAAAGGTGTGGCAGAAAAGGTCAAATCCCCTAAAATGAGGCTTAGATTCAAATTGCCCTGTTCAGGTCACACAATGCTGAGAGATACAGCAGACTTTATATACAAATATGGACAGATTTCTTTCTCACAGTTTGTATTTTCAAGTGGTGTTGAATCTCGAACATTTGCCGGGGAGGGCACTTGAATCATGCTCCATCCAGTTATGTTCTGAAAACATCGTGTGTGGCAGCCACACTGCACTGGAGTTTTTTAATGCCTTGCACAGAAACGTTTTGACATTTTGGGTCTGGATCAGTCACGACTAACAGCGGCATATGCAACATGGATAAAGAATTACAAGTGTTGCCGGCCTCAGTGTCTTTGCCAGCAGCTGTTGTTCAGCAAATAAAATTTTAACGCTACCACTGACTGTTGCTGCTCATTTGTAATTTCTTCTGCATTTAGCCAACCACAGATTAGAAAGCCTCCTTCTCGCTCTTCGGTAACACTGGCACAGACATGTCAAGTGTACTTTTTGTGTGTGTATTAATATGATTTGTACTACGGAACTAAAATGCCCATCTCAATCAGTTTTCTTTTTCATTATATAGTGAAAAATGTGGAAGTAATCTCAGTCTACTTTTTCTGTGTAAATCACATGATTAAAGCTTCTTTGAGTATTATTTCTGTGAGCTTGTAATGTAATATGAGATGAATATCAATAGAAGTTGCTGAATGTGTACTTTAAGGAAGTGAAACAACAAGCAATGATTCCTCCAAAACAAGGCGATAGGCCTGTTGTTTGAATGTCTTTTTACCAAATCCTTATTATAAATGGCTTACAGTCACAGTCCTCCGTTAACCGCAGTCTTGGTCAGAATTTTAGTAATTGGCCAATAAGGAAGACTCCTTTCATCCCTTGCCTGTTTCTGGAGAAAAGAATCATCATCTTCAGAACTTTGGCATGGGCTTAATACTTTGACAGTGATCAAAAACATCTTTGATAGCAAAATCCATGCCAACGGTCCCACAGAAAATTCTTTAGATCTTTTTTTTTTTCTTCTGTCGTTTAATGTTTCACAGTGTCTAAGTTGGTAAAACTGGCATCTTGTTAAATTATTTGTCTGCTTACTCTTAACAGTTTTGGCTTTCAGTGAGGCGTTGAAACTACCCTCATTCAATTTCAGTTCAACTTGGTATGAGATCCATAGATTTTAGCATAAAATTGTAGTTGAAGTGTATTGTTTGAATTCACCAAATTGTCACTGGAAGAAATTAAGGCAGTTTTTTGCAGACTCTGCTGCGGTAAAAATGCTGCCTGGGTTCTTTATTGCTTGTGTTTGTGGTGGGTCTGAGAGGCAGCCTGTCAGAGTTAATCAGCCTGCAACGAGCGGCTAAAAGCAGACATCCTAACTATAAAGGGAGAAAAGAGACTTGTAAACATATTTTTCTTCCACTGGCAAGTCATCAATGAAGGCTCGGTCAATGGTGACTGACTGAACCTGCAGAGATACAATACTGTGCTACAGCCCCAGAGCTGTAGCTCCAACAGGATTGGATGCCTGAAGACATTTATTCAAACAAGATGAACTTTTGCTCCCCCCTCCCCTTGTTCTTCTTTGTAGTGTAAGGTTGCTACAAGAGGAGAGACAGAGGAAAAAAAAAAAAAAAAAGAGGGAGTCTTTTTTCTCCCTGGCTAATATTACTCGCACTGCCCACTAAAATGAACTATATTCAATTTGCGTGCAAACTGGAAGAAAGCTTTCTAGTAAAGCTCAAGCGAGAGAAAGGACATGGCAACATAAATGTATCTTCAAAAAGAAGATGTGCAATGCATTATAACAATAATGCAGATAGCACAATGACAGTGTCGGTATGGACCGTATTGCTGCACTGCTGAGCAAGTAACTTTCCCTAATGCATGGATGTGCTCTTTCTAGGCTGGATGTTATTTGTTCAGGCTCACGTTTCACCATTTAAATCCAAAATATTCCTTTGACTGCGTGACAGTCGGCGAGATCTCCAGGGATTATTTGCGTGTGATTTTTGTGGATCCCATGACCCTTGTATTTCTTTGTTTATATTTAGCCTTAAATAGAAAGTTTAGCACGCTTAAATGCTAAATTTGGAACATAGCAAACATCGTCATGTCAGCCCACATGTGGCCGTGTGACATTTTTACCTATGGCCTAGTATACAACTGTTTCCTTGGCTCAAATCTGTCCCACATACAGTTGATTTTCAGATGCTGCCTTCACATGTGGACCACTTCTGGCGCACTCAAAGAAATTCTTCCAGCTGGCAGCCAATACTGAGGATAACAGCTGGAATCTGTCCAGACTCGGGCCAAGGACTCAGGAATATTTTGGCTGAGCAGTTTCGTTTTGCTCTCTGGAATAGGGTTGCTGCTGTAGTGTTAGTAAAGAGGTCCCCAGGCACACAGCAGCATGGCTGGAGACCCCCTGACTTGTTTATCTAGTTGCACCATATACCGACATGTGCAAGAGGATAACGTGAGAATTGCAGACACATGTAGCACAGTGAGATCCAACAGGCATGTTTAATGACAGCTCACCTGGAATTGGCAAAGCGACACACTCTCTGAGGTTTTAAATCAGCTGTGCTCTCAGAGCAGGGCAGCTGTGTAATTGTCCCCATCAGCTCCAGACCCAACACTGCACTGGTGTAAGTGCTACGTCTGTTGATAGTTCCCCTGCTTGTGTATAAATGTCACCATGAAATGGCTGAGAAGTGCAAACAATAAATAGCCCTGACCTGAGGTCTACTGTATATTAGGAAATAGATATATATTTATAATACACTGTATACCTGTGTGTGCATGCATTGGAGCCTCTCCATCAGGTGACCCTCAGCTCCACTTTAAACCCCGCCTCTTCTCAAATGTCTCCTAGAATTGCTGTTAATCAGCCTCTAATTGGTATGCAGGCGAGGCAGGAGAACACTGGCATCGGCCCACGCTCATAGCTCCATAACAATGGATTACACTCATATAGAAATACCAGCAGAGGAAATATGCCAAAGCAACATGCAGATGTAGAGCAGTAATAATGAAAACAATAATGAGACGAGTCATAATAACACCTAGGAGTCACTCTCTGGACAGCCCAGCCTCTTCTCAGGCTGAGTTATAATGGTGTGTTTGTTTATTATTTGTCACTTGGGCATGATTATCTGATATATAAACATGAATTCCATGCCATTTAGCAAACGACTGACCCAAAAGAACCATAAACTGAGAAATGGTAAATATCTCAGTTATGAATAGCCTCAAACTAATTTCAGCATAATGCAACGCTGCCTCCTTGGAGCTTTCACAGATGTTATGTTACAGGTGATGAAATTATATATTTCCAGGAGAGCGCAGACAGTTTCAGATGAAATAATTCCCACAAGGATCATTTTAGAGTCCCTGCTATTGAATATGAACGTAAATAATATTTACTTTCCAAGCATTCAATGTTGAGCATTGCAATGTTCATTTTTATCTTCTGGCCATAACTACTTGGATGATATCCAGGTTATAGTCAAAAAAACATGAACAGCGATCACTGAAAAATTAGGACATCGAAATTCTGCTCGGTAGTTCTGGATAATACAAGTCTGTGGTAATGATGCCTTCTTGTGTGACTTCACGTATGAATCGTCTCGTCGTGTTGTAAACTGTATGTAATTGTCTTCTCAGGTCTGTCTTGTAAAATAGACTTTGTTAAAAACTAGACATTCCTGGAATATAAGGCAACTGCTGAGAAAATGTGTTCTCATATAAATTATACAGTAATAGATTGTGAAATGAATTTGTTATCATCTTGTGGGCACCATGAACATCCACAAAACGACACGCCATTCTAGCCAGGAGGTGTAAGTAGCTGTGATGTGGATGTTTATTGTGTAATTACCCATTACAGTTTGTCAATTACAAACCTTCTACAATGATCTACATTGATTTCCAATATACATTATTAAATCATAATACATTTACGGAGGTTCGCTGCTTCTTTCTCTGATCTCCGATTCTGTTTCAAGTGCAGAGGTTTTGTTTTTTTTTTCTTCTTCTTTGACGACAGCACGTTTGTAATTTGATATGCAAATTTTCACATTTAAAAATACGACGCATCAGTTTTCCAAAGCTTCAAATACGCTGCAGCGATATAAATATCGACATGCAAAATGCCATTTCAGACAAGGCCTAATAATCATAGCAAAAGCTCGCGCAGCGCTCTTCAAAACTGTCAGTGTTTCACAGAGAATGAAACGATAAAAGTAAAAGTCCATAAGATTAGATGAAACTGTGATGATCCCTGTGGGGAAATTGGGTCATCACTGCAGCAGCAGAGCGCAGGATACAAATAAGAACCAGAACAACATGAAGCAAAGAAGATATGAGTAGTAATTTGACAAATCAGTCATGTGGAGATTAACAACACATTAAAAATCAACAGAATAAACCCTAACCCTATTAAACTGATGTCATAAAACACACACACACGCCAACAACAAAAGCAATAAAAAGTAATTTTTATATCAGGGACTCTTTTAAAGATGAAACCTCTGAGAAAACCAAAACCAGCCCTGGTTGTTATTTAAGGCTTCCTCTGGCCCAGTCGCCGGTCGTATTGCTTTATGCTGGTACTGTGATGGCCTCCTCTGATGTGTGGGAGATAAAGAGCAGAGCTGATAGCACAGAACAGTCTGGTGTAAATCTTTATTATGCCTGAAAGGCAATTTGTTTTACAGCAAGCAGTCATTAACACAGCAGCGATGTCACAGGTACAATACACCTCGACATATAAATCCAGGAGCCAGCATGCGCCACATTCAGTGTGTGCCAGAGCCGCTATCTGTTATCTGCTGTGGGAATATAACAGATTTACCTGTTGGAGGTGTTATACAAACTTTATCTTCACCCGCTGCAGCTTACGCATGCAGAGTTGCTTTAAGTGAAGCACAAATGTCTTTATATATAAAGAGAAAGTGATTACCTTGAAACTGCCTAAAATAGAGAGCTTCTGGTAGACCCTAAATGTGCTATGCGGCTTATGTTGAATCGCACACACAGCACAGTTAGGCAGCTAAGATTTCTTTCGTCACACCTGGCTTTCTGTTGGCAGGTGAAGTTTGGCAGGAGAAAAATGAAAGGAAGGAAGCAGAAATGTGAGAGTGCGCATTGTGTTTGCAGGGGAGCTCGAGAAGCAAAGCGCATGACATTAGTGGAGCAACAGTTTGAGTGGAGACAAACAGCTCTGAGCAGCAGCAGAGCAAATTTACTCTGGAGAACGAGCTATTTAAGAGAGGGAGAGGCGGGGTGTTAGGAAAAGCTTTACAAAATTTGCACTTGAGATGATCAAATAATCCCCTCTTTAGAGAGACCACGTTCCTGAATGAGGGTAGAGAAGAAACATATTGAATAATGTTATCCTGTTATCATGCAATCATTTAAATGCACTGTGAAAGTACCACTTGTGCAGAACAGCTGTAAAGTCAACAGGCTGACTCACTGATGGTGGTACATATATCTGTAATATTTGAAGTTCGGTAACATGACTTTATACTGGCATCATAAGCGAATCAAACCAGACCACTCAAAACCCCTGAGTCTGTTGGAACGGTGTGATCTGTGTGATTTATTACTTATGAAATCAGCTAGTAATATATCATTGATTTATACACATGGAATGGGTGAAGATAAAGTCGGTTCATTAACATCCAATTTAATTATGACACAGCATAAAATGTAATTTATTTGCACTTCGATTTAGGGCTAAGACTCCAAGAGAGACATTCTCCAAGATACTGTTGTTGTTTCTTTTATCATCATTACCGGGTTTCCTTTGGCATATTTTGAACATTAAAAGACAAAGATCCGGGCTGCACAGTGAGAATGTATCTGCTCGCCAGTACAGCAGTGTTTAAGGGGTTTGTTCAGTCAGCTGTCATTAACTTCTCTCAACAAAAAAATTCTGCAGCTCCTGTGTCGCTGTTGTGTTTCCGGATAATTCATGTCTTCAGTTTTATGTTCCCTTGTGGTGTTAGTTCCCTTTGTCATATGAATATCTTGCGGTAACAGCAACATCTCCATTGTTTCACCTCCTTTGTGCTTTGTGAGTAAGGCTGCACCAGCCTTTGTGTTGTTGTTGTTGTTGTTGCTTTTGTTTGTTGATATTATTGAGGTGGGAGAGCTGATATGGCCTAGGCTCAGTTTCCGGACCCAGGGTGCTGAAGTGTGTTTGTGGTTTTAGAAGTGGAACTGGAGACTGCCATGTATCTGGCTGGTTGATTGACACCACAAAAGAAGCACAGGGTTGAAACTGAGCTGGCTGGATACTAAACACAAGACACGATTTGCTATATTTGTTGTTATGCGTTTGAAATTACTGGGGCCACAAAACCTTAAACATATGTGCCATCTTGAATAATTCCAAAATATGGAAAAGAACCTTTTCAATTTTTCCTTTTTCCTGTGTTTGCCTGATACTGCAAAGTGTGCCCATAAGGATTTTATAAAACAGTTTATACTTTATATCACATTCAATTTATGAAAACAAGATTTTGAAACTCTGATAAAAGCTGATAAAGATAGCTGCTAGGTTCTAATGACCCAGGGCATCTTTCTCATATCTGTCAGGGCTTGTACTTGGTAAGCAGCAGATGATAGCTGTGTATATCTGACCCACTTTTCAAAATCTTTTTGGACTTGTTCTCGCTCATGATTTTGAAGGTATGTATCAATGCAACAAAGGTTGACTATAAAATAAAAATTTCACTCTTTTCATTTCAGTCAAGAGATAAGAATACACTGTTCAGCTGCGCCCCGAAACTCCACGTCTGATGTTCTTGGTGGCGACTGAATTGTGTCTACAGAGCTAAGAAACTGTCAGAAACTGCCTATCGCTGTCATTTGGCATTGAATGCACGATGGGGTTCCCAGTAAAATGCGGACTATGATTTTGATAGTGCACTGAACGTAGTCTCTGGGTAGTATTTTGTGAATTATGACGGTTAAAGACAGTGACAAAGATTTCCCCGACAGGATCAACCTTTTGCCTCCTATAGGTGTTTGTCTGTTGGCAGACGACTTCAATCCATAAATCTGGAGGTAAGTTTTTTTTTTTTTTCTAAAAGCAGGAAGCTTTCTTCGCTCGTTGCTGTACCAAGCAAATGTTTTTGTATGAATATTGTATCTGCTGAAAAGGAGCCTCCAGTCGCAGCCAGCCACTCTGGTTGAAGTCTTAGTAAAATGTTTCATTTCTCAGCTCTTGCTCTCTCTCCACTTCCCCCACCTTCCTACTCTTACATTCTTACATGTTCTCTCTCCCATCTTGTATTCATCTCCCCTCGAGCGTCCTTGTCACTGGCAGCTGATGCTATGGAGAAAAGAGGCGAGGTCAATTGTTTGTCTCCCTGCCTTATAAATAATGTGACTCAGAGGCTGACTGAATAAGATCAGATGGTGGCAGTGGGCATGAAATGGCTGGAATATTCTCACATCTCCGCCTCCTGCCCTCCCCCAGATTGGTTAATCTAGGTGACAAATACTTGTTTGACCTTGCTGCTGTGTTTTTCTGTTTGTTATATATATATATATATATTGTTTACAGTCGATTTTCTCCTTTTTTCCTGCGTCACTGCTGTCGCTCTAGCTGAGCAAGGAAGTGTTTTCTTGTCAAAGAGCCATGTAATCGCATTACCATCCACATGTGTTTTGGTTTAGAAAGTGGTTGTGTGTATGTGCATGTGCTGTGTGGATTGCTGCAGGAAATTCAATGCAACGGGATCTCACGCACACACATCCAGACGCAGCAATGCACTTCAATTTTATGTGTCTTTTAAAACAGTTAGGGGTGGGCTCATGCTTAGTTGTTGGCATTTTGAGCATACATGCATGAACTTGTCTGCAAGTGTTTGTGTTTACTGATGCCATAGGGTGCGCTGGCTCCAATGGGATTTGTGCATGCCAGTCCACTGCTAGCTGCAGCAGCCCCGGCCCAGGAGAGCTGCACTGTGCTGTAACTGAGCAGTTCATGTGAGGGAGCAGTGGGGGTTGCAGGGGTGGGTTGGGGGGGTCAGGGGGGTGGGGGGGGGTTTCCTGTGTTGCCCATGCTGCTTGGGGTGAACACCAGTGTCAAGTGTTGGGTTACACCCTACTGCAGCATTGCTTAATGCAGAGCTGCACAGAAACTAGCAACAAAGATTCTGCCTTTGCATTTACCTACAGCCCTGAACACTTGAGCAGTCAGGTACAAACAGCAATGCATGCAATCACATACGCATGCCATCATCGGTGCATGTGTCATTTAGGTGAGGCTGCAACCAAATTATGAACAAACAACTGTGAGCATCAGAAAACTAGACACATCCCAAGCTGATCCTGATGCCTATTAAAGTGAATATTACAATGTGTGAATATGAAACAATATCCTAGCTAGTGGTCGACACGGCACTTGTCAAAATATACATGTATTTATCAAAGAGCTGGGCACAAAACAGCGAGGTAGACCAGCAGTTTCTCATTTTAGCCAGCACTCCCCGTCACTCCCACCAGTTAAAACGACAAATGCCCCAGTGAGCATTTCAGATCAGGTGTCATAAATTAACATGAATTCTGTGAGTAACTCGATGACAGGCTAAAATTAAACTCGGCTCTTGTTGGGTTTGTGTGCTCTCAGGAAGGCGACGTCTGTAACCAGCCAAAGGTCATTTGTAAGGGAAGAATAACTCTGCTGACCCCCCGAATGGATGTTATGTTTTTTCTTTTTTCCTCAGATCCGACAAATGACATGTCTCTCTCTAGCTGTCTGCATCATGTCAGTTTCAAGTGTTTCTCCCTTTCATCCACAGCACATCTTTATATAACTGATGCATGTGTTTTAACCAGGACCATTTGGATCAAATAGCTCTTGTAAAATAAGATGCACTAAGTAGTACGGCTGTGTTATTTCAGTGTTAGATACTCGTTTTGGGAAATATATTGTTAAACTTGAAGGATTGAGATGAAGGGCATCTCTGCCCATTAATTAACAAATACTTTGATCAAATACTTTTTTAAGATCTCAATGCAAATTCAAAGTACACACATATGTACAAAGTCAGAACAAACATGTGCTCATGTTCTAAGACCCGTGAATACATCACCAAGAATCCTGACACACACACACCCATGAATGACTAAATGTGCAAATGTATTTACACATGAGCACACACACACACACACACACACACACACACACACGGGGTGCTGAAAAAGACATCAGTGGCAGTTTCATTCCACAATAGTTCTGTTCTAAGCATATCATTTTCAGCTGCTCAACACCATCTCAAGGAAAGCTGCTTTGCTTTTCTAAGGAAAGAGCTCCCAGAGTCGAGCTTGGTGTCTGATTGAACGCCTTTTTCTTTTTTTTCTCCCCTTCTCTCTAACATTTTAGCAGCAGGGTTTGAAATGCCACTCCAGCTCCAAATTGACTCTTCAGGGTTCCTCCGCTTTTCCTATCTGTCATTCAGCATTAGTCTGAGGGGAGAATTTCAGGAGCCGTGCTCTCCGCCTGGACCCAGAGAAATGGAAATTGCTTCAGTGGACCAAATTATATGTGCTATTTTAATCTATTTGCATGTTACTTCATGGACAGTGTTATTCTTTGAGTAGCATGGTGGCCCATGTGGTGGTGGCGGATGCCCCGTCTTTATAACAGCAGGTACTAACAGAGTCAGCCTACTGAACTTGCAGGAACCACCTCAGCTAATCACAACCATTGCTACAGTATGGATTCCCATTATGATTATGGTAATGTATTTTGCGCTTGTAACTGCTGGCTGCTGCTCTGGTTGCACAGTGTATATCACATTGCATGATTCACACAGAGCCTCATTTGATTACAGGCACCAGAGAAAGGGGGTCAGAGGCAGATCTGATGACCGCGCAGATCGGGAGGCTTGACGTTGGTTTCCAGGACATCCGACAGAGTCTGTTTATGGCTCTGAGCATAATGAATGGCCCAAAGTGTGATTTAAATGGGCAAGTCCTGATCCATCTAATTGCTCCCCACTCAGTGTAATTACAACTTTGTGTGCACTTTGCTGCTTGGGACCGCATACTGGCAGCAGCTAGCAGAGCTGCTGTTGTCTTAGCACTTTCCCATGTCCGCTCATACAATCTGTAATTATATCTATATTCTTTTATGTGGTCTCTTACAAAATCCCTTTTCTGTTAGTCACCTAAAGGGTGAGAGAGAGTGTAAAAGAGAGGTACTTTTTTTGCTTGGTCATATGATCCAACTGAGAATCGCTAAACTTTAAAAGGGTGGGACATGGTCTGGTGCAAGCTCTTTTCTACGAAGGAGTAAATATTTATCAGATTTTATAATTTCCATAATCTTCTCTGTGACCTGCTGGAGAATGTTCGGCTTTCTCTTGCTCCATTTATTAGCAAGTTTTATGGAAAGCAAAATGTCACTCAGGGCAACAAAGAAGAACTTTCAAGTCAGAAATCGGCAAATGATTTGATTCAAACATAGCAGAATAAGAACCAGAAAAACGAGCAAGTATTTACTCGGCTGCCTTGTCCTTAGGACATCCTTGTACAGCAATAGATGTCAAGAAGATATTGTTTGGCATAAACATGTTGCTTAAACTAAATGGACCATTACTTAGATGTCAGCCACAACAGAGTCTCCATGGATAGAGTCTTCCATAAAAACCCTGAGCAGCTAATGGAATGATAACTGAACTTCATAAGCTGTAATGTGAAACATATCAAATCAGATATTAATATTTAATTTAAGGCAGGACTTGGTGATCTCAGGAAAATATGTAGTGGCGGTTTTTTTTTTTTTAATAGAGATTGTGATTGCAATTTTATTTTCACTTAATTCTGTGCTTTTTCAAGTACTGGGGGGGATTTGTTCGATTTGGATCATTACATTTATTTATTTATTTGTTACATTTAAAATGATTAATTCAATTTAAGAAAATTAAAAAAAAAAAAAAAAAAAGGTTTATTGTATTTCATTTGATCTGGCTCCCAGGTATTACTCGGTATCAAATATCAAATCACTGAGTCACAGAGATTTCACTTTTACTGGGACATGGCTTCTTGAGGACAGCACAGACATCGGGTTTGTTGGACATAGCCTACAAAAAAAAAGGGTAGACACAAAAATGCTCAAAAAGGTGTGCAAGAGAGACTGCTGCACTTCAACTTCAACTTAAAATGACTTTATTTATCTTTTAGGAGCTTAATTTGTGCTGAGCAACAGTACATGTACAGTTCGGATTAGCAGCAGCACAGGACAATATGCAACAACCACATCGCACACCAGCAACCAGCTGCAGTAGCCAAGAAAGAAAGCTTGCAAAGCACAACAAATACATGATGAATCAACAATAAACACGGAAGGAGTTAGTTAAATTATACAAAAATAATAGAATTAAAGGGAAAAGTTAGCATGCGTATATGGAAATATATATACACAGATGTGCACACACACACATTCATGCGCATATATAATACATATATATGCACACGGCCACACACAGAGAAGTAAATCAGCCATTCATTAGTCTAATAGATGATGGCAGGAAACTTGTCATGACTCTGTTGGTCCTGAACGATAGAGTTGTGTGTCTGTGCTGAGGGTAAAAGACTGTAATGGCTGTGCAGTGTGTGAGAAGTGTTAGTTTAGCCGTCCTGCTGTAGATACTGATAAATGGTCCCTGCGTCAGTCCAATAATTTTACTTGCTCGTTGTTATTAACTTGTTCAGTGGGCTGTAGGGTCTGTTGTACAGCATCTCAACCCAGGCTGACATATTGAAGGTTAATACAGATTCAACAGAACAATTGTAAAGACTGAGCAGCTGTTGGTATCTTTCAGACTGTATTATCTCCTGCAGGAATTTGGACTAATCATCCAAATACTTGTCTGCATTCCAGGTCAAATAATAAGGAAACTGCAGAAATTATAACTGACAGCTTCAATGCTGCATTTTTTTCCCATCTCCAGTGCAACCTGGCTTTGTGTTGGTTGATGAATACGTGTAAGCCGCTTAATGTACTTTTTACATTTTGTGATTTGCTAATATTAATGGTTTAAATAGCAATTTTGATTAAAACTCAATTAATTGTTCAGCCCCTAATGCAATGTAATGAATTTGCTTTAAATTTATTGAGACTGAACAATTAAAAGTCATGTGCATAGCCCAGCTGATACATGATATTTGAGTCTAACAACTATGTTGAATCCATTTAGACATTGATACATGAGGTGATTGATTTTCTTAATATCACCAAAAACATAAATAAATACTACTCTTTAATGAAAATAATTATTTGATAGAATTATGATCCCTGTTATCTGCCTGTGTATTACCATGCATGATTCATGGCCCAGGCGTCACTCCCGATTTACAGCTACACGAGTTAAACAACAGGCCTGGACCTTAAACAACAGAGGATACAGTGTTCAGGGTGATGTCATGGATGCGGTTTTTTTTTAATAAAGGTTGCATTTTAGAAGCTATGAGCAGATCATCATCATGCTTTTTCTGCGCAAAAAGTATAAAAGAGATAAAAGATGAACTGATGATCCAAAACTGTAAACCGGATCAGAACATTCCCTTTGGATATTTGCTTCTGTCGGATGTGGAGGTTGTAATTTATTCATTCATTCATCTTCTACCACAAACTCCATTTCTGGGACGTGGGTGCACTGGAGCCAATCCCAGCTCACACTGGGCGAAGGTGGGGTACACCCTGGACAGGTCACCAGTCCATCACAGGGCCAACACAGACACAGACAGAGACAACCAACCACTCACACTCACGCTCAGACCTACGGACAATTTAGAGACACTAATTAATGCAAATATGATGTCTTTGGTTGGTGGGAGGAAACAGGAGTACCTGGAGGAAACCCACAGAGGCACGGGGAGAACATGTGGGGTAAACTCCACACAGAAAGGCCCCAGGCCTGGGAACCGAACCGACGACCTTCTTGTTGTGAGGCAACAGCCCTTAACACTATGTCGCCGTGCTGCCTTTGGGAGTTGTATATGTCTTTATAAGCCAGGTCTCTACTGTATATTCATAAGCATATGTGCTTGTGTGTAGCGACTCACTGACTGTGCGCCCATGTAATGTGTGTATGTGTGTGTTTACTCAGCTATGCATGAATGCTTGAGCAGGCAGGCCACGTGTGTATTGTCAGCAGAGTCCCTGGAGGATTCCTCCAGGCGAACCGAGTGTTAATAATAGACTGATTTACCTACATAGTGCTGCCTAACTTCCCTCTTGCTCCAGGGAGCTACTACTGCTTGACTGACTGACTGACTCTGAAGCTGCACGGGCACACACACACACGCTCCTTTAACAAAGCAGGTGTCAAATACAAGTGGTACCTTTCAGTCCGCGCCACCCTCTGGAAACAGTAGGAGATGAGGCAAGCATTTAACATATTTAAAGTAATGGAGGTGGTGTCAAATTGCAAATTAGCTGTTTAAAAAAAGGTATGATCAGGACTAATTATTTTACAGCACCACCTGTTTATAGAGCAGTTACAGTGCCTCAGCCAAATGCTCGCCTGCTGCCTTTTGCCTTCAATAATTATACAGTATATATGTGTTCAAAATGGGCTTTGAGTCGCTCGCATGCCTCTCTCTGGCAGCGCTGCCACATTTGAAGTTCCTGCTCTCAGGGTGATGTTTGTTCTCCGATTAATCTAAGCCCGGTGGCTTTTGAGATGCCGTTAGATCGTTAGTGATGACTATGTCATGTATTCACAGCAGGGCGGATAAAACACGTGTCTCAATTTGTCATCGGGAGCCTGCAGCAGTTCTGTCAAAGCAGCCTTTCAAAGACCGAATCAATCAGTTTGTTTTATCTGATGCCCCTTCACTCAGAAAATAAGGAGGAACTCTGTTGATTTCAAAGCTAGATTAAACTGATCTGCCACTATTAAAGCCGTCTGTATCTGTATACTTGCTGTGTGTAGAACTATTCTGATCCAAATATAAATTTATTATCCAGTTGATTGTCTGATGGAAACATTAACCCACATTCTCCCCAATCCTCCTTCTAATTATAAAACCAGAACAGAGAGAAGTGCATCAGTTGCCTTCAGCAATTTGTTGGACCTAATTATGAACTGGCAAAAATTACAAATCTCAAAAAAAAACAGAAGAAGAAGAAAAGAATTAAGGACAAATAAATGATATGTGGGATGTGTGGAAAAATTGACACAATTAACAGATGAAACTATCAACAGGTAAACAAATAGAACCGGTTCAGGATGAATTCCCGACAGTTACAAATTTTTTAGCCCATCTTAGGAATTACTGCCGCTTCACCTGTGAACTCCATTTCAGCTTTCTCAAACCTCTCAGGCTTTTTTTTTTTTTTTTTTCATCCTTCTGAAAATAGTTCCTTTTTTAGCCGTAGCACGCAGTAAAACCATAAGTTAAAGTGTGGCTGTCAGGACAGCTTAGTTTGCCAGCTCCAGTATGAGTAGCCCACTTGGCAGCTGAGCTTCTACAGACAGCATGGGCACATCTAGCAGGCGCTGTTAAGTTGCTAATGTTTGGATGCAGCCCCATGGGGGAGATCAGCGTTCCATATAAATGAGCCTGAGTGTCAGTTTTTACAGCTTGAATGGAAATTGAAGTCAGCTTTTAGGAGGAATATCAGAGCTTTAATGTGTTAGGAGATCATTATAAAGAGTTTTGGATGCTGTCACCAGAGCTGAGCTCACCATGAATTGTCAAATTTGAGTGGACCGAGGAGCGCATTGGCTCACATAGTGCATAGTAGTGAATTTGCTATAGTGGATTTTAGTTTGAATGTATGGAGAGACATTAGGACTTGTGTGTCTCTTGGATACAGTGGTCTCTACATATTCTTGTATTTGATTAACTGAAACTAGCTGTTGTCCTTAATTTTGGGTGTGTACTATTATGAATTGTCTACAGTCATACATCTCAATATGTTTTCTCTTATACATTTATTATTGTTGACAGCTGAACTCACAGTTCACTCTAAACATGTTTGCTGTATGTTCTCAACCCGTTTCTTCAACTCACTTATCCTCCCACTCAGCCCGCTGGATGTTATTATCCTACAACACAAGGGGCGGATCATGGCGAGAAGGTAGATTCGTCCTGAAGGATGAGGGTGACTCAGTAACCTCGGACAGAGGAAAACAAAGAGTGTGTGCTTTTCTGGCATTTTTAAATAACACATTCAATATTTTACGTGTACCAAGATCATTTGTAAAGGAAAAAATATATATATTAACTCAAATTATTAAATTGTGTTTTTACAGCATTGTTTCTAATGGTTTGCCTCCAAATGTCTGTCTTTCAACTCTGTTGCAATTTGGAATGTAAAGGAACACAAAAACCCTGCAATAAGCAGTAAATCAATGTTAATTATGGTAATGTGGAAATACATTGCATAAACGCATAGCATTATACTTTAAAATACAGTATACCACCTAGCCGGAGGAGCAGGGGAGTCGGCAGCCAATTCCTGATCTCTGTGCAGTGTTACAGAGCCCTGCTGCTCGGCTGCCTGCCCTGCAGCCCAACATCTGCTGAGCGCAGGAAGCATTTGAAGGATAATTAAAAGGACTGGCTTCCAACTCATTTCCCGCCTCCCATGGCTAAGCAGCAACATGCTGCTCAACAACGAGAACTGCAATTATTTTGGAAATAAAGAAGAGAACGCAAATATCAAACGTGAGCAACAAGCGGATGTCTTCCTTTTCTTGTTCCAGCGTTAATAGAAGTTGTTCTTATTTATTTATTTATTTATTTCTCACCGGTGGGCCTGATTAGTCACCAGCCTATAGGGGTCATTGGGAAAGTGTTATTTCATATGACAGCGGGAATGCTCTCTCAGAGCTCTATGCATTTGACTTGCTTTTGATTTGTGAGTCCAAGCTTGGTGTTCTGTGAAGCCAGTGGAAGTTCATGAAAAGCAGTAAAGACGTGCATTCTTTAACAGCCACCAGGTCTTTTGAAGGAGATACTCAGCTAAGCTTCCCATTAGCTTCGATGGGTTGTTAGCACATGCTGTGAGACAGAAGTGAAATATTGCATGACCTATAATGAGCATTGAGTTTCCTGGATAACAATAATGAGTGGGTGTGGATATGAAGTCTGGTTCACTAATGGCTCAAGGCTACGCTTTGTCTTCTGTAAGAGGAGGCATAAAACTCTGATTTCATTTTTAGAGGAAGGCCATAAAGAGGGGCAGATATCACCTCCTGCAACATTTGAAAGCTGAAATCTTTTATGGGGTTTTAGTCACTTTGTGCCGTTATTCATTTTATGCACACAGGTTGTCAATTTGAGGAGACGTTACATCTCGTTTGTCCGTTAGTCACCAGAGACTTGTTAACTGCCCTCTCTTAAAACTGAAGATCAACCAGTTGTGCTGCGGCCCACAGTCCAGCCCTCTGAGTGAAGTCCTGCCCAGTATGCAGCCCTGAGGTCTGCCGCCTTTGTATGACACCAGTCATGTGAGTAAGACCCAGAACGGAGAGCCAGCTGTCCTTTCCCTGCCAAGTCATGTGCAAGTCACAAAGCAGCAGTGCCACTTGAAAGAGAAAGCAATAATCAATTTTGCAGCGTTAGACCCTGAAAGGCTTGTTTTGTTCTCCAGGCCTGACAATTTAGGACTGGGAGGCCAGAAATGGTGTTTTGTCGTTTTAATGGAATACACAGCGCTATTGTCCAGGACCCCATGAAGCCGAGCATAAAAGTCAATTTCTGTATTTCTGTATAATAATAGGACATTTGAGAGCTCTAAATTTGCAGTCACATTATGTCTTCAGATATTTTGATGTGTCAATGAAGTGACTTGTTTACCAGCCACTCTTCAGGTTAAGACAGAGAATAAGCACTGAGCGCGCTTCGACGGTCTCATGGAGCATAGATTTTCATTGGGGCAGCAGAGAGAAACCAAAGCTCTTTTGTTAAACTGGTATCCGTAAGTATTTATGGCTGCCACAGTTGGCTTTTGTTGGCAAACATGAGGGGAGTTGGGGTGATTTGCACACTGGCTTTTAAGTCTTTTGTCAGAGCCAGGAGAGCATCACTCAAGCTCTGCAGCTACGGGCTGCAGTGAGTAAGATGGGGTGGAACACAGCTTTTCCTATTTCCCTGGGACATTGTTTATAGGCTGAGGATAGTGTCGGGGAGTGTAGGGGGACTTGTGCTGAGTGAGGCTGTTACATACCAAACAGGCATTTGCTTACCAAACCGCCATTGTATCTTTCTGCTAGTCTGCCTTAAGGTGAAGTGCTCTGAAGAGGCGTTCCCTGCTGATGTCTTTTCCAGAGCAAGATCACTTAGCCGCAGCATCTGGGTGAAATGCAAGAGACAAAAAATAACTACAATGTCACCGTTTGCTGCTCTAATAGCAGTTCTAATGTTTATAATGGCTTCTGATATCACTATTGCATGACCTCACATTATTTTTCAATGTGGCCAAAATTAGCTGGTGTTACAATAGACTTTTTTGTAAGACTGTAAGTTCTACACATATTGTATATAAACAAGAGACTTTGCAACGTCTTCTTGCACATGCACTGACTACATTGTTTTGTGTATTGTGTATTTCTGCTGCTGTGTAGACTTAGAATTTCTTCTACATCTTAAGAAAGGATCTGATTTCCGACATGATTTTATTAGTTGCTTGCTGTCATGTGACCAGTTAAAACTAACAATGGACATCAAATATAGAACAATACAGAATAGCAGGCAGCATCTGATCAATAAATAGTGATGTGTTGTCTGTTTGCATTCATGCATAATTTAAAGGCCACTTGTGGATTCTCTCTAGACGCTAGCTAGACGAGCAATGATTGTATGCATTGTTTTTTTTTTTTTGTTTGTTTGTTTTGTCATTGTCATTGATAAAGGCTGAGGTTTGTTAAGCACAGAGGGAGCAGCATTCAGACTTTCAGTGACTTGCTATTGCATAGCATGTTTGTCAAAGTCTCCGTCCCTTAGCTTCGTGGATCGATCAGAAGCTGTGAGTATTTATCAATCCTGCGATTTAAGAAGAGAGAAGATTAGCCAAGAAAGCTGCAAAACAAAGAAAGAGAGCTCGGTGAGGACTGTGACATACAGTTATCAGTTAGCAGTGTAATAGTGAACATATTAGTGCAGTGTTGGTGCAATGTGTGGTCGACCGCTCAGTAAATGAATACTGGATTGACTCTCGTTTGATCCACAACTACAGCCAGAACTGGGAAAGGTTAACAGCTCTGACTTTGCTCTATAGTGCAAATTTCATACGTTCAGTGTGAGCACAGAAGAGTTATCCTAAATCTTCTTTAGTCAGAAACGAGAAAGATGAAGATGTCTAGGCAGAGAGTAGCGAGATGTAGGAGAGAGACTTTCATCACGACAAACCCTAACCCACAAAGAGATTTGCCACGTTCCTTTGTTCATGCTTTTGTGCGCTCTGTTTTTCAGGCTCATGTTGTAAACAACTGAATTGCACACTGAGATGGTGATTTAGAGACGCTTAGTTGTTCAACTCTGCTTGTCTATCTGTAAAAATCAACACATTGGATTATACATGTGCTTGTAGCAGGCGTTAATCCAAACCTCTGGCATTTTGATATGAAAGGAATCAGAGCAGAGCTGTTATTTATTTCGTTATTTTTTTTACATTGAACATTTATTTAAAATATTATAAATAATAATAAAATATTATATTAGTGACGAACCACGCTGCTTTGGGGCACTGCAGCCAGTACTGTGTAAGGATGCAAACATTTGCTATTTGGTCAATTGCTGTAAGAGTGAACTCAGCGATTGTGGTAAGGCTCCACTTCAGCGTTTTTTTACACTTGACGACTGTTAAGCTCGAGACTAGCTGTGCGAGCACCTTTATTTTCTCAAGAGTAAGGTGATTGTCAAAATCGATTTGGTCAAGTGTAAACACTTGAAACACCGTATTGCAGATATTTCCTGAACTGCAGTCAAAATGTATACTGCGCTATAGGCTAATTAGTTACAGCCCAGTACATCTAGCAGCGACAGTTATTATAGTAATGGCCAGCTTTAGCTTTCATCTTCTATAGCTTATTAACACACTGAACATTAAACCCATTAAAGCGCCTCAAAAAGACTGAAGGTTCCATTATTTCAACTTTCCATTTAGAGATCAATGTTGTAGGCCCAGTACACTGCCAGAGGAACTGCTTCCAGACAAAACGTCTGACATTGCATTTGTCCTTCTGCAGAAACTGTTCATTTCTTGATTCACTCACTAATATATTTTCTAAAGTCTCAGTTCCATCTGTAGTCTGGAAATGTCAAAAAAAATCTACTCAAAATTGCCCATCAAAGCAAAATAATTGAATGTGAATGTGATTGATTTGAATTTATCCCTAACCCAACAGGAACCCACAAATGCTTGCTGGAGTGACTCAGTTGTATCAGAATTGCTTTTAATCTAACAAATTGCTCTGCATCATTGATGTTCTGTTGACAGTTTGAGAGCTTTTCCATGTACTTACCAGCTCTATGTTGCATGTTTGCTCTCCCCCAGCCGTATCCACATGTTTGCTATGAATTGTCCAATGACCCACGACTAATAGCTTCGATTTAATTATCGCAATCACACATGCAGCGTGTCATTGGCTTGGTCGTGTTCCCCAAGGAGGAAGAGCAGGGTCACACAGGTCAGCGTCTTGAAGGTTGCCCCCCTTCACTCATATACGTACACGGACACACACAGACACACTCCTCACAGACATATGCCTTGCCCCCGGGCCAGCTGGGTCCTGTAAAATCACACACACGCACACACACACACACCACCGCAGATACTAAACTCCTTCCCCCTGTTTTCACTCCTTCACTCTCCTTGCTTCAATACCACTTGCAATTGGTTCAATTAAGACACGGTTTGACCCTTTCACCCCGCTGCAGTCCCACAGGAGAGGGGTAGAACTGTTCTCAGCTATCTCAGACCTAGAGATTTCCTCTTCAGTGGGATGGAATGAGAATACATTGCAGCCCACAGTGGATCCATTCCACAGTATGCCTTGTACAGTAAAGCTCAGCTCGACGATATATGATGGGCTCTGAAGCCTCTGAGGAATGTGGTAATTGAGAGAGGGGGTGTAGTGGAAAATGTTGCAGTTGTGAAGCATGGTTTGTTTTTTTTGTTTTTTTTTCTGTAGTGCAATCCTCCTGTTAGAAAAACAAATCCGCTGGCCAAGAACAAATGCACGCCTCGCAGACATCCGCTGCTTTCAGCCTCTCTGTGAGGACTCGGCATTTTCAAAAACAATTTAATGAAAGCTTTTGACTCTTTTCACCTTCACCTTGTCCTCCTCTTTGTTTTCCATTATCAGCAGACATTTTTCATTAAGTAGACTGTTCAAGAGAATTGCGGTCTCATTTGACATGTATGCAGACGTGTTTTCATTGAATCACACTGAATCACCTCCACTGTGCTTTTATTTCCCCTTGATTAAACGTATTAAGTCTTGCATGGCGGAGGGCACCGATGCTACCAAAGCATCTAAACCACTTCACTGCCTGTGGACTGTCAAAAACAAGTATCTAAATCTGCAGATATATGGCCCATTCCAGTGACTCTTCTTGCCAACTGCTGATTTAGTGAAATGCATATTTAATGTCTGGTGCTGAAAGAGTTAGCCATCTCTCATCAGGTTCACAGACTCAGCTGGTCCTGCTCAGTGATTCTGCTAATCCCTTGCCTGCTGAGTTGACCTTTTTATAAACCAAAGGTAGCTTTGCTCAGGCTGGATCTTCGGCGTGATTTTCATTTCTACAAACCTTGTTGGGAATATCTCAGCGTGCTTTTAAACACAGTACAGCAGGTTTGTTGTTACCATTCAAAGTAAAAGGACTTGTTATCTATTATATATGTGAAGAAACAGTTTAAGTTGCTGATGCCTGGGGAAAGGAATTTAGCATTTTTTAAAAGGACATTCCTTAATCTCAAGATTTAAGAGAGGAGAAAGGGGGGAGTAGGGATAGAGAAAGAATGATCCTGACGAGAATACCCCCCCCCCAAAAAAAAAAAAAAAAAGCAAGCAAAAACATGTAGATGGAGAGATGCATTGCCTTGTACCACTAAATGTGCAATGGTAAATATTAGCAGTGAGGACAAATAACAGAACAAGTCCTAACAGAAATGATTAATGTTTTTAATGAGAACTAATAGTACCTTTTGCAGCAGCAGGTGTGGAGCGGGAACATGGAGCTTTGTATTTTAGGAGAAGAACTTTACTGGGAGCCAATGATGAGAAGCCAACACTCTTTTTTCTAGCTCCTGTTAATATCGATGCTGCAGCATTCTGAAGGCTTTTCAGAGAATTGCTGAGACATCCTGATAGTGAGCAATTACATTTGTCAGGTCTACAGTTAACAGATGATTGCATTAGTTTTTCTGCAGCGCCTTGAAACACAATGTATCTGTTATTCATAATATTGCGCAGGTGAAAGAACGCTGTTGTAGAGACTTGTTTTATGTGAGGGACAAAGGACATGTCCCGACTGCAAGACTCCTAGCTGTGGAATTGGAGGCCAAAGTAATGCCAAGTACAATGACTGCAGCTTTATCTGAGTTCCGAAGTAAAATGTTCTTTAGGTTTTTATGACATGCCTGAAATCTGACGAAAGGATGAGCTTCATGCTGCTTCACTGATAAGTACAGCTGAGTATCATCTGCAGATATTCATTGTTTGGTTTTATCCAGCATTAAAATTGAGATGTCATTCTGGTTTGGTATTTAAAGACAGCAACTATTCTCCACCTTAACCTATGGGGTAAGTTACACATCTTTGCAGTTTGTTCCTCTGTAGCTCAGGGTATTTTGGTTCATTTTTTGTTGTTATTTTTCTCTTTGTTTAGCTCCTTGGAAATGTCCTTCCAATTCATAGATGGCATCTGTTTTTTTATTTAGCCAATTCAGTTGTAAGTTTTGATTTTGCCAAGGAAAGTGCCCATGAATACAAAACACAAGAAAAGAATGGTACAACCCTTATGTTTCCAACATATTTCCAGGTGAATAGACAGGTGTTTTGATTCACACAAACACACAACAGCGGTGAAATGACAATTGACAAGAGAGCACGGCATACTCTCAAAAAAAAAAACAACAACAAAAAAAACAAACAAACAAACAAAAACCACAATCATTGCTTCTAGTGGTTTAAAATGAACTTTAAAAAAGTTGCCTTTGTATGTTTTTGGTGGTGTCGTTTTTAATTTCTGGCAGCATCTCTTTCACTTTTACTTGCAGTCTTCATCTAGGGATGAACAAACTTCATGTTGAGGTGAGGCATTTAAATGAGTGTACAGGAACTGACTCTGGAGTTCTGTTACTCATTCATTTATAATTCAGCACAAAGAGCTGCAATCTGGGGCGGCACGTTTAGCGCTGGTCCCCGACAGCAAGAAGGTCGCCAGGTCTTTCTGTGCGGGGGTTTGAATATTCTCCCCGTGCCTGTGTAGGTTTCCTCCAGGTACTCCGGTTTCCTCCCACCATCCAAAGACATCATGTTTGGGTTAACTGCTGACTCTAAATTGTCCGTAGGTCTGAGTGTGAGTGTGAGTGGTTGTTGGTCTCTGTCTGTCTATGTGTGTTGGCCCTGTGATGGACTGGTGACCTGCCCAAGGCGTACCCCGCTCTCGCCAAACGGGATTGGCTCTGGCACCCGCCACAACCTGGAAATGAGTGAGCGATGAATGAATGAATGAATGAATGAACTGTCTTTCACCTAACTGAAGCTGTTAGGTAGACTCTTGCAAAGGTGGCCAATCTCTGTGCTTCACACACTCGCTGAGAACCCAGATTGTTTGAATTGTCGGTATCTTTATATGCATGAATAACTGAATCAGTTTGCTGGTGCAGCATGATTACCCCATTTGCAGTTTCAAGAATGTCTCAGTTATTTGCAGCCACGCAAGTGATACATTTTCTATCTCTATAAAAAGGTTAACTCTTCAAAGATAACTGATGAACTGTTCATGCGCAAAATAGCAGCACAAAGACTCACAGTCACTGGGCTTTTGCAAAGATAATTTTGTAGCCAGGAGCAATGAGCATTGGCTGTGGCGGTCTCTCTTCAGAGCTACTAAAAGCGATCATGAAGAAGGATTTTGGGGCTTTTTTCTTTACTGAATGAATCAGTACTGATTAAACCGGCAGCAGGAAGTGATAGTATGAGCTGTAATGCTCATACGTGTTGCATCAGTTTAACAAGGCACGGTTTGTCCTTTGTTGCTGATTTGGTCTGAAGCTTGAGGGGTATGGTGAATTGTGATCACCAACCTCGCTGTCTTTTGCGCTCCCTTTTCTCAAAGAGGTATCTTCAAAGCTCAGGATAAACTAAGCAGCTGGAAGAAATGGCATAGTCACGCAGCAGCGATTCATGTAATACCTTGCTATCTTTTACATTTAACAGATGCTTTTTTCCAGAGGGAATTAGAGCAGGTGTGAGATTAGTTCAGTGTAAATTGAAGCCATGTGTCATTGATATGTGCCAGCAGCCAAACCGCACTCTAATATGCAGTTGATTATGTAATAATGATGTTTTCACTAAATGCGAATATTGAATCGTGGTCTTATAGTATGTGTACAGTTCTCCAACCTGTCATTGTGCATCAGAGCTTAAATAATTAGCAGAGCTGTTCATTAGTTGATGGACAGAAAAATGATCCCAGGCTATGTGTGGTAATCAGTTGACCCCTGCAGTAATTTTTCAGGCACAATTAAATGAATGCTTGCTAATCATTCTCTGGCTCCAGTTTTTCTACTGTGAGGATTTGCAACTCATTGTAAACTGAATATTTTAGGGATTGGGATCATCAGCGGGACAAAACACTATATTTAAAGAGGCGTTTTTCTGCTCTGGAGAGACTCGAATACAGGATTTCATAATATTTTGACATTTCATGGCTATGATAAAAAAAGATTTAGAAGCACTCTCATGCCGCTAATGGACTTAAAATGAATCACTATTACACTTAATATAAATCGTTAGACTTAAATCTTAATGTGAAGCAACATCTTTTTGGATGTGAGATCTGACATAAAAGCAAAGAGTCAGAGTCAGGGAGGAAGAAGACAGCAGTGTGGGTTTATTTTTCTCTGTTTTGAAGATTATCTTTCTCACTCTTTGTTTTATCAACCGATATGGATGTATACAAATATCAGCTGGTTGCAGGAGAGCTGCGTGGCATCCACCCTTGGAAAGTTTCTCACAGTGGTGAATAGAGTGGCTTGTTTAGTTTTTGCAGCTCTCTACAAACAACACTTGTCTTTGTTAGTCAGTGTTGGAGAAACAGACTATGGTACATATGAAAAAGTGCGTTGGATTGCTTGGCTCAAATGCTTTGGTTGCAGAAGTGTAATGGTTTCAAATGGTGAGAATAAGAATGTACATCTGAAGGGAAGTTATAAAAACTCCGAACAGATCAAAAATCTTGAACCCGCAGGTCTGATTCACAGAGCAGGTGGCTGAGATCTATCTGAGATCGATGTAGACAAAACGAAGCTGTTCTTTTCCAGAAAGGACAACTTTGTTTCCAATTTGTTGTTCATTTTAACACCATGTATCTGGCAAATCTCAGTTTTCTTCGTGAAATCTTAGCCCCAGTAATCCTGCTGATAGAGGAGAAGTAAAAACAAGACAGCTGCTGGGTGGAAAGTGTGAAGTCATTTATCACGGCTGGGGAGGAGGCGGGGAAGGTGGAGAGGAGGCTGTAAGGAGCTGTCCCCAGGGACTCCTCCTGTGGCGACTTAGATCTTGTCTCGGAGCAGGCTGGATTTGGGATAATAAAACCTTAACAGCAATTAACTGAGTGAGTCACAGTGGGCTATTCCTAATGCCTGGCTTGTCTGGGGCTCTGCAGATACACTGAGCTGCATCAGGCTGCAGCTGGTTGCGCTGCAGCACACAAGCCTACAGTACTCCAACTAATCTCGTACAGCTGTCGCTTGGAAATTATTGTGACCTCTTGACCTCATCTTTGTGGGATTGTTGTATTTGCCAGATAGCTAGCTTTAACATTTTGAAAGCTGCAGCACCTTTGGTCTAGTTAGATACTGGCAGATTTCATGTGCTGGAGAGAAATGGGTCTTTCAGATGACAACAAGTAAGGAATCAAAACTTAACCCTTTGGAGTCTATGATCACGCCAGCGTGATCAAATCCCACAACGTCTTTAAAGCACTGCCAAGAAAAAACTAGGTTACTGCCTAACTTCATCCAAAAGTGCAGATTTCAAATTCTCTGTTTTTGTTTGACACCGATTGATCATGTAAAACCTGAGATTCAATGGTGTTAATTTCATAAGCATTAATCCGAAAATGACAGCGCGATCGTATTGGTGTTAGTGTTGTGCTGTTTTTCTATACATTTGTCATTTTACAAAACCTCTGAGTAGAATTTGATTCATGATTTAGTGCGACACATTTTCATTGTGGTTAAAAGTTCTGAAAGCATATGTTGCGATCAATTGTCACACTGAGAAGAAATATGAGTTTTGAAAGGCAGGCAAAGAAACATTTCGTAAAATGATTTAAAAATATCACAACAATCGCTCGTTGTACTTTACTACTGCTAGGACAGTGGCTCATCCTTCCCTGCTTCCTTGGATGTAGCCGTGGGGTTACGTGGAAACAAAAGGCTGTTTAGGGATCGAGTTCTCACAACCACAAGTAGGTATATTGTTGCCATTGTTGTGAGTTTGAGAATTGTGATGTGGTGAGTTACGAAGCTGGGAGTTTTCTTTTGTCTTGTTGGCCTGCAGCTGCAATCACTCAGAGGTGAAAGTGTTGGTGAAAAACAGCTACAGTGTGACCGCAGCCTCTCTGCTGTTGTCTGTTTGACTTATCCAGGTAAATGCTAATCGGAACTCCCTGAAATACACAATGTCTTTCTGTATCTTGTCAGAACATTGGCCAAATGACAACTACTGTGTTCATTTTAAACAATACGCTCTCAAGAGCTTCTTCCGGCCCCACTGCTGTTTTACACCTGATCGCAATGATCAGTCAGCAGCTGATTAAATGTCTGTATTAGCGACGACCGCATTATCAGAAAATCGTTTTGGCATCAGTGTGAATTATTACAATTACAGGATGTATAGGAACCAGCTTTTTAAATTAACCATAAAATATGTTCTGCTTGTGTATAACATACCTCAGAGAGTGGGTATTGGCAGCTCTGGTAATGTATTTTGATACCTGCTAATGAGATTCAGAGAATAGGCTGACACGGTGAAAAGGTTTTTCAGGGTTTCTCATTTCACGATGACAGTCAGCTATTTGTAAGTGCACATTTTTGTTTGCCTAACACACTTTGAAACGCAGATGCCTTTGTTTTAGCAGCACCAAACCGTCGACTGCGTCGACTTTACAGTGTCAGTGCTTTTGACAGTGAGCCTAATAAGTTTCGGCTTTACCTCCCTCTGGCATGTTGCCTTAAGAAATACTAAGTGTCTAATGATAAGATTTTATCTTGTTCAGTTTCTTATCGCTCTCATTTCAGCTGATAATCAGCAGCTTTGGCAGTTAGTTTCTCTCGGTGTGCAGCTCTGCTAACAATTCAGGGGTTTAATGTCGGTGGGTTTTAGAGGAGCTAAAAGTCGGCATTTGCTCTTTAGCGGAGACACTTTGCTCCTGGTGTTGCATGAGTTATGGTAAGAGTGTTCACATTCAGAAGGAAATTAGGCGCAGATGTTGCACACAAGAAACCAGGCCACTGGGAGAGCTAGGGATCACGTTCACATGACAAACACGGGGTGACTGCAAAAAGCCCACAATAACCTAAAAATAACTTCAGCACTTGACTCTTTCTGCAATGTGCCCAGGAAACAGCCATATGTGCAGGTATGCCCAACATACTCTATCAGCATAGCTTCCTCTATGGAAGCCCACCACATAAAATTTTAAATGCGAGTCATGATTGCTTACATTGTGAAAGGCTCTCATCTCCTTCAGCAAAGATGCATTGCCCAGGATATCATGTCCCTTGGTGTGAATAAGATATGATTTTGCATTAGATGATTGAAACTGAGACAGAGGAGGAAGGGAGGATGTGGGCAGCAGCAGAATTGTCGGCTTACAGTTCAATTCATGAGATGATGAGAGAAAATACTCAGTGGTAAGCTGATGACTTAATAGGCAGGAAATCATATGGTATATTTCAGTATTTAAATATGAATCTGATCTATGAATGTGTCACCTCTGTTTCCCTTTCATCTTAAAGCTTTCAGTTATTTCAATGAAATCTACCTGGAGTACTGAATGGGAGAGAAAATATTCAGCAAATAGATTCAACTAAAATTAAATGAAGATATAACATGTCTGACTCCTCAACACGACCACACAGTGATCCAGATTGTTGCACTAGAGAAGTCTCAGCACTCTGTTAGTTGGTGTGTTGAACTGTGAAAACACATAGTTCAGGCATGGTCATAGTGGTGTTTTTGTTTTTTTTTTTTTTTTGTTTTATTTATTACAACAGTCTCTGGTCACATACAGACACCAGCTGGAAGGGAGCAGCGAAATGTTTCCTCTTGGCCTAGTGAAGTATTTACAGAATTAACAGTGTTGATCATGTAGATCAATCATTTTTATTTATTTTAACCATTTATATTGCTAGGTTAATGAGGAGGGACACAGCAATTCAAAAACCACACTCAGACACTGTTGAGCACTTTCATCAGACAAAAAAGAAAAATAGATGTCAAATTGTTAATGTTATTCATCAAAATCATTTAAAAAGACAATCTTAATGTGTTCACACTAACCACACTGGATGAATGTCCCGTTTCCCTGAACCTGAAGTGGCAGCTACCAGGTAGACTGAACACTGGGAGCAATCCAGCAGGAGCCATTTCTTCCTCGCTCTCTTTCTCTGCCTGTTTGTCTCTCTCTCTCTCCCAGCGGCTGACAGAAAACCACAGGAAGCTGCTGTCAGCTGCCTCTGCAGCAGAGTGAGCGATGCAGGAAGTGACCATCAATCCCTCCTCATTTCCTCTGCTCTGGCTGCTGGTTTTGGACGGAGCTCTCTCTGTGCTCCGTCCATCAATATGCGCTAATGATAGGAATTAGCAATGAACCGCTGGATGCTGACATTAGGCAGATCAACAAGATGCTTGTTCCTCTATTTAATGGTACATGGCAAGCTGCTAGGGCATTGGAGCTGGACCCTGCACAGATTAGGACCAGATTGAATTAACTGCGGCTGGACAAGTATGAGAGAAGCCTTTAGTGGTTTGGATGGTACAAGAGTACATGTGGTAAGGCTTAGAGGATTGAGGAAACGGAACAGAGTTTACAGTGGGCTGAAAAACCCCAAGTGATCTGCAAAGCACATTTTTTCCATGATCACCTCTTTGTCCTGTCTGTAACAAAGGCCGGAAACATCAGAAGATGTCTGGTATTTTACAACTGCACAAAGTAGCCTCTGTCCAAAATGTACACCCACGGCAGATTTGCATGTTAGGAAGTTAGCTTCCTAGTGTCCAGTCAGTTTACTTTATGTGACACAGTGTGTCTCTATCTCAAAATGAGAATAACGTATTGTATGAAATTGGCACTGGCCTGATTATCAGTTCAGTTTGTTTTTTTTTTCCTTTGTACCACTGAAAATCTGTGGAAATAAACTGCAAACTGGCTTATCATCATCTTTAAAGTTAGGATTTGTTAGATAATGTTGACTCATCATGGGAGCAATGCAGGGCAAAATTGCCACTTTTGTTGCCAGTGCTGTTGTCGTGTCCCCTAGTTGAACTAAACTGCAGTATTTACTCTGGTGGGAGCTCTGGTAGGTGCCCTCACTGTGGCCAGACAGCTTCTATTCTGTGGTTTTATCAGAGCTTTTTCACAGAAAATAACCGCTTGGAAACGACACTGATGAAAGTGGCGAGAGGAGCCAAAACTGTGAAGTTGTGGGCTGCAAAACCAAAATGATGAGCTGAAAGACGGGAAAATGCTTCACAAAGCCGAGGCAAACTGCGGAGTATGATTACAATGATCTGGGAGTTTGTCAGTCTGGATGACTCCCTTCCCATTACACATAGATAACACTGATCATATCAGCTTTAAATATACAAGACTGATGCTGAATGATTTCAATATGGATGGTTTGTAATTCATGAAGATTTTTGAATCCTTACCCATGTGACTGTAAAAGTTCATAATATGATACTGTTAAGGGTAAAGAAATAAGTACTAGGCAGAATTTATGACAATAACAGATTAACCTTTTTGTTTGGAAAGGATTAACAATTTAATGTCAGTTCGCCTATTTAGCTTAAGTTCATGGTCAATACTGAAGAGTGCTCCATGGACAAAGAGGCTCTTCTGCTCCTGATGATCATGTCAGCTGTCTGTCATTCTGTAGCATTGACCCCATGCTGACCTGTAGCTGCAGTGGATGTTGTAGCCCGAAGCGAAAAGACAACCGCTGTGAACAAATTCCCTGGTATTTCTTTTTATTTAGTTTGCTGGAGAATTTCAGTGGGAGGGAAAGACTGATGCCCTGCAGGCAAGCAGTAAAGAAACCTGAATGTGAGAAGGGGATAAAACTGAATTATGAATGGGTGAGAACTGGACAGATTGCAATCTTTAACAGTGGGATGATTGTTTTGTCTTTTATATTTTTATGCTCATCTCACCCTTTGACTGTTTTTTTTTTTTTTTTTTTTTAACTTTGCATTGCTTCATCCTAATAGCCCAGTGGGTGACCCTAGACGAGTGACTTGAGCAGCTGGAATTAATTTCTCCGAACCGCAACCTTGTGTTATCCTCGTTCCCTCCTCCAGTTTATTCTACTGGGAAGTTACCGTCTCACTGGCACTAAACGACTCTGTCTCCCCCCCATGTGATAAATTTTGCAGACTTTTGCCAGTCAAGGCCAGACATTGTCAGGATATTGCTGTGCTTTGAGCACCAGAAAGACTTCCTCTCGGCTCTTTGAAACAAGCGGTGCAGGAGATGCGAAACGAGAGTGTAATTGCCAGGGTGGAATGTGCTGTGTACCAATTAATGGCGGCTTCCTTTGAAAGGGAAGCATTGTAGGGGTGGGGAAGACTTTCGGCTGCCATTGTTGCCTCCTGATTGAGGCCTCTCTGAGAGAGGGAGGCAGGGCTCGTAGAAACATCTTACAGCTGAGCCTCTGCATCGTCTTGACAGAGAGAGCTCTGGGCGCCAGCAGAGACGTGAACGCAGTGTTGATATCGCTGGCACATCATTTTTGCCATCTTCATTTTGACTTTCATTATTAAAATTGGGCAAGATATCATTACCTTCAGATGTTTCGCTTCAAATCTTTTGACGGAGTGTGTGCCTTAAGAGAGGGGTATTCTTTGAATTATTCCCCATGTCTATCCCCTGCACAGCTGTTACATCACACGCAGCTTGTTGGGTTGAGTTTAAATCTCAAACCTTCAAAGGTGATGCAGCTCAATTTCCTTACTTTCGCCTGTGATAGAGGAAGCCTGTCAGCTCTCGCTGCTGCAGGGGCCCCATGAAAGCCCCATGATAACCACATCAAACAGTGAGATAGCCACAGAGAACATGAAGATTGCTTTATATATTGGCTGACTGCAGCATGAATAGATAAATTGCATTGTTTCCCGTAATCACACCTACACACAGTGTAAAGTTGTCAGGCTTGCAGGAAGTGCTATCATATTAAAAACCCCGAAACAGCTTGAGGGTATTTGTCACAAACATGATTTTTCCTCTTTGATATCCAACAAGTGATTGATCTGTCATTAGTTCTCTGCTGAGCAAGGCTCTATTGTGGTATACATAATTCCGAATGGCTTTGATAATTCAGTGAAACACATCAAACATAACTCAAACAGAGAATGTTGTTCATCATCCTCTGTCAAGCCAGGTTTTTTTTCAGTCACTGGGTTATGAACTGAGTTGCAGCATCAGTAGCACTGAATATAAGAAAAAACTCATTTCAACACAAGGGGAAAGGCATCTCTTTCCATTGTAGCAAGAACCCTTTCAGTTTAAAACCAAACATTCCTTTTGATGAATATGGGTGCTGAGAGCATGGAGTTTTTTTTGAAAAAAATAGAAGAAAGAGAAAAGAGAAAGAGAAGCCCATTAGGATTGAGCCTGCCTTGTTTTTCAGTGTGTGGGAAGAGAGGAAGAGGAATGTTTAAACCCCACAACTACCTTTAGCCTGCCATGGCCTTTCATTACCCAGCCTGCTGAGGGAAAGGGGAGTTGAAAGGTCTGCTCAGGAAACTTGGCCGACTCCATGTCAGGCGAGCCACATCTGTTTCGTAGGGCAGTTGATCTGTTCTTCACGGCTTCATGAATCACTCTGCCTTCCAGCTATCATTTCAGAGCAGAGATGTATTTACAATTGAACAGTAATTGTAAAAATGTAATTGTTAAAAGATTAGCATATTGCTCTGAGTTACACTAATCCGGTTTATAGTGTTCCACTCCATCACAGTCTTTAAACAGCTTATTGTGAAGTCAGCATGGGCCTAAAGGAGACTAAGAACGGCGCCTGTATTAAGTCATTCAGTTTTGATACAATGTCTTAAAGCAATGGGGAATCAGGCTTCCATACACAGGGAATGTTGAAGGAATATTCTGGGAAATACACTTACTCTCACGCAGAGTTGGATGAGTAGATCAATATGTCTGTCTCTTGGAGCCAGGAGACAGTTGGCTTAGTTTAGCATGAACACAGGTACCATCAGGTAATGTAGACAGGCTTTGTTAGATTGAAAACAGCTATGCTAACAGTCTCCTGCTACATTAGAAATGAACAGATATGAATATTTCGTTTCAAAAAAGCACATAGTTGCTAAAAGTGCTCCTGTAGGTCTAACATGAGATTTGACTGCTCGAACGTATTATTTTATAATTAATGTGTAGACCTTTACTTTGCTGGGGGAATTAGTTTTGGAAATTGTGATCGTTTCATGCATGATGCGCAAGATCGGATCCCTGCCAGTGTTTCCCCATCCAGCAAGTGGTCAAAACAAGGTGCAGTTGCCTCATGAAATAAATGTCGACAGTGTGAAATTGTCCAAGTGTTGTGGTGGAAGAAGCAGAGGAGCTGCAGCAGCAGCCTAGCCATAGACAGGTTTAGTGACAGGGTAGACAGGGATCTAGCCTGATACGAAAGTGTTGTGTAACTCCCAATGGCGCTGCCAAGCTCAGGGAGGCACTGAGACAGAGAAACCAGTTTGCCGAAACCAGGGCGTCAGTTTATACAGGAAAGATTTGTATGAAGTTACCTGCTACATATTTAGGATGCCAGGCAATTTGTTTGACAGTTCTCTTACTGTAAAATGCCATGTGCCAACTTCAGCTCCAAAAAGGGCAGAAATATAGATGATGGATGAAATTGCTCACATTCTATTTCTGTCTGCTAATTATGTTTTGATCATGTGAGAGGAAAAGAGAAATAAATTAAAAAAAAACAACAAAAAAAACAACCGGAACTACAGCTGGACCAAATAGGAAGGATAATGTGAGTTGGGCATGGCAAGACTTTTAGAGAAGTCCAGGTCCATTCATCAAACAGCTAGTGTTTTCGATTCCCACTTCCTCCAGTTCACATGTTGAAGTGTCCTTGGGCAAGATGCTGAACTCCACACTGTCCTATATTCATAAAAAGTGCTGCCTGACTTTATATGTGGATGTGGCGTGTGGATGTGGCAGTCCAATTACCATTCAACAAATTTGCTGCATGATAAGTCATACCGGTTATCTATATGTAGCCTGGATTGGATAAGCTTTAATGCCCCATTCATCCACCCATCTTCAACCACTTTTTCGAAGTCAAGTCGCAGGGGTAACAGCTTTAGCAAGGAGCCTCAGACTTCCTATTCCACTGCAACCTTGGCTAACTCTGACTGATTCCAAGGTGCTCCCAGGCCATTGAGGGGATATAATCTCTCTACCTGGTCCTCGGTCTTCCCCTGAGGTTTCATCCCAGTACGACGTGCGAGGAGCGCCTCCCTAGGGAGACCCCCTGGTGGCACTCTTATCAGATGTCTGAACCACCAGTGGCAGATGTATCATCATCTCGAACGAATTGAGTTACAAAATTCAAATAATAATAGAATAAATGAAGAGGCATGTAGTCCATAATTATTTTAAAATCTCACAGCTGAGGGATCAAATGATCTCAGATACTTATTTGATCTGGCCCTTCAAGCAAAAGTGAAGCTTCTTCAGAAAGGCAGAAGTCACATCTCTCTATGAGTTTGTGAGATATTTGCATAGATAGATGCCCTCTGACTAACAAGTGGGATGATATATGAGGAGTGTCAGTGTCATCAATTTCTAAATGGGTTTACGTATGTTCATCAAGGGTGAACATTGAAGTTCTGACTTAAAAATGTAAGAGTCCACCAGACAAAGAGATGCAATGGCCTCATTGAGAGGCTGTTAAATCCAGTATCTAATGCAGGCTGGATCAATAACAATGTTATCTGAGATGTTCCCCTACCCTTTACTAAATTCCCCATCATGATAGCTGACTGACAGTTCCTATGTAGAAATAAGAAAAGCGGCAATTAATCACATTAAGCTACTGTCTGCTTTTTGCCAAGGCCGGGAGCTGTTATGCCAGCTGTGTGCTGGCAGCACTGTAATTAAATTATATTACAGCCAAAATACTGTGCTTTTTAACTTGTGTGAAATAAAGCATCTCACTGGTCTCGTGTGATCTGAGCGATGTCGACTTGGCGCTGATTAGAGAACAGTCTGAACTGTGTGCTTTGTTGATTCCTTTTGTTGTCATTAAAAGCTGTGTTATTGCCTTGCTGCAGGAGGATTTTCATTTCACATCGTCTTTTGTGGACTAAAATGCCTGTGGCCTATTTTCAGCTAATGTACTCTCGGGTACCGAAGGCCTATTGTGTTTCCTGTAGACAATCTTTTTAGTTACACAGCCTTTTGCTCCGATTATCGTGCTTCCACTCTGTCTGTATGATCTGCTGTCATGGCAAACCACTCTGCTTGATGTCAACACAAACAAAAGACCCACAGTGCACCTCAACCTGAAAAGAGAAAACTCTTAAGGCTTGTTTGCTGTGCCAAGCTTTTCACACCCTGCCAATGTCTGAACCCATCAGTTAACATATTGGCTCCACTTCCTCTATTATGTGCCTGATGTAAACTGCCAGCCGTGTGCTGTTAGCTGTTGAAACATGTAAGAGGCTGGCGGATGGAGGAGATGAGCATCCTAAACAGACTGCATTATTAGATACACAGCTGGAAGCTTGCAAGGCTCTCAATTGTAGTGCCGCGATGGGAGCATAAACAACGGTGTAATCTCCCCAACTTCAATGATGTAATCAGCGGTAAAAACTGATGATAGTCTGTTCTGAATGAGCTGGCCGCGGCGCTGATGCAATACGGCTTGTCTCAATGACAGCGCCGCTGTTGTTAAGCTCAATTTCAGCATTCAGTCGTACACTTTCTCTGCTAGCAGTATGACGGAAAATGAGCTTATGTTCGACAGACATGTGGGGCCACACGGCTCCCGATAAATGCTCATAGAGCATGCAGTATATCTTTCAGCTGTGATCCTTCGCTGTCAGTGAGGTGAGAAGCTTTTTTTTTTTGGCTGCATTTCAGTGTTTAGACTACCTATGATTGGCTGTTTAGGGGTCCATTGAGCATAGTGGACAAACAACCAAGTCTCAGATTAATAAGGGATGAACAGCAGTCTGCAGGCCTGTAACTGAGCTCATTAACCTGCCAGCTGCCCCTGAGCACTGACACAAACACACACACACACACACACACACACAACAGAAGATACATTCTGTGCAGCAACAGCCTCTAATAACTGCAACTCATCAACAAATATTGATAATGTCGTAGAAAAACACACACACACACATCTGTGTGCATTTGAGGATTTTACGCAATCTTAAAGACACGTTGTCGGGGATCCCAGTGTTCTTGTTAGTGCTTATTATGTATACATACATGTATTTAAGGAGATCTGTAAATTCAGTTCTAAATTTGACAGGAACCTGGAGCAGAACTACTAAAACTGGATTCATGTGGTCTCTCGCCGTTGGTAAACAGCTGAGCTGCAGAATTTTGGGCTGAACCCTCTTTCTTTCAAGTTGAATGAAGGCATAAAAAAAAATATGTTTTCTCATTTCCTAGTTCATGTGGAACTCGAAGCTCAGATCGGAAACTAAGATAACACAAAGACTGGCAACCTCAGATTTGAAGCAAGATTTTAATTTCCCTCAGTTCCCCAAGAGTTCTTTTTTTTTTTTTTTTTTACCATTTGTTTTGGGGATAACCAGGAGAAATGTAAAACAGTTCTAAGCTAAGAAATTATTGTTCATGCATTCATCTGTAATGGAGTTTATCGTTGTGGCATATTTTCAGCAGTGATGCACAACTGTGCCCTTTGAACACGTCATCAAGTGGTGCATCAGGGGAGCCTCCTTGAAAACATGTAAAGAGGCTGTATAAACACCAAGCAGCAAAGAAATGGCAGCACTGAGGTTTCGCACTCTTTAGAATTACTTCATCATGTCTCTGCACAGAAACAAAACACTCTGCTCTACCCAGCCTATGTTTCATTTAGATGGGCCGAGTACATTTGTGACACTTGAGTAGTCAAGTTGTGAAAGTGCACTTTCAACTTTGTTGAATCATCAGGGAGTTGCCCGAATAGTGCACACTATTCAGTCGAGAAAAAATTGACTAGATGTGTAAACCCTATAATTTCCTGCCATGCATAAGTGATTTTATTATCACTGCATTGCCATTATTTTTATGGCTGCACGCTGTAGTGTATGTGTGTGTTTTTGCTGACACTCGGGCTGTTTCCAGTGCTCTTCCTGAAATTACTCATCATTTCAGTTACATTCTCTTTGACTTGATTTGGTGGTATAGAAATGTGTGAATCAAATTCAAACCTCCAACAGAAGTTCTGTGTTTAATGTATTCCGCGGTATATACTGAGGTTTGGGGATTTTGCAGAATAACAAGATGGGACGGGAGTGCCAAGTCTGAGCGCTAAATGCTTCCTCTCAGCTGAGGTGCTTTGATGAATACTGACACGTATGTCTGCTAACCCACTGTGTTAAATTCACAAATACGCATTTCTCCACTTTGAATGTTGTGAGGATGAGTATATTAAATGCCAAGCGTCACTTTCAGCTGGAGCCATGTCTTTACTTTTCGGTGTCAGAAATGTATTTGTGTAGTGTTCGACTCCCGCCAGCTAATGGACATCTGAATCAATGCTGAACTGAACCTGTCTTTTGATGAAGCTCAACCTGCCGCCGGCAGCAGCATAAATCTCACTTCACATTCCCTCTTATGTTCATTTGTGAAGTGAGAATGTGTGCCGTGGTATTGCATTAGTGGCTTTGAGTTTATATTATTTGATTTATATTTTGACAGTGTCTGGTGTGCATCATCTAGCACCGACTGTACATTACATACGAAGAGCGCTGCCACATGGAACAGTGCGATTACCAAGCTTCCTCTCTATTACGTTTCCATGACAGTGGAATGCGAGGGCTGGGAAGGTTGCTGAGATAAGTACTACTTACCATATCCAGCATTTGAACTAGGTAATTATATTCAGCCGGAGACATTTCTCCTCCCGCTCCCCCATAATTCCTCTCTGTCTGTTTCTTTACGGCTACTTTAAAGCGCTGGTGTTGAGCTTTAACAAGGCTGCTTTTGTCCCAGATAAAGCTTCTAGACAGCACTCACGAGTACATTACAAGATCCTTGCCCGCCGTAGCACAGAGCGCCACCCCGGGGGCATCTTATCACTCCACTGGCAATCACAAATGCCCACTGAGATAGCTGGGCTTCTCAGCTCTCTGTGGGGAACCTTTCAGCTGAGAAAGATGGCCTCTCTCTTTCAGTAAACACGTCCGGCTGGCAGCTTGGCAAAGATGCAAACATAAAAATACAGAGAGAAAGCAAGAGCTATTGACAGACAGATGCCTGCAACCCACACAGAGAAGTGTGGGGCTTTCTACACCTCCACTAATTGACATATTGACAGGCAAGACGGAGATAAAGACAGAGAGCTGACATATGCATATACCACACGTTATTCTCCAGTTATGGACACACACGCAGTGTAAGAATGGTGAGGTCCACGTGGATTCGTTTTCATTTAATTCTCAACCTCACCTCTCCAGGGTGCCTGTCATTTTCACTCGCCTGTTACCTGATAGCCGATACCATGGTGTCAAAAACATACCTCGCAGTACCACACAAGTGATCGTGGCTGAAACCCGCAAATCATTGCTTTTCTTGCTGTTGAACATTGTTTTTTTATCCTCCATCTTTTGTCGTCTCTGAGGCTCAACCATTCTGACATGCGTGGGTTTGGGTACTGTTGTCGTTGGCCTGGTTAAGTACCGTTTTGCTTACTTCCAATGCATCTCAACACTCATCTTACATTATGGGTCCTTTCACAAATAGAGACATGATGATTGATTTCGTTAGTTAGTCAAAAACATGGAGTCCATGTCATGTAATTAAGAGACTGGGTCTGTACTGTATGATGAATGCATACCACTTGGTGCTTTGGGGTGGGGGTCGGGAGGGTCGAGGGGTGGTGGTGGGGGGTCTGTTATTATGCTGTCAAGGATTCAGGCAGAACAGACAAGCCATTTGTCTTCATATTGTAATGAGTCAGTGTTTCGAAACAGTAATTACCTTTTTGACTAGTTGACAAATGACACACACTGCTGTCTGCTGAAACATAAACATGTCCACATGCACACACAGCTCATGGGGCAGTCAGAGTCTGCGTTGACCTTTCACCTCTGCTGTCACATCACCATTGATTCTCTTCCTGGATTGGAGCTCATTATGTGGGGAGCAGTCAGCCACAGCCTGGACCTGCTCCTGCAGCCCCCACCTGCCACTGATATCATCCTCAGTCCTGATTGTGTAATAACTCAGATGGATTGCATTAACAACCTGAAATCAGGCCACCTCTCCTTGTACTAATTTCCTTCACCCTGACTGAGATTTTTATCCCAGATGAAAATGTGAAAATCCAAGTTGTCTGGTATTGGTTTCTTTTGGGACACTTTTGCTTAGATTTTGTTCTGTTGATATATTATTTATTGAACATGCTGCTAAAAAAAAAACAAAAAAAAAAACTACTTTCCACTTAGAAGATTTATTTTTGTTTATTTTTCAACAAGAATATAAAAACCTGTTTTCTTTAGCAAAGTTATTTTTCTGACATTTTTCTGGAGAGAGTTGGGATTGACATGTGGCAAATGACACCAGCTGGACGAATCAGCATTGCTGACCAAGACCTAGTAGCCTCCTGTTTACACCCTAACCCACTACCCAATTTGTAGGATGTTAAAGAAATGAATGTTTCAATCTTGAAATGAGAACTAAGACTGAGAACAAGGGCTGAGAACTTGGATGGGTACTATTGGCAGTATGTGTTTTGCATTTACAACTTACCTTCCTTTAAGGAAATACGACTTTTAGGAAATTGATTGTGAGGTAGAGTTGTTAAAGAAATTTTTGCAAAGTATTTGAATATTTAGGTGGCCGAAGGTGTCAGCATTTGTAAAGGCCCTAATAAAATGTGTACATCCACAAGTGCATTCTGCGTGGTTTGCGCAGTCCTCAGCCCACATGGTGGTACCGAGACTCCTGGCTCAAAGTGATTCAGTTTCTCCACACAGAGGAAATGATAAAAAGCCATTGTGTGTATAACATCCCCCAGAAAACGGTGGCAACATTTAAAGGGAGTGAGTCTGGTGGACAGAGGAGAGTTTGCTTAAAAGATGGTCAGAAAGCTGCAGCGTTTTGACTTGGAAGTAAATGTCACAGTAATGTCAACTGCTTCCAATCCATAAAAAGAGGAGAGGAAGGTTAAGTTGTTTTTGTCTGGGGAGTTGCTGAGAGAAAATATAATCGGGATAAATGGGATTGTTATCGTCGCTATTCCACGGAAAGAAAGAAAAATAACTCATTGAGCTGGTGATTTGTGTGAGCGGTGAAATATCTGCAGGATATAGTTATGGTGGAGAGAGAATTTGTGTTTGAGCTGTTAACTTTTACGAAGGTCAGGTATTCACACATCTTGAATTGGCAGCGGGCAATCAATATTACATGTCTGCTCTTTTCACTGTAGACAGCCAGTCTTTCTGAGTGGTGTGTGTGCATTTTGACATCTTCAGCAGCAGATCAACCTTTGCTCACTGTGTATGTTTGGGACAAATCCTTCAACATATTTTAAATACAGAGTGAGACATAAAGCACAGAGCCCAACTGTGCAGGCTCAGATTACATCGCACCAAAAAAAGTGACAAAGAGATATCTGTATATTCTGAATGTGTATGTTCCCAGTGAAAGAGATCATTTGTTGCAGAGTGTTGCATTGTTGTTTGTTTGTAGCCTTAATGTTGCTGTGCGATTAAGTTTATAGTGTGATTTTCAGAGTGAGTGATCTGATGGCTTGTGCAGTGTGTTTGTGTGGCACAGATGTCCCCCGACTTTACTGCAGAAATAAATCCAGGAGGAAAATCAAATGTTGAGCAACCAACAAAAAGGCAACCTGCTACAAGTTTTACATAAGCTGCACATAGAATGACCACACACTTAGAACATGTAAATTCTGCGTCAATAGCAGTCTATCTACTGGTATTTACCTGTGTCTATCTAAGACTTTTTTTTTTATTTATAGTGCTTGGAAATGATCAACATGTAAACTTTGCAAGTGATTGGGTTTCTCCTCATCAGCCCGGTTCAGATCATTATGGACAGATAACAATAATTTATTGCTACATCACAAAAACCCCCCAAAACAAAACACAATGCTTTTTTCCCCCTTATGTTGTTACCAATCTTGTTCTCTTAGCAGTTTAACACTCTAATGATTCGACGCAGGTCAAAGAAAACTACGAACAGAGAAATCACTTCTCTGGCTTTAGTAATAGTGCGTGTGATCTTTAGTCTGATCTGGGTCCAACTGTGCAACATTGATTTATGGGCTGAATCTCAATAGTGACAGGGGTCAACTACACAAGTATTTATGATAACAGCAGCAGATTGCTATGAATGGATAACTTGGCTGTGAGAGGGGCCCTCGGTATGAGAGGTGGGGTTATATCACTTCAGCACAAAGTAATAGGGATAAAATGAGGTGCTAGTCATCTGAAAAATGGCGCCAGGATTGGCAGCAACGGTTTTATAAGCCAGTTTGAATATTAAGTCACTGGACATAAAAAGAATAGACCTTTTAAAAGTCTGTGGCCCAGTGTTATTAACTAGCCTCAGAGAGGCTCGGCGGGAGTGAATGGATGAGGTTAGAGCAGTTCCCCGGAGAGTCAGTGAAGATATGTTTCACTTTATTTGATGGTCTTTGAACTTAAGTAAGTGTATGTGTGATACTACTTTTTTATAGCGGCTGTAAAAAGTTTTGTTGTTTAAAGAGACACAAATCCAAGTCAGCTGAGGCCTGGGCTTGTACTGGCAGGCCTAGACACACTGTGGCTGCCAGCTTTCCCTGTGAAAGCGTAAACAGACAGTCACTACCAGCACACAGCAGGCTGATCCAGGGCTCTGTTCATAATGCCCCGTGGAAAGACTGAAGCAAAACCTGGCATCGCAATCATTTCTGCACATTTTCCTCCATATTAAGCGACCGCGCAGACAGATTTTTTTTTTTTTTTTTTCATGCAAGGCATCGATTCCTGGCTGCCAGTGTTGATGGAGGGAATGTGTCACTGGATGAGTGTCACACCAAAGTGGTGAAGGAGTTTCTGGATGGAGGCCATCTCATGCAGAGCCTGCTGGGATTGAGAGCAGCATCAGAGAGACGAGCGCAGCTGTAGATCAGATTGGCAATTCGACCTTTGTATTTTGGGAAAGCCCACATGCTCGCACTTAATCCCAGTAAGATTTACATAATCATTGAAAACTAAAGTCTCCCTTTGAAACGCAATACTGGAAAAATTCCATCTACTCTCCCTTCTTCCAACTTCAGTTTTTATTTTACCCAGTACCTGAGCCGATGTTCCTGTGGCTGGTGCTACTTATGCCTCATTCAGAGCCATCCAAATGAAAATTCATTTCTTTCAGTTAATTGACTCACAGTGTTATTCCCTCAGCTCCCTCATAGTAGTGAGGCAGAGTCAGCTGTCAATTCCAGATTACAGCGTGTTGTCGTCGGAGAGAGTAGCTGATTGTATTTTATCTGCAGCAACAGCTGACTGGAGGCAGCAGGGGGAATAGATCTGTCACTGTGCCTACTTCATCTGTGATCTGGCGTCTGCCCAAACACTTCACCTTTGGTGATGACTCAAGTGTCTTCACGGGCTCCTCCCTTCTGTCCTGGCCTCTAATCCCCATCTGTGTTCTCCACTTTTAGTGCGCTGCTCCTCTCTTAGAGGAACTTACTCCGGCAGGGCTTAATGACCTGTGCTGACTGAGGACAGCTAGCATTAGTGGTTTGCAGTCATTGCGTTGCAGGTGAATTTCACATGTACTTGGTCAGACAGTGTGGTTCGCTTTGACCCAGGCTATACAGCAGGTGGTCGAGCATCCTGCCTGTGTTTGCCAATTACTGCTCCTTGCCTCCAGGATCCAGTCTCCCTGATGCCCCACTGTGCAGGGGTGCTGATTCGCTGCGATTATTTCATCATGCTTGCAGCGAGATGCCAGCGAGATGAATCACAGTTAGCCCTCTGCTCTGATTTCAGTTTTAATTTTCACAGAGGGGTTCCGCTAGTAATCGTTGCTCCTGCAACAAACCAGCTTTTTTGTCACACAGGGCTTTGGCAGCTATTTCATTTTACCATATAGTGGATGCAGTTTCCAGTGAAGGGTGTTGCACAGAACTGCAGTGTTAGAGCACTGGCTTTAAACAACCTACTTTCACATTGCCACAAGGCAGGAAAACTAGATCCTCTATTGGGACTGAGCAAGGGTCAACACAGAGGAAATTCCTCTATTTGTAAACTCAAAGGTTAGTTTGTTTTTAGCTGATTCACTAAGCACTGGCCGTCTGTTCACACTGTTGCTGGAGCGTTTGATGTGTGTCTCTTTGCTACTTGTGCAGCGCTGTGTTGACATTTGACCAGAGTGCTTCTGTAATCTGTTTTTCTCTTCTCACTGCCTGTGAGCAGGAGCTGTATAAACATGTCCTTCCTCCATGGGAGGTGAATGGATCACTCCTCATTACAGAGAAGGCAGGGAGACGAGAGGCACGCAACCACTGCTGCTGTTTGATCTCTCTGAGTGGAAGCAGGCCCAATGTAGATGCACACAGACCATGCACTTCATGCACTTCATGCATACGCGCACGCACAACAGCATACCTGGTAGGTGGTCGAGCATCCAGAGCGAGGAGGCAAACAACTGAATTCTGAAGTAGTTTCTTCAGCCGTGTGTCCCAAACTATCAGCCGCACGCCTGAACGCATCTAGACTCTTCTGTGTTTTAACCTTGGATGAAATAAGTTCATAATACGGATGTCTGATTGCAGCGTTTCCGTTTACTGTCTCAGCTAGGAGAAATGTTACCTGTCTCACACCTCAGAGCACAGAAACCGTAGCGTCTGACCGGGGAGTCACGGTAACCCGTCCAACACCTCCGCCTCGCACCGCTGCTCTGACACAACAGCAGCTGATGAGACATCATTCAGACCCGCCGGAGCCCTCAGACTGGACCACCACTGCTGTACTTTTACATGCCCCGCTGGATGACTGACAGGCTGGTTCCTACAGGGAGGGGTCTAATGGTGGAGCAGGGTCCACGCTCAGGTTTTAGGCGCTCTCCTAGCAACGGACTAAAGATCCAGCTTCAGACAAACCGACTTCTGTTGGTTCCCCCAGCTCCTCCTGATTCTTCTTGCTTGCTGTTGCCGCTACTGCTTTAAACTTGGTCGTGCTAATGTCTTCGCCCAACACGCAGCCTCCTCCCATATGATTTCTCATTAATCAGTCTTATGATGTTAGCTTTCTGTACCATTGTTCATATTTCAGTGACACGTGTATGCTGAGCTCCGGCTTGAGCTTTTACATTTACATCAAGCTTCCCATTTGAATTCTTTGGGCTCATCAACATAGATCACAATGACTTATATTTAATTAAGGTGTTCATATGTTTTCCAACGTAAAATGTTCATCTTTAAGATACAAATGCTCCTGTCTGAAGCGTCACCAATTAAAAGAAGAAGGACCCAGTCTGTGATCACTGATGTCAAGATGAGGAGAAAGCCCACAGCCTGTAATTATATTAGAAGGGCAAGTCAGTTTTTCTTAGCTGTAACTGCAAGATTTCTCCATAATTGGAACTTTATACTTTTAAAGAAATTCCCCTCACTTTCAACTCCACAGTGAAGGAAAAGTCTCTCACAAAACTACACATAAATTAAGATAAAGTTTTAATGTTCCCCGGTGGGGAATTGGGCCATCGGAGCAGCAAAATCATTTAAATAGCTCGGATAGAGGAAAAAAGAAAGAATATAAATGAAAGTTGAGCAAATGAGGGGGATTAAACATAACAGAACTGTGATTTACTGCACAAGGATGTATTAAAAGTAAAAGTAAAAGAATGAGAATTAAATATATGAATAACAGCAATTCTGCAATACTGCTGTTTTTTTGTTTATTTATTTATTTTTTTTTTAAGCATATATTTGCACAAGTGACTTACTAGCAGTTAAAGTAATTTTGTCCAGCAGAAAGTTGCAGTTAATGTAAACTGTGCTTTTTTTCATCATGGAAATTATTTTTTTTATGTCACTGCTCTTTCTCACTGGCAACATTTGACAGCTAGAGGTGCAAAGAAAGAAAAAGATCAATGCTCAAATTGTTCAAGGTACCATCATAATTATCCCATCTTCTCTGCATAGATTTTTTACTATTACTACAATTTATTTTTTCACTTTCAGGACCATACTTGAGGCTGTCCTGTCCTCTCCAGGAAATGACCCTATTTACTGCTAAAGTGCTTCTTCAACTGGGGAAGCCAAACATTTGTATTCTAACATGACATAAAAAGAAGATTGGATTAGACCATTGTAAGAGCATTATTCATAAAAAAAAAAAAAAAACAAAACAGAAAGTAAAATTTGCCACTGCTTTTTTTTTGGCAATGTATGAAATACTGGGTTTTTAGTATGCTTCATGGCCACATCACATAATACATATTTCAAGTTCAGTGTAAAGTACATAGTGGAATAGTGTATAGGAGCCAGAGACACACTAGTGCCCAGGACTTAAGTATACCCCCTCTCCTTTTTCTCTCATCATCAGTAATAATTTACGTGTCGCAGGAGAGAGCTGTGAGGCAGCTGTATTACCCGTTGCAACTGCAGGGGGATCATTTTGTCTTTTCTTTTCTACTGACATCATTTCTATATCCTTTTCTCCCTCCCAGTGAAGTGACTCAATTCGCAGACCCGCGGTTAAACCCAATAGATCCCCATCTTTCTCTCTCTCTCACTTTCTCTATCCTTCAGTGTACTTGTTAAGTTAACAAGAAATAAAGTGCACTCGGCAAGGTGCTATAATACAACAAGCACTGTTGCATCCAAAGTTAAACACAGCTCCCTCTCGCTCTGCTCACTTGTCTGATGCAGGTTGCAGCAGCCTGGAGGTAATTGTATTGCTGTCAGCCCTTGGTTGATGAGTTGCCAGCATAATTGCTTTATGGTTTGACCTCTGGTTTTTCAAACAAGCGCCCTGGTCAAGGACCTGCAATGGGCAGATGAGGGATGAGAGGGCGGCTTGTGTATGCATTTGTTTCTGCTCGTGTATGTGTATGTCCATGTGTGTGTGTACATACTTAGTGGCTGCAAGATAAATATGTTACTCTAATACCCCGTGTTGCCCCCGTGTCCTCTGTTATTCTTCACTACATCTTAAAGTGCAGTTCTCTGCCTCATTTTAAAATCAGCATCACAGTGAACTGAAACACAATTTGTTTTGCTGACACGGTTACAGATGTACAGCAATGGCAGTACATACTGATGCACACGGTTCAAGGACAAAAAGACATGACACACAGCACAGACTGTATTTGTATCTTATTCTGAACTTGGCATTTTCAATTCTGCTCTCCTCTTCTGTTGGATTAATCTGGGTCAGAAAATATTAGCATGCAAAAAAAAAAAAAATAAAAATAAAAATGAAAAAAACATTATGAAAACATTAAACATAACATAATTCCCTGAACAAAGGATGGGACTTTCTGAATAAAAACCTACCTTGCTCGAGGTAGGAAAATGAAAATAAGTAATAAAAGAAAAGATCAATTCAAGTTTGGGATGCAGAAAATACAGACTGGGCCTTTAGTTAGAAATAGGATGGCTCGACATCATACAGGGCTTTGCAATAGTGTTCTGTCACCCGGGAGGAAACGGGAAGTAGCGAGTAGTTCCACTTTGCTTTAGCTCGGTAATTTTTTCGGTACGTTCGGTAGATTTGGCTTTTGTTGTAGTACTCCTTCTGCCTGATAGTAGTGATGTTTGCAGCTATCCAAAGATTCTTTTTTTCAGACGCACTGTATGATTAAAATGTTGTGTGCTGCTTGTGTTGAAAAGTACCAACACAGTGATGAATCATCGGGTGATTTTCAGACGGGGTCATTAGTGCAACCCAAAATCACAGGCACCAACAGGCTCATCGTGGTTTACCAGCTTAAACCAAACCAGTGATTTGTTATTTTTATTTTGGATCCTTTTTTGTCATAGCAGAACAAGCTGTAAATGCAACACTGACACATTATCACTGAATTTGGAGAGCATTGGCCGATTTATGAACCTAGCAGATACAGTATATTGCACTATCAGCATTTCTTTGGAGTCCGGACAACTTGGTGAATGTAGGTTAAATATTCTCCTTTTGGCTTTGTTTTGGTCTGATGGCCTCAAATCTGTTAAATGCTTCTGTATGTTAGCTTCTAGTTGCAACTTTACCTGCTGACCTGTTTTCTTTTAATTCATTGCCGAAGATGAATGGAAAAGTTGGGATAATGGAGAGTTCCCTGAGCATTCATCATGCAAATACATCCTGTCCAGCTAACTCCTAAATGTTTACTCTGGCAAGTTTAAAAACTTCTCTGATTTTGAACTATGTAACCTTTGCTAAAATGGTGGTTATCAGTCACCATTATGGACCAATTATGTGGCTGAATTTCAGAATTGTATATGAAGATTATTAACTGTCATGTATAGCTATAAGGAATTATCCAATTATGTGTTAATTTTTTAATGAAAGCTGATACACATACATTGAAGGATTATTAAAGACCTAATGGCCAACATATCAAATTGTTACTTTCATGTAAAAACAAAATAATTCTTTTAATACCATATATGAATTTAATTGTTATTTGCCCCAGTCTCTTTTTTTTTTTTTTTCAAGTTTAGTTTGTTGAAAATGATTTGAGCCTTTCTTTCAACTACAAAACATACACACTCACGCACAATGGCAAGGGTGACCAGCTGAAATAGTCTCTTGCCTGCGGAAGAGGAGTTGTGGGAAGATGAATGCTGAAGAAGGGAATGAGTATAATCTTTTCACTGTGTGAGCGTGTGTGTGTATAACAATGATGTTTGCTGTGAATCCATATACAGTAGTTGCTATTTTCCCTGCATTGTCAATAGCATAGGAAATAATGATGCTGCTGCAATGTGCCTGTGTGTTAGTGTGCGTTTGTGTGTGTGTGAGAGAGGGTGTACCAAATGAGAGGCAGCTATACATGGAAGGGAAACATGAGCATGGTTAACTCATACTACATTTCAAAGACCAAGGAAACTAATCAAAAGAGAAAGAAAGCATGACAGTAAACTGCTGAAATAAGTGAGACACACACTGGATGTGTATATGCGTGTGTGTGTGGGTCTGTGTGAGTAAGCAAACACAAACTAGACAGTTGCATAATGTGAAATAACTGCAGAGCATTAGTAAACATGGAGCTGTTTGTGCCTGATCCCAACGGAAGCGCACACAAAGAAGAAGGTTTCTCTAAATACTACGCTCGTGCGTGTGTTTGCATGCGCACGCAAACACCAAGTCAGACTCATTCATCTAGCAAACAGTGTGACAGCATCACTTCACAGCTGACTCGGTGGTTGGGGAGCTATCTGGGATGGTTTCTCCAACAGGAGTTGTTTTTCTTGCCTTCGTCACAATGTTTCATGTTCACTGAGAGCAGCTCTTTTTCCTTCCTGTCAAACCAGATCAACACAACCTCTCTTTCGGTAGCAGCTTGAATGTCTACATGTGAAAATCAACCAAGATGGCAGTCAGTGCGTCATATTTTACAGGGCGTTTGTGAGGTAGATGATTATCTTTCAGGACATAACAGGGAGTGATGAATCAGTGAGCAAATGAGCATGCCCTGCAGCTCAGAAAACAAATGTTTTTTCTTTTTTGTTTTGCTTTGTTTTTGCCTCGACCAGCTCATTTCTAAAGGTAGCAATCGAAGGTGATGCCAGCCAATCCTGGCTCCCATCTTTCTTTTCATGCTTTAAATCCATCATACTCCCGATTTAAAAAAAAAAAAAAAAAAAAAGCACTCATGACTAATTTGGACAGATAATAATGGAATATAGAGCTTTGTGACAAACACAAGATGTGGCTAGTCTCATTATCTAACGTCTGCTGCGGTTAAACTTTTTGTCAAGGCTCAAATACTAATAACTTGTGCATCGGAAGTGCTCTCAGTACAGAAAATTGGCAATATACTGATTTACTTGCCGTATAAATTACTGCTACTAGAAATGTGAACAGGGGAGAATATTGTCATCTGTGGCTGGGGCGATTTTTCCACTGTCAAGTTTATAAGGGAAGTGCAGAGTCCAGGGTTTTGCGAGCTCAGACCACACTCAGCATTTATAGTCAATATAACAGTTGAATTTTCTAATAAACACATTCTTATAGTCAGAAATGATGTAATGTTGAGTTGATGGGCACTGAGAAGTCACAGAACAGAGTCCCATTAGCAGCCTGCCAGTGTTTTATTCTGTGTGGTGTTCGCTGTATTATTTATACCAGTCACACATATTTTCAGATCTTCACAATGTTCCTTCAGGGCAGACACAGTTTTTGACTGAGTCAGCAGGGGCTCACCTGAGGGTTGGGAAGGAAAAACCTCGCAACTTGAATCTGAGCGATGCTCATGTTTTTACTTAAAATGTCAGGTCTACATGGGTGTGTAAAAGTTCAGGAAGTTTCATTACCATCAGACCTAGAAAGGAATTTAAAGAATGTGACACTTTTGTGTTGTTGGGTTTTTTTTTTTTTTGTTTTTTTTTTCCAAAGGAGTATCAGTTTTTGGAGCTTTGCGCTTCTGTGACTGCAATGATACATTATGAGGCTGCAGGCAGATCTGAGGTTTCTCTTCCCCTGTCAGTCGTCCCTGGTTGGGATTCCTTTGCTCTGTCAGCCTCCCGCTGTGTGAACAAAGCCAACGTCTCACACCGGTTCAGCTCACAGCAGGATGCACTCAGAAATTCAGCTGACGTCAAAACACTGCCGCCATCATCCGAGTTAGTCAGCAGTGGGAAGGAAACTCGTTTAATAATTTGTGCCTTGATTTGGCTGTGTAGTGAAGAGTCACACTGCGAGTGACGGAAAAACGTTTGTTAGTATTCAAAAGCCTGTCAGTGCCTGCTGTATAATAGCCTGGTTATTGTTGCTCTTGAGGCTCGCTGTTAATAACCCTGGTGTGTTTTAGCAGTTTTACCCATGAAAATTATCATTAACAGTTGGTACAGAAAATATGTTGGGCTGATTTGTTGACCGTGTTAGACCAACATTGCACATTTACAGGAGTTTATTTGTAATCCTCCTCCACCAATCGGAGTAGCTGTTGCCGGGGTAACGCTTTCACAATGGCGAGCGTGAGGAAAGGAGAAACCCAAAGAATGACAGCCAGCTGTATTTTGGGCGGCAGTGTGTGGGCTGAGCAGCAGAAAGGAGGGAGCTTCCTGTGACAATGGGTGGGAGGCTCACAGCACAGATTGGTCTCTTCCCTGTCAGAGAAACTACTTAAGGAACCTCTAGAAAATTCTGTGGGAGGTGAGACCTGTGATATCTGCTTTTACGTGATCAAAACGAACACCAGGTATTTTTATCATCACCATTCTTGCTCTGCTGATGATTTTTGTGCTGCATGAGTGATAACTGTCCAACCAAAGCCCTTTTTTATTCTCTACTTTTTGCATTTGACTCAACAGCTGCTACGGCCATTTTTTTTTTCTAACAACTCACAAACTGAGAGTTGTTTTTTTTATGGAAATTCAATGTATGACTGTTTTTGGCCAAACACATCAAGAACACACGAACAGAGACAAGCAGAGCTCAATACACCTAGATGTGAAGAACCATAGAGAAACTGAGCTCACAGGTACTGTGCATATAAAAAATATTCAGCCCCTTGCATGTCATCCTTTTTTTTTGCTGTTATAAATGGAATAATGGTCAATGGAATTTTGATAAGAATTTACACAAAAAAAAAAACCTCTTTAATAACAAAGTGAAAGGAGATTTCTACAAAGTAATGTCACTAAAAAATACATCATGCAATTGGATAAAATAGTCACCCCATTTAAATTAACTGACCTAATCCAACAGAGGTCTGGCCAAATTCTCTTTATTGGCACTATATATGTTATGCGGCCAGTAGGATGAGAGGTGCATCAGCTGCTGCAGCAGAAAGTGAGCAAGTGAGTTTGACAAGTGAAATAGACTACTCAGTTGGTGACGGTCGACTCGGGTGACACATCAGCTGACACAGTGTGAGGCATCACTTGAGTGTTGCAAGGTTCACACCACAGAGCAGATACCTCAGATACTTGAATGTCTGATATGTACAGAATGCTGTATGAATACAGTATCGAATTTCACCTTAGTCGGTGAGCTGTTCTTTTTGGCTACCACACACACAGCCAAAGTGAATTTAAAAAGAAGAAATCATGTTTGCAGGATTGTGGAGGAACCATATTTATATGATATCCAATATATGCATAAAGTGATATTTATGAATAGCTGAGACAGCGCAACCCATGTCACTTCTACAGGCAATCATTGTGTATGACCACAAACCTGGTTCCCCTGAGTGTTTTGCCAGAGCCTTTAAATAAATTTCAGCCCGTGTTTATTGCTCTGCTGCACTGCCCTACAGCTTCCACCACTGTCACTACTGCAATGCCCCTATTCTTCTCCCCTCAGCACCCGCTGGCCAGGTGGTGTCACTCCAGGAGCTAATTCAGCCCTTGCTTGTGTGCTTCACAGACATACTGATAGAAACATGGCCAATTTTGGATTTGCGTATCTGTATACATGAATGCTTACACCAAGTGTAACTGCAGCAAGACTATACTTGCACATAAACAACACCATAAACAGACCTAGGAACACTCCCCTATTCATATTTATGTGTATAAACAAAAAACATAGTTGAATGGGTTCAAAATGTAAAGGAGGCAGGGAGAGACAGAATGAGAGCAACAATGGACGGAGGTGGAGGGCTATCACCACTTCTGCACACGTGACGCAGCAACATGACCAGGTCATAAGTCTGAAGGCCGGGAGCCACAGGAAAAACATCCAACGCCCAAAAGCCTGGAGATCCAAATAATTTCTACTCACATGCACACTTCCATTGTTGCAAATACGATTATGGCTGATTTCAGTTACAATCTATTTACCAATTTTGTTGTACTGGACAATCGTGCTAAAGTTTCATGTCTACCTCAAATTGAAAAAAAAAAAAAAAAAAGTTTGTATTTAGGAAGCTTAAGTTGAGAGGTATCAAAAGTATCAACAAACTGTAGTCATCATTCGAAGCTGGTGGCATGTGCTGAAATTAGATATTGTCTTGAAGATGCAGCACTTAATCCAACTTAATCCAAACAGGATTCTAAAGAATTTTATACTTTGAATAACATCAGGTTTGTTGCCTTTTATTAACAGCAAATATGAAATATGAGAATAATTACAAGGAGAAAACAAAAGCCTACAGAAAACGACATGTGTCAAGGCTATTCATGCAGTGCTTCCAGCCACAATTTATCGGGACAATTATTCCCACATGATTCAAACTCAGCATCATGCGCACTGCTGCAAAAAGGGATAAAGCAAGCACAGCAGTGCTGAGAACACAAGAGTGTATGAAGCAAAAAGAGAGAGAAGTGATAAAATAAGGGAGGTGGCCCCTTCACGGGTTGGCTCCTATTAGCTGGACGAGTGTGGCAGCAAAGTGACCTACCAGAGATTAACACTGCATGTTTCTTTTTCATTCCCCCTTTCTCCCGAAACACATCACAGACAGAACACTGCCAAAAAAATCTCGGCTTACATTCACAAAGGATTAGGCCTTTCACCATGAAGTCAAATGAACAGGAAAAATACACCACATCGATTAACAAAAGGTGAAAAGGATGCGGTTCATTTAATCCGTGTGCGAGCCAATTATGCAACATTGATCACTGTAGAAATGTGTGCTCTCTCTTGTTCACTGCCTGATAAGCTCCTTGGCTCACAAAATGCTCTCTTTTCTCTTTTCATCGCAATAACCACCTGATTATATGCTTTGAGGGAAACAGGGAGCCTAGGTAAATGTTTGTATGCTCCAAGTCAATCAAAGGTATATATTTGATGTAGCTGACAGCACTCTGTTGTCTCTGCAGAGCTTCGCATGCACGGGACTATAAAGGCTGGGGAGCACTGCATGATTAAATCAATCCAGTCTAAATCATGACAAGTCAGAGTGATTTATTTGACATGGCAAGAGCCGCAGTAATGCCTGCAGAATCAGTCCAACAACTGAGCAATAAATCTGCACAACCACACCTAAGCCATCTTAAAAGGAGCTAAACACAGCTGAAGTGGAGCCATAAATGATTCTGCTGCTGCCATGTCATATGTAAAGATGAAAGAGCAGAATTTAGTGTTTGAGTGGTTATCTATCTTTCACACCAGGGTCAATATCATCAGGGTTAAAGCCTTTTATACTTTTTTATTCTTCTAGCATGCCATGCTTTGCAAGGAACAAACAGCTCAGCTTTGAGTTGTGCAAACTCAAGATGCTGAAGTGGGACATTCATTCACTTATGATCAGGCATTCGGTGAGTTTAAACCATGGTTTACATGACAGGCAGACACATAAAAGTGTTTGCCCATGAGGTATAACAAACATGTTGGATGCATTTTTATGCCTCAAAACATTTGCATACGAAGCTCAGTGTGAAAACATTGATTTACGGTGTACCTTCAATCCACACTTTAAGAGGGATGTTTGAAGCACCGAAACAGAATAATAAAGAGACAGCCAGTTACCCTGAATATTGAGCCAGATTCAGAGCAGATGCTGAGATTTCACTCTGTCTTTCCATTTGCCATTTCACACCTATGGTTTCCCACCATCCGTTTAAGTCTAAATTATCCAGGGACCTAAATCAAGAGCTTGAATTCCCCCTTCAGAAGGGCTTATATTTCCTCCACACTGCCCCATCTTCACATATTAAGATTTAACAGGTTTTTTTTTAATGAATTTATGTGAAAATGCATTTAATATATAGAGTTTTCAGTAGCCAGTTCTTCAGTGGCGCATTTTTAAACGGGCCCTGTAATCTCTTTGCAGCCCTGCTTAATGTCGAGGGTGGTGTACCCTGCAGAGCTCTTTGTGTCTCCTGAATAATTACTGGCCTTAGAAAGAAGGGAGAGCAGTGGAGAAAGCGTGATGATGTGCATTAGACACCACCATCTCTCTTTACACACCCTGTCTTTTTTTCTGCTCTCTGATTGTGAAACTCCTTTGCTGTCTGGTTTATGCACGCCTCATGAAGACCCTTCTTTGCCAGCAACTTCAGGGTTGCTGACATTCCTGTGTGCAGAATGCATAAAGCTTCCTTTGGGAGCTGAATGTGCTTCCACACTGGATCTCAAGGCCCGAGCATAACCACGAAAAGCCATGCACTTCCTCGTTGCGAGTTTGGAAACCTGTGTTGGATTTTATGTAGTCATACCCACATACACATGCACAGTCATACACACACACATGCTTGAGCCTGGAACAGCAACAAAGCTCTCCTGTACTGTTGCCAGGGTAACGTGGTCAGGTCAAACCAGTAGAGCGTCTCTCCTGCCCCCACCTCATTCGCTCTCTCGCGCTATCTCCGTTTCTGTTCCTGTGTCCGTCATCTCACCTTTCCTGCTGTCATCTGCCATCCCTCTCATCCTGATACCACCAACAGCCCCAGCTCATTGTACCTGAAGACATTTCTTCTCCCTGTCACATGTCTGCCCCAAGCTGAGCAGGCTAAAATGAGGGCGATTCCCCACTCTGACCATTAGAGCCGAGGTAAGATCTGAAGAGGTCAGGGGCAGTGATCTTAATATTGAACCAGAAACATAAAAGAGACACCAGGGATATCAAAAAGAAAAGTTGAAAATGGAATGTTTTCTGAACACCAACTGTAGGGCCACTGAAGGTTAAGAGAGATAGCATCATGTATTTCCCACTATTGTATATGTAGACTGAATACATTAATGGCATTTTACCAACAGAAAATTATAAACTGCGATAATTTGCATCAGTATTTTTTCATTTGTAAATGGGTTTTTAATAATACAGAGTGTTGTAACGCTGCTTTATTATCTGCAGAAAAGAAAAACCCATCTTCAGGCCTTTGGCATATGGAAATTATTTTACAACTAAGCCGTTGCTGGCAGACACACAATGATGGATTACCCTGCTTCTCCTGGGGCTATTATGGATCTATTGTTGGACTCAAGGACTGCAAATAAATGGAAATGACATAGATAGAGAATTAAAATCGTTTTATTACTGATGGAATACATGAGACAGTTATGAGTGCAGGTGTGGTTCTTTGAAAAAAAAAAAAAAAAAATTTAATTGCTCTAGTTCAGTCTGAAAATGGCTATCATGCTTCTCAATTCAGTGTAATATATCTGAAAGCGATGTTTTTTCCCTCAGTCATTGAGTATGAGCTGGCATGAGCTGACCATGCAGCCAGTCTTTTGGTCGAGGCCACAAAAGAAAAAAAAAAGAAAAAAGAAAGAGAGCGTTAGTCCAGGGGCAGCCTCACGTGTTATTTTCTTGGTTGAGGTGTTATCCTTAAATGAGGTTATTAGCAGCTCACCTTCGTCTGAGAGCACTGAATAACATGAGAGTAGTAAAAGGTGATTAACAAAGCCCACCACCTCAGTTAGCCCGCATCAAAGCTTTTAAGAGCCCTCATACACACTCCACCTTAAAGTTCGAACTGTGAAGCAGTAAAGAAACATCTTGCTGATGATGGGTGGCGTTTGAGAGTAATGTGACGGATGTTGGTTATCAGGAGCTCGTGGTTATTTGAGGACTTTGCATCAAAAAAAAAGGGGTATAGGGCAGTACATGGTTTTGGGTCATGTGATTTTAAATAGGTTTGAACTTGTTTTACTTGCTTGAATGGACACGCTGAGTTGACCCAAAGATGTCACATTTCATCAGCTGAACAGGTTTCAAGCCAATTTGGAGACCAAGACGATGTAGCTATTACATGTCCTGGTGAGCTACAAAAATTACAAAGCTGCCCCTTCAGTGAATTTTCCCGGAGACTTTAGGAGTCGGGCATTGCCACTGATACGCAGAGTGAAGATCAGCACATTCATTTTCAAGTTTCGAGGAATTAACTGGTAGGCCCTCCAGACTGCGAATACTAACTCCTAACTCGTCATTCATGCATGCTGAAACATAACTGATCCTCACACTTTCCACCGGTTGGTCCACAATGGTGTATTTCTCTTATAGCTCAGGAGAAAATGAAGGTGATTTCCAGTCGCGATCCATACGCCTGCCTTCATGATTATTGATGGACAGCTTTAAACTGGAGCTTCTGTTATACCTCTAACGGGGAAAAACACCCGATTGTGTTTTTGTCATCTTCTGTTGACAGACAGCAGCTGCTTAATCTTTCTTTAAACTGTTCTTTAAAGATGGGTCTGTTAATACTGCGTGGTACCTCATGAGAAATGAGTGTGTAACCCTGTGAGGCAAGAAGAGCTGAACTGAGCTTGTGTGATGTCAGTGCCATCGCATGAAATCCGTCTGTCAAAGTGTTGTCAACCTGTCAGCTCTGTTTGTTAAGCATCCTTTTGTTCTGGTGTAAATGGTGAAAGAAGAATACACTAATGCATTCATTACTGTTGATACAACTCTTGTAGGGTTTTACACAGTTTTTCCCTTTAAAGATGAGCGCGTTTACATACAAGGTGGTAAAGTTATACTTTGATTAAATCGATCAGGTTATGTGCGCAGTGGCAGAAAATGAAAAGAACCAGTCGTTCTACAACCAACAAGTGTCGTAACCAGTCTTAAAAAAAGTGTTAAGGTAATATTTTCCTCTAGAGTGGTGAAAAGAAAATCTCATACACAGACACACTTCATCTGTTTCCAAACAGCTTCTCCTGGGAGACTGGGAATTGTACCAGCCAGTTAAAAAAAAAAAAAAAAAAACACAAAACAAAAAACTGTTCAGCTGCAAACATTTTTAGTATAGCACCAAAGAAGTTATGCCAAGTCTCCTGAACTGGAACATCATAATTAAGGTGTTTGTGCGGGTGGTTTCTGGATCTTTGCCCTCACCTCCGTCTAATTAATTTTCTGTGAAATTCTGCTGATGTCATGAAAACCTTCTTTTCTGTTCAAGTCAAGAATTTTTGCAGTGCCTGACACGTGAACACCTTTTGTCACAGAAGGTGTCATTCATTAGCAGTTATGGGGTTAATGTGTTAGACATCTGCTAGCCTCCCACCCTCTGAGCCAATAATTTGATTATTCATATGGAGTGCTGAGCTAACTGCGGTCAGGCCGAGCGCTCCTGGCTGTGAACAGATGTTGGAATGTGAACTAGCAGCCCTCAGCCTCAAACTCCACGCAGCTTTAAGCAGCGGCACATCGTCCTCTTGCCGTTCAGACACACAGTGATATCCATTGACAGCCTTTACCAGGCAGCAGTTTGTCACCAGCTACACTCGGGCCTGATGAGATCTGGAAATTAGAGGCAGCGGAGGCCCAGGAGGAGGACAGGATTCAATCACTTGACACACAAACAGGCAGGCAGCAGTGGTTTCCACACTGTAGGCTGGCAGATGTGCCTTAGTGTGCGTCATTATGTTGGGCTCAAGTGTGCTCAAAGTGCCAGTTAATCCAGAGCTCAATTTGGCCTCTGTCAAATTTTCTTGTCAGTGGATAACTCAAAATGGTCAGAAAGACCAGAACACTAACAAGAAAAATAGCAAAAGAACCACAGTGTTAAACCTTAAGTAAATCAAAAGTCAAATACCTGGCACCCTTATCTGACTGCCATCCAAGGCTGGATATAATGTGAAAGTCATTTAGTTGGGTTCTGGGAACTGCAACACACACTGTGTAACAAGCTGTTTGTTGTGCATCGAATCTGGCTGAAATTAGAGTGCAGTAGAAAACTATTTTTGCATTGAAAATTTTGTGCCGATTATTTGAACTCAGTGAATAATTGCATATATATATATATATATATATATATAATATTATATTGGCAAAAAGAGTGTGTTTATGAAAAACTTCGAGTTCCACTTCACTTCTATGTATTTACTTATCTCTCTTTTTTTTTTTTTTTTTTCGAAACATTGTTTTATGATTAGTTTTTATCATATTTGATATCTTTGCTTTTTCATTATCAGAACTGGGATGTAGAATTGTATTTACACGTCATAAAATGCCCTATTAAAAGTGAAATATAAGCACACCCCAATCACAATAATGGGACATAAACATCACGGTGTCATTTATGCCCTCTTGTGCAATACTGCAATACTGGTCATGGGATGAGCTGGGGGCGAGGACTGGAGGAATACCACTGAATAACCACTTTGAAATGGAGCTTGGATTCACATAAACAAACAGCAGCTCTGTATAGGCTGTAACCTAAGCATGAAAGGAATTATTAGTTAAAGGGGGATATTGCTCGGTCATAGTGTAAGAGCAGAGCGTATTTTCTCCAGTGTGTGTTAAAGCAGCACTTCACATCATAAGCTCATTATATCTGAGCCATAAAGTGATTATGAGCTCTAGTAAGGCATTGTTCTGCTGTTGACAGGATTAAAGATTTTTTAGAGAGCGTGAGCGCGCGTCGCTGCTCTTTGCTCGAGTGTTTGCTTGCTTTGTGTAGCCCAGCAGTGAAACGGGCCGTGTGCTTGACTGTCTGCCAGCTGTGGCACGCTCTCACGCCATTCTTTTACACATTCATCGCTTGCTAGCCTGTCTATCAATCTAGATATCTGCCCGTTTTGCTCTTGTTCAAAGGCAGCATCAAGTGTCATATTTCATAGACTTGTCATCATCTGGTGTACAAATGTTTCAAGGTCTTAAAGAAAATCCTTGAACCTCTAAAAGCTGTAAATCTCTCTTGTCAGTCTGGCATTGATCAGTAGCTGTGCACAGCATTGCAAGTGCTGCATTCCTATTATAATTTAATATGGCCTTTGTTAAAAAAGCTCGTAGTTGCATGTTAACATTGTCTTGATGAATTTGAATCATATTGATTCTTTTAGTAGCTTTTATTTAGAGCAATTGTATCTGCTACAGCCACTGTGCCACGCATCGATCCATCAGCACACATTTTTGAATTTGTCTGACATGGTCTTTGGTTCTTCCTGCAGAAGAAGGCCGGAGTTGTGAAGACGCATGAGAAAAAGGAGCGGTGGAAGGAGAAAAAGGTGGCAAAGCGGCAGAAGAAAGAAGATGAGGAGGGGGTGGAAGAGGAGGAGAATGTTCAGCCCGTGGTGGATCCCCTGGAGAACGGCTTCCTTCATCACGCCCAGCGAGAGCAGGAGAGGATGAATGAGAGACTGCTGAAGAAGACTTACTCTAAGAAGAACAAAATGGTGGGTGCCACTTCCTGTGCCTTTTTATTTATTTATTTTTTTACTAACAGCGGGGAAGTCTTACTTGATAGTTGTTCAGCGAAGGTTACATGCATTTTGCAGGAAGCAAAAGAAAGCGATGTCTGCTTTGGCAATGAAGGCAGAGGTGGATTAGATGCCATGTGAATCGGCATTCTTTGTTGTGCTGGGTCAGGCTTAGTACTTCTACACAACTATTCTTTCCGAGTAAATAATTCCATCCTTCTGACATCTGCTCCACACTCCCCTAAAAGCAGAAAAGCTCTGTGAGAAATGTAAGAACAAGGTGAATGACATGAGCAGTGTCTCACACCCTTGTCAAGTGTGATTTTACATATTGTTGTGTCAGTGGGGACTTTGTACCAGAGTGCTGAAGAAATAGCTTCACCTCATATGAGACACTCCAGTTCCTTCAATCTGTGCACCATCGAGCCACGTCTCAGATTTCAGTTTTGGTGAAAAACATTTTCTTCAAATCCATCTGCTCAAGGCTGTCATGTGGAGCCTTGGCCCATTTAGAGCTGTCTCAAATTGACTTTTTATTGCCACAGTCATTTTGAAAATGGTGTATGTTACTTTTTTTTTTTTCAACATTTCCTCTGCTGTGTTTTTGTTTGTCAAATAGAAGCTTTTAATAGAGCTCCTGTTGTCTTTTCCCAAAGTTCAGGTCATGCAAATGAGAGCACAGCGGGATTATAGAATCTTTATTTTTCTCAGGTTTTCTCTTGTTCTGTATTTAGTGCTGATATTTCTCAGATTATGGTTGGTGGTAATTGTGGATAATATCTCCCTGTCTCTTTCTGCTGTTAAAGCTAACTTATTATATAGACTTTTTAATAGGCTGACCTTGCTGCACCAAGTGTGTAGTGCCAGTTTTTGTGACAGTCTATTTAGGTATTTACTCAATGCTTTATTCTCGGCAAAACATTTTTTAAAGTAAAAAGCCGGTTTTTTTTCCCCCCCACATAAATTCTTTTGACTGCCTCTATAGACCACCAGCCAACTGTAAATATGCAGTCTCTAGCTGACACAAAGCGGATCAGTTGTACTTGTCTATTTGCAAATGTTCTGTATGTGACTTGTGTATGCTGATGAGCCCTGATGCTACCCCAAAAGTGTTTGTGTTTCCTGAACAGATTGTTGGTATGCCGCCTTCAGGTGGGTTTAGTCTGCCACTCTCTCCGTGTTTTCCTTCATGACTACAGAAGGGGCTTTCTGTTTGTTTATGCTGATAGAGGACTGCCAATATGCCCGGCTTCAAGCACACTGCTGAGCCCACAGACTATGAGTCTGTCTCAGTGAGATAGCCCATCTATGTGTTAACAGTTTGTTTAAATGGGCGGATGTTTGTATGCTCCTGTTTGAGGCCAGGATCCACCATAGTGCTGTTGAGGATAAGAGGGGAAATGTAGTCAGGAAGCCAAACTAAATAATAAGACTATGTAGCCAGGAGGCCTCCTCTACAGACAAAAATATCTCCCTTAGATAAGATTTCCTCAGGAAGTTAGCATGGCTGAAAATGAGTTTGGCTGTGATATTCAGTTTGCTAGGAGACAGTTGAACATTATGGATTTAGCTGATGCTCTTATCCACAGTGCAAGTGCAAAACACTGCAATTGCTCAAACAAAGCTACATTCTGGTCAAGATAATAAATCCTTGCTGTCAGCAAACGTATGCTGTCACGTGAAGCCAAATAACTTAATCTGAGCTGAATTTCACATTTTATAGAAACGTCCTCTGAAGAGTTACCACAAACCCTGTTGAAATTCCAACCAAAATATTTTTCATTTTCATTGTTTTTGTCTCATTTCCCCACTCTGGTATGCATCATATGAGTAAATATTTATCTCTAATGATGCACTTGTCTGCAGCTTTTACCAGTGAGTAATTTCTCCGCTACACATTGCACCTGTTAGATGAACATAACACTAACAAGCTCGGTGTTGTAAACTAAACTAAACAAAACGGCAGATGTGTGGTCTGTGTGTCACAACAGCTGTACTGTCCGTGTCTGTATCTTCAGCTCCCTGCACTATCTTAGAGGAAGATTTTAGACTGGTTGAGGCACATTGATCCCATGTAGTCCCTTAAAAACAGCTCAATCTTGTGATCCATAGATAACCGGAGACGTCCCCCTTTTTAGCTGGACGGATCAATAAAGTACTGCTGGCTTTCCTTTCCGTAGTAGTTCCCTGTTGCTCTTGCTTAACTTCCATTGCTTAACTTTTTTCCCTTTATCAGTTGGTTGCTTTAATCTTGGTGTTTGTCTGAGATGCTCTTTGGCTCTCACGCTCGGATCAAGCAGCTAACGTGTCTTTCAACCTACCCTGGCTAATATACAAATACATGTCCCAATTCCCAGCTATAGCGTATAAGTGTTTGTAGAACTAACAGTTATGTTGTGAAACAACACTACCCAATGCCCAAGTCATGATCACAGAGCTGATGAATCAGGCTCACGACACAATTATGTTGCATAACAAAGTAATTATGGATAACACTATGAATTACTAAGCAGCCTGGCTGCACATTTAAATAACCGTTTAGAGCGCTTAATATATCTTCTGTGGTATAGTTAAAAATATGGCTGTATTTTAGCAGGCCTGTTTGTTATGCCATATATAGCTGCTATCCCGCCACCACCACCTGCTTCCATAATGTGATTCATAAATAGTTCCTGAACAAAGTCCAAAGATATCTGTGGGACATGGTAATTGTGTTACTGGGGATAGAATATTCATAGATTCACCGTTGACTCTGGATGGAGTGTCTGCTAGCTCACTGCTGTTTACAAACTTTCTTTTAGCCATTTTCAGACAGTGACCGTACATCATGTAAGTTTCAAAGAACCGCCTCCCAGAACTGCATACACAGCATCTGTGAGGTTAAACTCTAAGGTTTTATTTTGGAACGAAAGAGATAATAAGAGATCAATAAATCTTATTCTTACTTTAGCATCTCAGAGTGGGGTAAGTTTCCCTGATAGATAGACTACATACATAACATGCCCACATCTGGATGGACTGGGCTTCGATGAGGCCCCTTTTTGTGAATTGTATTTACCGTTGTCATTCAGTTGTTGAGTATTTCCAGTTGTCCTTTCTGGCAAGCTACCTGAACAATACCATGAGCACAGCACTGTACTCTTACTTACAGCAGTAAAAACTTACCGTAGAGTCTTTCATGCAACAAAACAGATGTTAGCAGATGGATGTGCACACATAAAGACTTATGTGTCAGCTGTGGGAAAAGGGTTGAACAAAGCAACCATCTGGTTTTAAGGCAGGTATTTATATAAAGCAGCGATTTCTCACCAATCTGAAATAGATGTCAGGGTTATTTACAGCTTAAAAAAATGTTTACAGGGAATCACATGAAAAGCAACGAACACTTATTTATAAAATATGACAGATCATATTGAAAGCAAACACTAATGTGTATACTGGGGATGCTCTCAGCAAAAATATGATCAGGACTTTTTCCTTCAGGCTGTCTTTTGCAAACAACTCTCTCTGTGCTGTCAGCAGTCAGAAGACTTCTCCCTAGTGCATGGCACCCACTATGATCTGAGGGCAAGGTGATGTGTGACATTTTGCAATGGCACCCTGGGGGGCCAGAGGCTTGCTGCAGGACAGGAGCTACAGTGTCAAAGCAGGTTGCTGGGGTGCAGTGGGTGCCGTGCGTTTTTTTTTTTTTTTGTTTTTTTTTTTGTCTGACCGATGTTTGACCCGGTCAGACTTTGGATGTTTAAGTACTATTTTCCTTGCACATCCTTTGAGAGCCATTTCTGCTGCGGTCATGTGTAATTTTAAGCAGCCAATGAAATACTTTCACAAAATGCAATGAAATGTTTTACACAGTCATCTGAAAATCAACTGAGGACATGCACACACACACACACACACACACACACACACGCACACAGACCCGCTTGGACAGAAATAAACAAATGAAAACATAATCAAAACAAAGAAACCATTACCGTTTCAGTTCAGAGTTCATTATATATTTATTTTTTTAAGATAATTTAACACACAGCAACATCCAAATATGCTGTTATTTTCATGTTTTACTGTAAGATATCTCCAGCAACGTGGCTTTGACCTTCAGCGTGTTTCAAGTGGCGGTCATGAATAACACATAATGCTGACTTGCTCAAACAACACTCTGATAGCCGCATATACACGTCACCTTCCATGTCCATTAGTGCGGTGCTTTACTCCGCGCTACACACGCACCCTGCTAACAATGTCATGTCGTATAGGAAAACACTTCAAGACAGTCCACTCTGTTATCGCCCCCTCCCTCTCAGGTAAATCCTTCACTATCTGACCAGCTTGTGGACATAAAGCCAGTGTCCTGCATGACTCTGTCATACTGTAGCTGCTGTGGGATTACTTCCCCAGCTTCATATCTAGGTGTGTTTATAAGCAGTAAGCCAGCCGGAGACAGATCAGATTAGCTAGGGCATTAACAGTGCACTGGAGCATAGTTCAGGGGCAGCCGGAGAGATAGAGACAAGAGCACCACTACCCATCAGCAGTGGGGTGGCGGTAACAGCCGGGCGATCAGGATGACAGATAACAGTAGGCCGTATATCTGGGGAGCAGCGACCTTGAGTGGTAGCTGCTGGACTCAGGAGAACCCCGGCAGAAAATACAGGATGACAAACCAAAGAAAAAGTGGAGTAACATAAAGACAAATGCTTCCACACAGGCAATGCAGAGGGGATCGACTCCTCAATGCATCTGACGAGGGAATGTCAGAGACTGAGCGGTGTGCTGACAGTTGTGTACAGGGGGATGTTACGGTTGCGTTGCAGGGCATAAATCTCTGATCACAATGTGACATAATGCACACACTTATGTACAAGTACACAGGTTCACCAAGAGAACAGTAAATGCCTAAATACCCCTACAGTGATGGGATTTGGTGACTCTGTTATGCCGTGAGCAGCTTGATGGTACGGTTTGGGGTCCGCTCAGAGCGAGCAGTTACCTTGACCTAATGATGAAACATCTTCTACATTCATGGGTGTGGGGTCACAGATGCTTTGATGAGGATCTCAGTAATAAGCTCTGGCCTTCACAGTCACCTGTTTGAACACCTGTGTGCGATTTCTGGATTTCAACTAAAATTTCCACCAAATGAGGATTTATGTTTTGGGCTAATGGTGTTCATTCCACCAGTATAGTTCAGAGACATATAAAGTCAATGCGAAAATGCATGGAAGCTGTTTTGGTGCCACATGGTGGCCCAGCACCCTTCTGAGACACTGTTATGTGGACTTTTCCGCCGTGTACTTTTTTTTTCTAAGTCTCACGGCTAACCCTGGTTCCAAGCCACACAAACTCTCCCTATCTGGGCAAATCCCTGAGCTGTAATTTACTGCAGTTCACTTACTTCGAGCAGGACATTTCAGGACACCAGTATCAATAAAATGTGCTTAGTTGAAAAATATATATATATATATATATATATAAATATATATATATATATATATATATATATATATATATATATATATATATATATATATATATATATATATATATATATATATATATATATATATATTTTTTATTTTTTTTTTTTGACGAAATATTAGTTTTCTTTGTTCTCCTGAGAGTTACACGTTGTACTTAAATTTATAATAATCTGGTTAATCAGGGAACTGAGACCATATCTTACTGTTGCCCTTGTGATGAGATCAGCCCAAAAATGCTAAATACTTGACGTAATTATGGGGTTAGAAAGCTTGTAAGTTGTAACCTTATAGAAAAGGCCTTTACTCCTGTCACTCAGGTTAACACTACAGTTTAACAAAGAGTATTAAATGAGTGGATAATGAGGTGTGCTGCTAAGGCGTCGGCAGGCACATCATATGAGAGCGTGCATGCATCTGTGTGCGGAGACGGAGATGAGTGGAGGAACGGCACTCCTAATAGACCTTGACAGATCAGTTATTGAACTGCTTGTAGCATGAACATGCACATGATGCGTAATCACATGTCAGAAAAATGTCGTTACCACAGCAAGTTAACAGAGGAACACACACACGCACACATACACTGTGCAACAGCGATAAATAACAATGAGTGTTTCCTGACAATACACAATCACTCATTTTGATCAATTGAATACTGATGAGAAATTCCTTGAATATACTATTTCCTTTGGGTGAGAAGTCCAGGTCTTAGAGAAAATATGACACAGTCTAGTGTCATATTCTGCATGTCATTGTGTGATACTGGATATTATAATAAACACAACAAAAAGCAAAGTGGACACCATAAGATATAGTTACATACTGATGTAATTAGTAATTAGTCCAAACTCCTAATTGCTTTGACTTCATAATGTCATCTATTAATCTATTGTTCTCGATAATTCAGCCGTTTTCCACTTTACTTTTTTTTTTTTTGATTCTAATCTCTTGAACCAATTAGCGAAGGCTTATGTAAGAATGAAAATGACTTTCCATACAAAACGACAAAGTTGACAAAGAAATATTGCCTGGCATTTGAACCTTATATAGCATCCAGCACAGCATATTCCAAAAGTAACATGGGGATGATATAATTAAGGAACTCTTTTTCACTATCCCTGGATGAAAACCAGTCAGATTGGCTAATGAAGATGTAACATGCCACTATAATAAATATTACAGTAATAACACTGCTCTGTTTATTGAAGTCTGGCTTCCAAATGAAGCTTTTTCAGCTGAAAGGTGCTTTAAAAGCAGTCAGTTGCTTAAACGGTTGAACCTATAAATAGCTGTGTGTTTGTGTGTTGATGTTTGAGTCACTGATACTGATCGAGTGAATTAAAAAGGAAAGATTGAACACAGATGATAAGGTAATTAGAACTGGTTTTGAATATGAAACTGTGAGTATAACTGGCACGCATGAACATTTTAGGAAAAATGGAAGAAGAATGTTTAATCTTCCAGATGTGTCTGGAAGTGTGCACCTTTCTTTGTGTGCGTGCGTGTGTGTGTGTGTGTGTGTGTTTTCTAAATGCCATCTATTTTTGCTCTGTAGACAGCCTGACCACAGTGCATTTAGTGTGAGCCGCCAAACTCGTCCCCATGGGTTTCCACTGGGACTGGGGGTGTTGACTTTGCCCAGGATGTCAAGGGAAGGCTGGGAAAGGATGAGGGAACAGTCCCACCGGTGTTGGAATCTACATGGGAGAGGGTAGAGAAGGATTTTCTGACCACTGCTTTAGTCCCAGGGGATGGTTTGGAGTTCAACTGGGCCCTGTACTGGCCCCTGATGGTTGGATTTGGAGAGTTGGCATACTCAGATGGCAGATTGTACCACATTGCAAGGGTGACTGTGATTAATGTAACCTATAGAAATAATCTCAACAAACCACATTCCAGTATAATTACTTTGTCAGTAGTGTCAGAAGTGTGACCTCGAGGAATATTTGGGCCTCTCAGGCTTCCTGCTCCGGATCCATCAAACACAATGTAGAAGCCCCTTAGACGGGGAGAGAGGGCGATATGGGTAGGAAGACAGAGAGAGACTGAAATAGAACTGGAAATAAAGGGAAGAGAATGACACAGACCAGCCGAACCCAGACAACCTCTGTGCCCGCTGTGCTTAGCCAGGTGAATATTGCATGGGACAGCACACAGTGATTAATGTCAGGCCATGTAAGGTGCTTGGCAGGGTTGCTTTAATGTAGGTCCACACATACACATACACACACCCGCACACATACACGTCCCATCACTTTTAACAAGCCATTCATTGAGATACAGCAGGGCTACTTCAGAGCAACCACTCTTGGGACAATTAGGCCTGAGAACATTAAATTAGCAGGGATCTAAAGTCATGCTCTGTCGGAGCTGGGGTTATTGCATGCTGGGATTCGACAAGGTAACGCAGGCAAAAAAGAAACTCCTCCCGGACATACTGTGTGCAATCCCCTGGACTTGCTTGGTATTATCTGATATTGCTGTACAGGGTAAGAGCATTGTAAAATTTTGCAGTTACGTTATGGTGCAGGTGTTTTCAGGGCAGTCATCAGGCTTTGGACTCAGGAGGCAGGTGTTAGCCACAATAAATTTGTCAGGACATTATTTCTCTGTTCCACTATGCTAGCTGGCTACTTGTGATTACTTTCTTTTTTTATGTAATTTATTAAAGTGGGACCTCCCAGGCTACATCATCTTCTAGTTATGCATCTACACGAGAATCTGTAGCTATAGCAACAGATATATTGCCCCTGGTAGATGTTTAACTAGAGCAGACAGCAGGGAGAGCCACTTTATTACACCTTGTGCTTTATGACTTGCAGCACCATTGTGGTTTATATTACAGTAAAGTTTAGGGAACAGTTCAGAAATCTGTACTTCAGGAAATCTCGGTAGTCTGGGGTCATATTCGTCTTGCAAAAGCTTTCTCTAAAGCATCATTTTGAGCTGCAACTCGTGAAGTCTGATTCATTACAATTTTACAAATATGCAAACAAAAAAGAAGCCATATGACAAGCGGCCATGTGTGTCAGTTTGTGAGTCTTCATAAAAATTAAGTTTTCTTTGTACTGGTGTCCGGGAAGCACACTGCCAATTTGACCCAGACAATGAACATCACAGTTCAGGTAAACAGACCAGAAAGTGTTAGAAACAAACCAAGCTTCATTTGGAAAACCTGACTTTGTTTGCTTATTGTTCCTTGGGTGCTATGGTACTTTATGAAATATTGCTTGTCATCTATCAGTGAACATGCTGACATTTTTTTGTGTCGATTGTGTTGAACTTTGTCTGATGCCACCGGTCATTTCCTTCATGAATTTGTTCTGTAAACATCAAAAGTTCTGCAAGCATCTGCAAGTGGAAAGTCCTTCACGTTGTGTGTTGAATCGTCAGTATAATGGACTTGCTTAAAGCGTTAAATAGATGAAGTGGGTCACAAATTTCATCTGTCTGAGTTTTATGTGTCATTAGTATCTCTACTGGTTCACAGATTTCAAAGCTTGCCCAGGAAAATGAAATTGTGGGGAAACAGTACATGTGAAATGGTGGTACTGTCCTTCAAAATCATGCTTTGTTTGAGGCAGAGTACAGGGTGTTCATAAAGTCTCTTTATAAATTGAAAAATGTATTACAAACGCAAATGAACAGACAAATATGTGGAAATTATTCCAAAATGAGGAGTAGATAGTGAAGTTTTTTTACCTCATTTAATACACCTACATGGATACCATTAGTTGCACGGAGCACATAAAGACGGTACTGGATTTCTTGCCATGTTCACTGTAGCATCACCTCATCCGTGGTCGCAATGTTATCAGTGACCTTTTGCTTTAGGTCCGTGATGTGGCGCATCTTTGTTTGATAAATGATATTTTTAACATAACCCCACAGAAAGAAGTCCAGGGGGGTGATACCTGGTGAACAAAGCGGCCAGGGAATTGGGCCATCCCTTCCAAGGGTAGGGTTGGGGCATTTACCACTGCCTATTTCATCTGCAGGGTACCTGAAATACACAAATGCAATGTGATTAAAAACTTCAATAACCACTGAGTACATGCAACAAATCTGATACATTTTTTTTGTAAAATTAATTTTTTGTACAGAGACTTTATGGATACCCTGTATAACTCAGCTCTACCAGGGTTAAGGGTTCCTGGTTACCACTGCTGTCAGAGGCTGGCAGCTGTCTGCTAAGCGGTGCTGTGTTACATAGGACGCTTTAAAGACGTGGGGATCTTGTGCTTGCTGTACTTGTGAGAGGGCTTTTGTTTGGATGCCTGTGTGTTTTGACAGGTCTGAGAGGGAGTAAAACAGAAGAGAGGCCAGAAACATCCCGATGCGATCCAGGGTTCTTTTTTCCATTCTTATTGTTCACCATTGTCTTTACAAATGTTTTAATCTCTCCTTGTCACAGTTATATCAATTAGTTTTAGTTAATTAGGGCTTCAATTAGCACCTATTTAATAGGATTCCATTAATCATTGCTTGGCTTGCAGAATGTGTTTTCACATCTGTGGCAGTGTGTATCTCATCTCATTCACATGCTTCCGTTGTGTTTTGTTTGTGTTCTTTTACAGACTGTGCGTATTTGCTGCAGACACATCTGTACTTCTGTGGGGTTAATCACATGGGTTTTTGTGCGAATATATGTTTATGTGTGTCCTTGTGTGGCTGTCATTATGTGCTTGTCTATTCGGCATTGTCGGAACATCTACGCATCATCTTTACCACTTAAGGCCATTAGATTCAGTACGTTAATGGGGTTTTCCAAGGCCCCTGTCCCCGTTTTCGTAGTTCTGTGCTGAGGAGGGGGTGGAGTGGTTGGGGGTGGGGAGGTAAAGATGGACATTAACTCAAACGGATTAAACAGGTTTTGTGATGTCACTGTGACAGATGTGATCTTTGTAGCCACAGCGTTCCCTTTCTTCCTCACTGCACTAAGTTTTGCAGTGATACAACACTGACCCCTGCTGCATTGCTGAGTCATGGCACCCCCCCATGATAATATAGCGAATAACGCTGTTAACCCTTTGTCAGACTTCATCGCATCATCCATTGGGGGTCACTGTTCCCATTTGAAAAAGATTGCTGGAGTCCTCACCTCTCCTTTTCTGCCATTTTGCCTGTGTAATGTAAAGCACGTTGGGGTTTGTTATATTGAGCCTGGGTGGTGGATCTTTTACAGGTTCCATCAACATGTTTCCTGCAGCGTTGTGTAATGGATGCTTAATGTGGCTTCAAAACGTTGACATGAAAACAACATTGCCAGACATAATGAAATGCTGTTGGAACACTGAGGTTCATGGGTGGGTTTCATATGCTATCTTGCCATCATGCCATCGCATGTATTAGTGCATTAAAACATAAATGTCAAATGTATCCATATCAGTCGGAAATCTTCATCAAGCATGTTCTATAATTAGCAGACGAACAATGTAGAGAAAGTATCGTAAACAGAAAGTATCTAAAATATTTAGACTCACCATGAAGCTGTGTGTTTTAATGGGTTGTGATTTAGGGGATATTGTTCAGACTTATATACCTTCAAGCGGGCAGCATGTGTTTGGTTCTTTTCTTCCTCTTTAAAGGCCATTCACACAGTAGCAATTGAACCAAGGGCTATAATTGTGTTTTCATGTACTATAGATCCTGTCATTAGGCCCCTGGGTCTGCAGGCAGTTATATGATGACAGCTGACAAGGGGGCGCGGCTCCTTTGAGGGAGAGAGAGGTGGGGAGGGGGGACCACACGCACAAAAGCCACAATTACTTCCTGGATGTTCCCCAGAGCTCAGCGGTTGGAGTGTGTGTGTGTGTGTGTGTAAAATGATGTGGGAGAGGCCATTTGCAAAACAAAAAGTGGCAGTGGATGGGGAGAGGGGGTTAAGAATGATTGGTTTTGCACAATAGAGCATGTACACCCTGAGGCGGGGGGGGTGTCAGCCTTGGGGTTGACACACCCCCTAGCGGCCCCTGAGGAGATGGATCCAGATGGGGTGGGGTTCATGTGTTGGAGAAGGATGGTCAGGATTTGTCCCCTGAGCCCTGAGGGGAGGAGTTAGTGAAAGGGGTGACACTATCAGAAACACCCACTGTAGTATGTTCGGTGTGAAGTCACAGCTTCACTTATTAGGGAGATATAATTAGTATTATATATCCATTCATTTATTGCTTTCATGGTGAAGATTTTGTGTTTCTAAGGCATTGATTTTTCAGTTTGTGTATAATAACAAAGGCTATGTGTGTAATTCAGATGGGAACATTTTGAGATGTGACTTGAGCCTCTGCCGTAATTACATCACCAGTTGGCAGTGCATCGTGGCGATACTGATGGACTAATATCTGCATGGCGCAGTAAGCGCTTAGCACGTTTTGCAGGGTCACAAAGCTAAATAAGCCTGGTTGCTCTCAGTTTAATTAATGAGCTGATAATAGTAGTATAATTGCTCTTCAAAGTGGGGTCCCCTCTGATGACGATGTACACCAGCACTACGCACGCCTTTCTGGTTTTCGAACGCTCAGGTCAGCTCCCACAGGTGTCTTCCTCAACAGCACCCCTCAAACCACCAAACCCAAATCTCCGGCACTTGCGCAGCCACAGAGGGATACATTCAACTGGTACTGGGGCGCATTAAATATTCAGCAGCAATTTCCCGGACGTTTGAAATAATACCTTGAAATGTTAATGCGCTCCCACTGCTTGTTTTAAGTGGAAGGCATCCCAAGGTGCTGTGTTTGGACTGCGCCAGTGCAGGGGCTCTGTGCTTAAACTGTTGTCGGCGTGAAAGTAATACACTACGCTGGAGAATTACCACAGCCAGGCACTTGGGTCAAGAGGAAAATGCTATTCTTAGTGGCAGCTCTCCCACCTCCCAGCTCTCATAGGCACACATGTTGTAAAATATTCGTATGCCTCACATACACAAGAAGCACGCCCACGCAGACCTACATGCTTTTGGATCCTGCATAAACACACACACGCGTGGATGTGGATACACGCGCGCGCACGCACACACACACACACACACACACACACACACACACACACACACACACACACTGCAATCTGTCTCACACACAAACTCATACTGCATACACACACTGCATGTCACCTTTGACATTCATTTTCATGAGATTCACAATGGCTGGCATGTTGACAGATTTACCAGCGTCCTTGCCTCCAAATGTGTCTATTATCGGAGGATTACGCCTGCCTAGGATTTATACAGTGACAGGCCATGATCTGATATCCGCTGCCATTAGCCTGACCTCACCCACTAGGTGCCTCTTCAACCTGATCCCGCCAGACACATAGTGATGTTATCAGGCCCGGTGATGCCTCCATCACCTGATACACCCCATGGATTAGTAAGGGACTTGCCACTGGCTGTTCTGCGGTGGGAAGGCATTGCAGTATGCCTGTGGGAGCTGACATGGCTCCGTAAAGATATAAATGGTGAGATTAAAAAAAAAAAAAAAAAAAGTCTCGGAAGTGAGGTCTGCGTATCAGGCAAATCAAAAAATTTTTTGTTTGTTTGTTTTGTTTTGTTTTGTTTTTTTTTTGTCACGTAGATACGCACACATACGATTTAAAAATGTCTTTCCTTGCACAGCCAGACGGGTTAGCAGCAAGCCTTGGAGAAGAACTCACACATGGCTGCACTGTTCCCCCATGTGTCTGTGCCCTTCAGACGTGACAGAAAGGCATTAAATATTAGTGGCGTTTTATAGCGGGTTTGTAACATGGTTATTCCAGTCAGTGGGCTTGCCTTCCCAGTGTCTTAGCCCACTGTGGGCTTTGGTTTGACAGCTGTGGGATAAATTGCTAGCTTGAGGGAGGCTACCCTGCCTGTGAGCCTTGGGCAGTGAATACATACACACTCACACACAGAATGTAGGCATCCTACATCATTGGGCACACTGAATTTCATAGCTTGGTAAACTGCAGAAATGTACGTATGTGTGTTTTACACCCATGCTGCAAACATGCAGGAACACGCCACAGATGCACCACAAAAGATGGACATGAGGTGAGCATGATGACCAGGAACATCAGGCAGAGACGCAACCCAATTTCACTGCAGCAGCTACATTTTTTCATACATTAATTATGACAAAAATACACAAATATATAACAGAATAAAATGGTAAAGTGATGATAAAGTCCTTTCATATTCCAAAGAAACAAGGTCAACTTTGGTAAACTAATATCTTTTTTAAATTTCTTTACTATGTATATTATTGCGAGTCTGGGCAGAAATAACTATCAGCTCAATCTAATGAAGTAATTCCACTTATCATTGCAATAGCCTTTGATGTAAGGTTGTTTTTGTTTAGGAGCCCTTCCTTGCATCTACTGACTACATAGAACAGCTTATTTCATAGAATAGACAGGAGTGATTATATCAGGTGTCCAGTGTAGTGACCAGTCGTTTTCGTAGTTCAATTATTCTGCGGGCATTTAATTACAAAACAGGAGATGAGGCTAGTGTGCAGGCCAGGCCGGGTGCTGGCATATTTATCTAGAGACCAAGTGCTGCCACCTTTTGTCTGTATCGCATGTTTTTCAATTAACACCAACAATGGAGCAAGGAGGCAGCACAGGAAGGGGCAGCTGGGATATTAGTTAGCTATTCAGTGAGAATCGCCCGCATGTCTTGCCACATGACAACCTCACTGACATGTCTGGCCTTTGGGTGGCGCAGAGGGGTTTGTCGTAGCAAATGACAGTGACCTCCCCAGTGCCCCACTCCCCCGTCACCTCCTGGTGGAATTGATTAGGCATAATTGGAGGGAGCCAAAGCTCAGGCAAGTGGTGCTAAATAAATTTGGGTTGTGGTAATTGTAGATTCCACTGTGTCTGTGTGTGGCAGTGTGAGGGGTAGAGAAACACTTAGCCACCGGCTGACAATGGAGGATTAATTGGACTCCTCCAATGAACATAATTAGACCGATTGTTGGGAGAGATAAAGCAAAGGTTTTATGAGTGCAGCAGCACTGTCAGTGCTAAGAATATCATCACGCTTCCTTCTTTCCAATTTCCCCTCTGTGGTGTAGTCCCCTTGTACAAAGTTAATGCCCCTTATTCCTCTTTTAGCTGTGAGGGAGTTGAAATCCCTGCACACAGGGTAGGAGTGGATCACAGGTTGATGGTTACTGAGCCTTACAGTGATAACATCTCTTCAGGGGAACGGTCCAATCTGTTCCGGCAACGTTGCACCCTCTGTGTCCATGCGCTTTGATCAGTTATTGAGGTTTTATTGGTCATAAATCCAAAAAGCAAGAGAGTTCTCTGCCTGATGGGGGAGCTACACATAGAAGATGCAAAGAATTCTTGTCAGACATCCAGACCATACGAATCCAATTGTAGCTAGGGTTCATTCCTGCTCCAAGTGGAAATGATTAGGGAGCCCCAGAGCATTACTCAGGCTTGGCCAGGACATGCAGCAGCAACAACAGCAGCGACTTGTGGGACTCCAGAATCAATCAGGGCCCCATCACCACCACAGAAACTCACTGAGCTACACAATGCTCTGAAAGAGCTCTCTTGGATGGTGCCCAGGTCTCAAATAGAGAGGAGGCCTCCATGGACTGCTTCAAAGAGGAGGGCGGAGAAAGAAATACAATACACTTGACAAGATTCATCAGCAGAGGTTAACCACAAACAGGTACATGTTAGCTGCTACTATATATATGACACGAGAAGATAAGATGAATGCCAGCAAATGGAGGAATCAAAGAACACGTCAGATGCTTTCAGAGTCTATGCCTCGCACTCTGCAGAATCACAGTTTGACAAGAAATGAGTTGAGTTTCCTGGAAAAAAAAAAAATCAGGTCATGAAAGACTGGTCTTAAACGTGAAAGACAGTCTTAAATTCTTTTGGAGGTTTGATTAATTGGCCAGTATTCAAAATGTATGTTCTCAGTTTGAACTGAAGTATGGAGAATAAAAACCTGAATGAGGGATGATTATTCCCACATCATGCTTCTCTGCCTCAGGTTGTTTGATTTTGTATCTTACATGTATTGATTTCAACCACAGCCGCACGTAATGTATTGAATTACATGCATATTATGCTTTTCTCTCCTCCTGCCTTTTCTGCTGAACTGTCTGTTTTCTCTAGTTCCACATTCACTAATCAATCTTTCCATGCGGCTAATACATTGTAGAACTAATTTAGCATAATTCTTAATTTGATAAATAGAACTATTTTCCTATCAACACCCATCCCTTGTCTTTTCTTCCCTTTTCTGCCACAGAGGTATGGGAGCACAGTGCTAACTGACCTTACTTGTTAAAACCATCCTCTGAAATCTTCAAAGAACTGGAAACATCTGCACAAGTGTTGTTTCCATGGACACCTGTCATGTTTCTGCCTAGCTCTGAATGAGAAAACAGTGTCGGGTTTCTGACCTGAACCAAAGACTAAAAAAGTCAGCAAGCTTCCCTGACTGACAAGCAGGCAGCCTGGGGGGTTGGCTGAGCAGAGCAGGGCTGCTAAGGGCCGTGGGTTGAAGACCTTGACTCCTGCACCCGTGGAGTGATGGAGAGACTTGGCCTTCCAGCGAAAAGGAGACAGAGGCCTCTGCTCAAAGCTGAGGTACCTCAGGGAGACGTTTTGATGCATGATGGGAGGAATAAAATAAAATAAGATGGGATCAACCCTAGCAGCAGCAGTTATTGGTGAAGGGGAGGGTAGTTGCTGTAGCCCTCTGGCAATGCTCAACATAAGGCTAGCTTTGCCTTCTATCGTCTATGTTTTACTATACGGAACTCCCACTGGTGCCCTGAGAGAAAACGGCCTGTTTTAAGATGTTCTGAAGCACATCGACATATCCGTTTTAACTCAGCTGGGCATAAAATGGGGAAGTGGCTCCCCTTTGAGGAGAACTCACTGACCTTGGCAGGAAGTCTGAAAGAATACAGCTGGATTCTTGGCTTTGGTGTTTTCCGATTGTGGCGTATTTTTAACATGCATGTTTGGATTTCTGTCATGTAAAAACAGTTGTAGAAATGTAGTTGCAGGATTAGTTGATTGGCGTGATTGAGCCATATTCTTACTGTACAGACTTTCTGATCTCTGCTTTAGTTCAGTCAATTCTGCTGTTATTAGCTGCTTTCGAACTCAAGGCTCTGTAATGAATTGTGTTTCGGGTTCACAGTAACACTGTTTTCTTCATGGATTCTTTATGAACTAACTGGCTAATAGTGGGATCTAGAGTGAAGAGTTCTATCCGGGCCCTTCCATGATATATGTTTGGTCCCTTAGTGACTCTCTGTACCAGAGCAGACTATAGAGAGGTAAAAAGGTAGAAGAGGCATTTCAGCGCCTTCGACAGGGAAGGCCATCTCATCGTTTTGTTTCACAAGTTGTTTTACCTTGGCCACCGGGTGGCTCCCACCTGGCCCCAGTGGGGTTGTGACTACTGAGGGCTGGCCGAGAAGTCATGGCCACAGATTAACTCTGCTATTTATGGCCCAAGCCCGTCTAACTGCAGCCCCAGAGATGGGAAATATTGCTCACTTAGCAGGATTACTGGGTGCCGTAATGCCCCAAAGGCCTGCTTTATGGCAGGCCATAAATGTTCCCAGGGAGAGGCAGCGAGAGTCGGATTGATTAGCGCTCCGGAGGAAAGTCGATCCGTTACCCACGCCCCACTGGGGAACGCTGTGATGGATGCTTCCGGGAGGTGGAGAGAGGCACTGAAAGGGAGGGGAGGTGCACCACACCAGTCCTAGACATCCCCACAGTGACACAAGATGGAGGGCTCCCATTGCTTGCGGGGCAGCAGGAGGTTGTCAGGCAGTCACAGAGCTATAGTCCCGCTATGCAGTGGCCCTTTGCCATCCCACTGGCAGACAAATGGAGAGGCGACCTTGCCACATGCTGCCATTTACCAAAGTTCCCCTTGACACCTTGCGTTGCCCAGACATCAGTCATTTCAAAAGATAGACCCCACATACACCCCACAACTCCTCTGGGGCAATCATTTGATGCAGTAGAGGTTTTACATTGAAGCTGCAGCAGAACCTTTTCACTTTTTAAGGATGTCTCCTCCATCCCGGTTCAGGGATATGCTGCTCGCTGTAAGGGAAATCATCATATTTGAACTTGGTTGGGATGTACAAAAAAATCTTGCATCAAAGTAATGGGTATCAAAAGATTGTTTTTATCTGGAGGGTTTACGCTTCGAGTCCATAATACCATAGTCCATTGAGAGCTACACCTGATCATAGCAGTAGTGAGAATTTGTTAAAATGTGTAGATTGATCACATTCATCTGTGTAATATCGTAAAAGTTTAAAGAAGGCATTAAAGGTGGATAAAATGCACCTGTTATGTTACATTTCACCATTCATTTATGTGCTATCATCACACGAGGAAGCCGCGTCATTTATGCCTGCTGAGAATTAGGAGTAGTTAGAGTGCATCTGCTCACCAGATGACCATCAGCCCGTCAGGAACTACCCCTTTTCCAGCGTTACTTTACTGATAGCACTGAAAGCATCATAAATGTGACAATGTGATCCTCAACCATCTTTTTTAAGTTGATGTGCATGACCTCCATAACACTGTCCCATTCAACCCCGCCATCTAAATGGTTTAAGTTATGATCCATGATGCTCTACACTCCAGGCGTTTTTTCTTCCCCTTAGTGGTCAAGTATATGTGTTTTGTTCATCTAATGTACTTTGAAGGCCCATATCACGATATCAGCTTCGAAGATGCTCCATAAAGATGGAATATGTTTGTTGCACATTCCATTTCGTAGAATATGAACTAGAAGCCTCACCATAATTTGCTTACGATGTGTAAGTTAATTTCTTTTGCTGTTTAGATGTTCATTTGTAAATCAAGATTAAGATTTATCATCATGCCCAAGTTAACTTTAGTGCTTTGCATTTAGCAGCTCAGTTTACCGAGCATCCTTAAGAACTCAGTGCTAGAGGCAATAAATACTACAGCAATAACAGCATGAAAGCTAAGTGTTAGGACATAACGTACCAGTTCCCTCTCCCCAGCTTGTGCTGATTTCTTTCAACATGGCACTATGCTCACTACACCTTTTACCCCATCCTTCTGGCTCCCTGCTGTTCTCCAGTCTCCCTGACATGCCTACACAGTTGGACTGTAGCTGCCCTTACACAGGCATTTTACTCGCTGAGATATTTTCCAGATGTCTGACTTTGGATATTGGCTGCATGTGTGCTTTTGATGTATGTGATTTGTAAGCTGTGTGTATAGATGTGCAAATGTGAACAATGTGAAGATCCTTAAATTTCCTTCGGGATTAATAAAGTATCTATCTGTCACTCTATCGATTTGCGCATGAATGTAAAGCATGTACTGCCGAAATAAATATACAGATAAATATACATATGTTGTGAGGATAGTTATGTTGATAGGTGCAAGTGTTCCGCAGCATTGGCAGCCATTCCTCATACTAGTAGCCATGGTGGATCGTGACATGCTGAAGGGGATCATCAAAATAACCTAACGACTACACAAGAGCAGTGTTCTGGGGATTTATGATCACTCTTGTCTGCTGTCTCAAGTAAGAAAGTGTGTTACGTTATTTAGGGGGCTCACAGCTCAGTGGAGGTAGGCATTCCTTCTGATGCAAAGTCCTCATGACTTACATCTACTATTGGATCACCCGGAGATCCACGTTGGCAGGTGTTTTTGAAAAGCAAAATGTTGCAAACTGAGTTTATTTCCCGTACAGTAGTGGTTGAGTCAGCTCCTTGCCTGTGCAGGTCTTTAGAAACTCACGTCCTTCTTTACTTTTTGAAGTTGAGCATACTTTTGAATTTTTTGTCTTATTAATTTCATAATATGAGTTCTTCTTTTGTCTGAATAATAATTCAAGCATCGGAGTTGAAGTCAGTTTTCTCTTAAACGTGTTAAGTCACAAGAGAGAGGACAAAAAGGCTGCCAGATAAAGCAGATTACTGTGCTTATCTGATACATGCGGATAATTATGGTCATAATGCAAATGGAACAGCAGTCGAGATAGCACAAATCCTCTCCACTATCAAAAAGCATAGTAGGTGATGAAGAGATAACATACAGTACAATTAAAGCTGTAACTGTTTTGGGTAAGACAAGGCAAGCATGTCATGAATTTACAAAGCAAACCACATACCAGAGTTAACTGGTCAGTATAAGCGTGGAAATGCCCTGAGTGGCTGCTGCTATATCTGACAGGGACTGCACTGTTATCATAACCATTTTTATAGGTTTATATATTTATATCTCATGTTCAATGTGTATTTAGGTATTGTTAGAGGAGAATTTACTGTTTTTCTGTTAGCCGTAGGGCTACCAGGGGTAGTTTATAAAAGTAAAACAATGAGGTGGCAGCTATAAGCCTGCACAAGCCGCCATAAAGTCAGAAAAAGCCTCTCTCTCTTCAGCTTACAGGTATGACGTATCACTCCTCACATTCTGAACCACTGTTATGCTGCTCTTAGTATTATCTTACAGAGATGGCATGCAGTAGCTTGACCTCACACTCTCACTCATCACATGCCAAAACAACTCAGGCCAGATAAGGGGGAAGCATGCTGGGCTTGGGTTTACAAAAAAAAAAAAAAAAAAAACCACACAACCAAACAAAAAAATAAAAATAAAATAAAATAAAAACGCTGTTGACATCTGCAGTTATCTATCACAAGAGCTCAAAACTAGGAGATAAAGATGAAATAGTTTTATTTTGGTGCATGTTTCCATTTACATGTAACGTCATCTGTATTATCTCACACCCAGAAACAGACTGGATCAGATTAAGTGAAGGTCCATCAGATGGAGCCAGACAGGATCAAACCAGACGAGACAAGATCAAACTAGACAGGAGCAGACCAGACTAGCTGTAATGAGCCGATTGTTTTATTGTTTGTTTGTTTGTTTTTGCTGGTTACACCAACAGACGACTCTCAGATAGAATGAGATGGAAGTAAACATCCTTACAGACATTCAACTGTAATCCAGCACAGAACGATGATAACATTATCACTATCATCTCCATTTGTGTGTCCTAAAATTAAACAAATCCCTTGGAGGTAGTTCAGCTACATTTCATCTGAACATACAGATGTCAGCAGTTTCATAGTTTGTTTGACTTACTTATACTGCCGCTGCTCACTGCTTCCACCGTTCCCCCTCCAGAGCTGCTGCTAGACTTCAGATTTAACCTGCTGGGAAAACAGGGTCATTTTCACTTCACACATGACGAGTAAAAAGTTATAATTGTACACGGCCTGCAACACAACTATGCCAACATGTTTTTCAGCCTGAGTGCATGTAATTGGAATACCACTTCTACTCTGGTGGTGCTTCACCCAGTTGTTGATCGCAGAAAAATTAAAGAACTGTTGGCTTATAAAACATGCATTTTACGAACACGCTAATCTTTCTGGACAAGATATAACAAAGCATGTATAGATTGTGCAGCATCGCTTGAACAAATGAAAGTTCTTGTGGCATTTTGCAATCTGTCACATGTTTCAGTCTGATGCACTTTTGCAACCTTTTTCTATCAAGTCTTTTTGTTTGAACCTTGCATTTGAGAGACATACTGTTTTCAGTTGACCTTGCCGCAACATAATTAACAGCTACCTCAAAAAGTTAACTCAAAGCTTTTTACTAAACCCTTGAAGGTGAGTGAGAAGGAAAAGTGGAAGGTCTACCTTGTTCTATGTTTTTTTGTTTTTTTTAGAAATAGTCTAAAATTGCCTTGAAATTAGCTTCCCATCTCTGTTGCAGCTGAGTACTTTGCTTTTCAGATTTTCCACTTCTATTTCCACTTCTACTTCCACTCTTCCACCTTATATAACAGCATTCAAGTATACAAAGATGTTTTGTTGGACATAGTTTGTGGCTGTTGTAGCTTTTGGGTATCACATTTCTGCAGAACAACAGCTGCTTGCACCTGTGGCATTGCTTCCCTTCTTCTTTGTGAAATCTTTACAACTACTACTACTATAAAAATCATTCGTAACTATTTCCTCATTTCATGTGGAAAATTAGTTTAAATGTACACAAAAGTTGCTCGGTAAATTTTAGTTTTTCTGATTCAAATGAATGGTCACACTGCATAATTTCAGACACACACTCCAGTCTTCATGAAGTAACATGTCCAAATGCCAAATATATGGTCTCAATATTGTCTTCTTATTGCCCAGCACGCTTTGATTTGGCATTGATCTGACCCAGATGACCAGATGATCATATCCCTGTAAAGACACACTGGGGATGGAGGTGTAGAGCGATGCACTATGTCATGTTTCCTTTGTTAGCTCTCCAAGTCCTGTCCTCCCAACTCCATTTATCAGGTTTGTTTGTACAAGGGGGTAATTTGTAATTTTCATTCAGGGCTTTGGAGATACAGAAGTGGGACAAAGGGTAGGAGGGAGATCAGCAGTTTGTTTGTGTTTTTTTTTTTTTTTTGGTCAAAACTGCAGTGGAAGTTTGATTTTGCAGCATTATTCCATTTAGGTTGTTTGGGTTCAGCCTATCTGGTTACAATGAGGCGAAGCCTTATGAGTGAAAGCCAAACAGACTCACAGATAGAATCTTCAGTGGACAGAAGCTCAATCATTTGTTCATTTAACATAGTTTTGTCATAATTAAAGAAAAATTCTACTGAATGGTCTTTTGACCACTAAATATTCTTTGCCTGAGGTCCAGAGTACTTATCTGCTCGCAACTTACATCAGAATAGCTCCCTCACTATTAAGTCCTGCAACAAATTTCCATGATTTGCAGTTCTTTAGACTTGTTAAATCTAGTACCATGTCACATTGCCTTGTATCTCCAATACTCAGATGGAGAATATTAGGAAACATTTAACAACATTACAGACAAATGTTTAGGTTATACACTCTCATCTCTGCATGTTAGATGTATATGACATGTTGCAAACGGGCTCCATTTCATTGCACTATTTTGTGAGTTAAATGTAAGTCAAATGTAAATCAGATCAAATCAAATCAGATTTATTTATATAGCGACAAATCAACACAAAGTCGAATCAGGGCACTTCACACACAGAGTAGGTTCAGATCATGTTCTTTATGGAGTGGTGAAAGAGACCCAACATATCCCTCACATGTTGTGTAAAGCTCAGTTCAGCTGAGTTCTTGACTGTTTAACTTCTCACCACTTCATCTTAGACATGAAACTCTCAATGGGTTTCAAGTGTGTCAGATCTGGATCGAGACCACCACAGCTCGTTGCCCTTCTGTGGAAAGTGCATGCAAAACTTAGATCAGATAATGATCTCTGTCTCTATGTGTGCATATCCTCAGCACTAATATATACTACCATGCTACGCTCGAAAGCTTCATTTTGAATATTTGCTTTTACCATCCATTTTCAAAGGCACAGCACCAAGGCAAGTCCATTGTGGTTCAGCAGATGATGAGACATTTTGGTTTGGAAATTACTTGTGTGTTCTCATTCTGATGGGGTCACATTATCTACCTTTCATAGAACATTTGCTGTTTCTTTCACTGGGTACAAATGTACACTCACAGTGATATAGATGTACCTACAGTGAACACTTATTATTGCTAAACAGAGCAAAGCTATGGGTATTTATGCGCCCTAGAAAACAGTTCTGTGGCATTTTGATGGACATAAGATGTTGCCGTCAAACTAACTTTGCTCGATGAAATGCAAGGCAGACATGGTCTCTGGCCTTGCAGCTGCTGCAATATAAAAGGATGGAGAGAGAATGAAAGAAAGTGGAGGATAAAAAGCCTCACTATCCCTGGAAGGTCAAGTAGACAGGCAATTTTACTATATCTCCTACCTCTGTGACAATGGCTCGAGCAGAAACTCACTGAACAGCAGTGTGAAAGAAATCACAGAGAGGTAATGGTGAAGGTAGAAGGGGAGTGGGGTCTTGTGGGAGCCATTTTTCTACACTACTGCTGGCCTATAGATTTATGTGATTTGCCCCCTCTGTCTTCCTCCCTTTGATGAAATTTAATAGGTAGACGTGTGGTAAAGTGCTTCTAGCTTTAAGATGATTGCTGGGTGTCTCCGAAAGTGGATGAGTGTCTGGAAACTACTACACAGTTAGGGAGCACATGAATCCGTGTCATATCTGGGCAGCAATACCATTGTAGTGTTTTTGAATGGTATTCAAATTTTTAATACACAAACCATTGGTATGGGACTTCAAGAACCCTTTCCACAGTCATCAAATAAGTATGACTTCTTCCAGCATTTCACTCGAATGCAGTGAGCAAAAATCCAAGGTTGGGGCCATCTGCTTCATTTTCCTTCTTTGTTGACAAACCACAGCCCAGATAAATATCACGCCGAATCAGACTTTCTCATCTGTTGCTTCCTCCCTCGCTCCTTCACCACTGCTTTGGTATTGATTTAAGTCCAGATGTGGTCTGTGTAGATAGATGCCTGGCTGGCTTGCAGGTGAGATTAGCTACGATTTGAATAAAAGACAGTCCAAGTTCAAACAGGAACAGAAAAGCCTTGGGGCAGATCAATCACGCTCCTGTACATCCTCCATCTGAGACCCAAATGTTTCAACATATTGCTGCGGCTAAATATACACCTGCTGATATATTATCATGCCCACATAACAGAATATGTTTCCAGAGCCATTTGTTTAGGTCCAAAAATATTTGCACATACACTCCTTGATCTCCGTTACTCTACCAGTCTTTTGTAAATCAATCCACGCAGCAGGATGAAGTACAATGCCAGATCCTTTATTGTTTAGTTACTACCGCGTGTTTGACTTTAAATAATCCATATTCTAAGTCCAAGGAGACTGGAATAGTCTTACTGTTTAACAGATATAAATGTTATTTACTGTGTATTTTCTGTTCTTTTTTCACAGACAATCCAAACCAAAATTGAAATAAAAACACAAGAACCTCCCCAAAGAGTGCTATCAAATTACAAACAGAAAAAAACAAAAACAATGGAAAGTCCATACTCAGTGCGTTAAGGTAGAATGTAGATAGTGAATATTAAGGGTATGCTTAAGTTCATGTCAGATCGGTATAACTGCTATCGTCATTGTCAGTGTTATATAAAGGTTTGTAGCAATTAATTTTAATCCGCAGCAGTAAAAAGCAGGACATGTTTTGTGTTTCAGAGTACAGAAGGTTTGCAGAAGGATGTTGAGAGCAGCTACAACAGTCAGAGTATTTTATACTTGAATTTTTGCATTTCATTCTGGACCCATCAAACCCCCATTTTGCTTGCAGTAGTCACTTGGTTGCTGTTTAGTGCTACAAGTTGTTAAATATTTCTGCTGATTTTTACAGTCCCTTCTTTAGTTTTCATCTTGAATCTGCCTCCCCATGTTTGCATTTGGCCTGCCCATTAACAGAAACAGCGTGGAAGGATCAGGACCCCTGTGACCCCCCCTTCAGGTCTGCTGGTCGTGATGGTAGCTGAGGCTACAGTGGTACCATACTGGACAGATCCTCCCCCACTGTCCTCCAGGCCTCCCTCCAGCTCCTGGGTCAGGCTGAGACTTTGAAGGCTAGCTGTTGAGATTCAGCAGACAGACGCTTCCTCTGGGGAGCTGACATCATTAGAGTGGAGAGCAGGTCCCTGCTCCTCTCCAGCCTCAGTGAGGGAAAGAGAGACATAGAGAGAGAAAGGAAGAAGGAGGGGAGGGTGGGTTTAAGGAATGCAAGGTCAAAATCGTGGCACAATTACCCTGGCAGCGCCATGCCCTGGGAGGCCAAAGCCCCTGACTTCTCACCCTGCCAAGGTCGTCCAGGCCTCTCCTCAAGACAATTAGACTCCCAATATCCTCTCGTCATTTTCACATTCACTGCTCACCTCCCTTGTCCTGCCCCAACTCCTCCTGCTTTGACTGCTACTTAATATGCTGCGAGCCTTCTGCTGTCATTGCCAAGTCGTACACATATACTCGCTCTCTACATGTGTGTGTTTGTGTACGTGCTGTTCTATTACAATGTGTTATTGCCATCAAGTGGTGCAGTGAAAGTGTATGCATCCTCACCAACACGCACACGTGAGCCCAAACAAAGCCTTTGTATGTGAAGGGGACAGAAGTGACACATTGAGGGTTTTTTTTGGGAGCTGGAAGTGGCAGAGTGTCAGTTTGGATACTATAATGTATGAGTCTGCTGGAAGGAGGGAGGGGGGATGTGGCAAGCATGCAGAGAAAAAGACAACGGTGAGACAGCTAGTCCCGAATATGGGTCATCTTTGGTTTTCTTCATAATGTAGACATGGTGTTCACGGCAGGATTTTAAGGTAGCCCGGGTGGTGTCGAATGCAGTTAGCTTAAATGGATGTCCTGGAGTTTGGGATCTAAAATGAAAAAAAAAAAGAAAAAGACTATTTTGAAATGTCTTGCCATGTTGAGTTCGAAAATACAAAATCTGCAGGACAACTGAGATTTTTAAAGACCAATACCATCAAAGTCAATCTGCTTGGCAGAAAACAGATTGAATACTCTAAAGATTTCCACGCTAGTGATCACCAAATGCTTTGTTTGCTTAAGCAGGGGAAAGAAAAAAACCCAAACAAATTATTGCACTTTAGTCTTTGAAGTGATAACATCTATTCCTATTATTAGCAAAGAATAAATTCAAATTACGCAATATCATTCAGGTATTGCTGCACACTGCAGGATTTAACCAGTACACCTGGTGGCCTCCGTCCGGCCCACATAATGCAACACATCAGTTTAAGCTGCCGTTTAATGACATGTTAACGTGTTAACCAACATTTTAACGGGACGCAGATTAGACTTGGTTTATCCCATATCTGGGAACAAGTGGAGCGGTCGAGGAGATGGCTTCATCCAATCTGAATGCACAGCGAATCCCCCTGTAAGCTTATTAAATCACTATTATCCCTATTAACACAATGGACATGATCCTCTTCTGCCGACTGCGTCATTTATGTAGTGTACATTGTGACAAGTCGTGGCTGTCAGATCATCTAATGTTGTGAATATGCTCACATACACACACACACACGTTGTGCACGGGCACTCGCAGACAGCGGAGCCAAATCCCCAGTGCATGTCAGCGTTTTGAGGGATCATATAGATGCAAATGCAGCCATGTAATTGCACAAGCAGTAGATCTGCACTCTCTAGGCTGGATGCTGTCATGTCAGCGGCTGATTCCATCTGCTTTTCATCATTTCTGTTTTTTTTTTTCTTCTTTTTTTTTTTCCTTCCCAAGTCCTGATTTCCATAACCAACCCAAAGCTGTAGAATCCTCTCATCTTATCTGCTCTGCTCCTTCCTCCTTCGCCGCCTCCTCCTCGTCCTCTAGCTCGATCTCCACAAGCCTATCTCTCCTGGTCCAAGCAGGAGTGATGTAAGTGACAACAAAGAGGCATCTGTCACAGCCAAACAACTAAATGACAGGGAGGAGACCTCCTGCGTAGTGATTCCTCTCCGCCACTGATTTTTTTTTTTTTTTTGTCTCACTGTACGCTCTCCTACCTTCTACTAATTCTGCCATTCACAAGCTCCTCCTGCAGTCCAGACTCTTCTGTTGGTCTTTCCTGTCCTTCTGGGTTTACCCTCTTTGTCTTCTGTCTGCCTCTCCTGTACTCCATTTATTCTGCAAGGCCTTAATATTTCTGCATGTCAGGTGCTTGAGTTGCACACGTTCTACATCTGGGCTCATAGGGATTTAAGCATTTCTTATGCAGGCCTGCATATGGAGATAGATGAAAGCAAGTGTGACGGCAGTGTGATGTGCTACCATTATACCAATTTGCTGCAAGTCAAAAGAGCAATGATTCTTTGCTTGGAAGGAGGGGGACTTGGCTAGAAGGGACTGTGACGAGTATGCCAAGACATTTTTTTTCCCTACACTCATTAAAATGATTGGGAGACTGTTACACACACACACTTCCATATTCAGGTTCAGGTTTGTTCCTCTTCAGGTTTGTTCCTCACTTTTTTACATCACATTCCAGAATGCATCTAAAATGGCTTGCAGAACAGAAAATTCATTTTGCAAGTCCTCATACAGCGCTTAAAAAAAATCTAAAACGCAAAATTGGACGTTTTGGACAGATAGGCTTTTGGATAGTTATATCTATTACAAATATTTATACATATATAATGTTTTTATATTATATTTTCATAAATTTATGTCTAAAGAAAACTGCATAAAAGCGCCAAAATTGTGAAAATGAAAGAGACTAAAGTTTTTAACAAGAATGTGAATATGGCACATGAAAATACAAAAGCTGGCTGTTGTGAGCATTAAATGATGTGCAGTGCCAATACTTGCCGTTTAGTACCACGTAGACTTATTATACTGCACAATTATTTTGTTTACAAAAAGTTGAACAACATCCAATTCAATAGAAGTTCGTCACAGCAGATAATTGAGTTTCCCAGTCAGCAATCAGCCATTCTGGTAGATAAACTGGTAATCTCAATACCAGGGCCTGAAACTACTAAATTGACTGCACTCGTAGTTTTAATTTCAACGTATTCTACTTTTGCTGGTGCATGTCAATATTACCGATGTGAAAACACATCGGTCCTTCCAATATGCTAGTAAAACTTCAAACCACACAACAGAGAGGAGATCATGTCTTTTTACGTTCGTTTAATGTATTCACGTGCACTATTCAAGTATTCAGTAGCTGTCTTTAAACTCAATCTCAGCATGATAGAATTTTTGTAAAATCCTACAACATGTTTTGATGAGGATATATTAATTTTCCAAGTAAAAGGTGTAACCAACAACGAGGTGGCTATAGGCGGCAATGTCGACATGCATCAGGTCGTGCAGGTATTCTGTAGGTCAATGTTCACATTGATTGATCTTTCAACAGCAGGTATAAAAATATACACAGTATACAGTACAGGCCAAAGGTTTGGACACACCTTCTCATTCAAATGAGTAGGAAAGTGTGTCCAAACGTTTGGTCTGTACTGTACTTTGGGGTCTAAAAAAATTTTGATTTACATATAGATACGCACAAAATAGTGCATACAGAGATACTGTATCTGGGAGCATTTGGGCTGTTTCGAACTCAGATGGAGATTTAAGTAATTTAACACATGCAGCATGCACATACACTGTTACGTTCCAGCCTCAGTTTGCTGTCACACATACACACACTTCGACTCCCCTACCTCTCTCCCCCGACTTCCATCCAACACATAACACTTCCTCAAAAAATTCACTGGCACTGTGTGCTGTGCAGGCATGAGATAACGTCCCAGAAGTTTTCCAAGGGCAGGACGAGTTCTCAGACATCAGAGGGAAGCTGCATCGAGCCGAAGCTGATTCATTACATGTGTTGCATCTGCCTTGTATTAAAAAGCCCAGAGCACTCTGGCTCTCTCCCTTTCTCTCGCTCTCTGACTGTAGACTACTTCCTGACTCCTTGCCTAGACTGCATCTCTATCTCAAAAACTCTCTTTCTGTCTCTTCCCTCTAAGCTCGCTTTCTGCTCAGATGGCATGCCCCAGCTCCCATCTCTCACACATTAGCTCTCCCTGACAGTGCTACAGTTTACAATTTAAATTAGGTAAATCAGGTGACTTTGGTAGCTTTCTCCTGCTCTACCCTGGTTATTCTTGCTCATTCATAGGCGGGTGTGAGGGGATATATTGGCAATGGCCAGTTTTATCACCTTTTTGTTGGCATATGGTTTTGGCTGGTGAGTAAAAACAATTTTATGAGATCAATAAGAATGTTTATTACCATTAGATGTTTTGCCCGTCAGGGAGCACTGACGTGTATCCTTCCAACTGCTAAATGTCCTGTTTTATATAGAAACCTGTTTAGACCTACAAAAACAAATCACCTCCCATATTAGTTCAAACGCACACCGATTCTGTTAGTAAAAATTTGAAATGCATCCTATTAAGTCTTTGACAATCATTGAAAACCCAGTGGATATCAAAATATGCATTATACATGAAAAAGAACCCAGAAATAGGCTTGGCTGTTATTGTAATTATACCTTTTCCACCTCTATGATAACTGAAACAAAATGGCCTTCAAGTAGAGGGTGCTTGATAGATTCTCAACACTTCTCAGATTCAACAAGGAACTCACTCCCATTTCGAATATGTCAGATTTTCCATTTTCCAGTTTGCCAACAGTCAAACAGCACTACAATTGAAATTATACAACGGCTAACTGCATCTAGCTAGGGAGAAATTACCTTACTCAGTTGCTAATTACATGTTACTGTTGCTGATGGTCAACATTCAGTTGCACATTGGTCACCACAAAAGCATGAGTGTTTTGATTGAGAAGCATGGCACGATTTTACTCAGACATTCTATTAAAGGGCCATTTTCTTACCTGATTGAAGAACACAGTCTAAAGTTCGACTGATTGGAAGTTTCAGACTGTTCTTCATCTAGCTTTTTTTTTTTTAATTGCTTGCTCATTTCCTTTACCCCACAATCTCATCTTCAGTGTTTTAATTATGTCGTGGTGAACGATAGCTAGTTTTAAGGTGTGTGTTTTGTGGGCTTTTTAAAAGGGGCCTATTTGCAGTATGTACGTCTGCTCTGGCTGATAATTATTTCAGATTACATTAGAGGAAATTAAACATTTTTTAAAGTATGTGTGAGGGTGACAAAGTTATCAAGCATAGTCACAGGAGAGAGTGTGAATGTTGCACTTTCAAAAATGTATTTTTTTTTCCGACTGCTAATAAGATCATTTTCAAGTGTTAAAAAATAATTAATGGTGTTACAGGATTTCATCAGAGCTAAAGCCTTTTTAGCAAAGGGACTAGTGGCATCGGTCAAAAGTAACTGGTGATGAAAAGTTAAGAAGTTAAAGTGGCATGCAAAGAAATTTCGAATTATTTATACAAATGTGATGTGTGAATCATCATAGTGATAAAGCTTTGTAATGAATTTACTACAATTATTTAGCAATGATTGGTATGTAATGTTTCTGCATTTAGATTTATATAGTGTTTAAAGAGAGCAGTATTTTCATTGATATCTAGCAAATGTTAGAAATGTGAGTTCAAGTTGTGAAAATCTGCGTGTGTTTAGTCAGACATTCTGTCATTTCAACATCTGTCTGGACCACTGATCTGGCTGGCCAACAGACCCTTATCCGCTGATAAAAGTGTTTACGCCAGCCTTATCTCTGTCCATTTAAAGGTTAAGGAGTTGAGAGTCATGACTGATAAATCCTTTCCACATGAAACTGTTGCAGAATCTGTGATTGATGTAGCATACCTGCAGTTATTATGGTCACAGTATTGAGCAGCGCAAGACACTTTTAGCTTAGAGTCTTAGGAAAATTTTTATCTCACTTCGTCAGATATCTGAACGATGCAGTCAATAACTTGGTTGAAATATTGCTTTAAAAAATAGATAAATAAAATAAAAAGTCAGATTATTTTCAGATTAGTTATTTATTGAAGTTCTGTTCTTTTTACAGTTATATATTTGGAAGTGTTCTTTAAATCTTTAAATTCTTAAAGATTATTTCTGAGAATGGCATTAATTTGATTTTTATGTCAATCATTCCGCATTCGGCAATTTCTTTTTCTTTAACATAAAGAAAGCAGTGGAACTTTGAGAGACATGGATATAACAATGACAGTGACTTGATGATTACAGGATCGATTGATCGATTATTATGTTTGATTATGTTTGATTGTAAGGCACAAATAGATATATATATATATATATATTACAAAATGAATTTTTTACTGACACATACATATGTACATACATGTGAGTCTTTCTAAGCTTCCTCATTACCTTGAAAATACTCTTGATGATTGAAAGGTCTGCCAAGATAATTGCAGCAGTAAGAGGTCCAGCAGCACACACTTGAAAATGAATGAATAAATCATTCTGTCTCTCCAAAAAGGTTTTACTAAGTGCAAATGTGGCATTTCCAGTGGCATGTACCACAACCTGAGGTTTTTTCACTGCAACTTTGCATGCGCCTTCATTTTTGTAAGTCAAAGTGAACTTTGACTTGCAAATCATTTCGACTTAAAAAAAATGATAGTACAACCTCCACAAGTAAGCACCATTTGAATTTTTCTTGTTAGCATGCATAAATCTTTTGCGGAATGCACTCACTGCTTTCAACACTAATAGTGTACACAGAAATCAAAGCCATGCATTTCTTACAAAGCAACAAGAGAGAGGGAGATCTGCATAATATTGGCTCCTGCAATGAAGAGCAGAATGCAGATCCAAAGCATTGCTCTCTTGCTTTCCTTCCAATAACATCATTAGCATTTTGACATCATCGGCCTAATTGTTGTTGGTAGCTCTGAGAAATGTTTGCCTTGGAGTGAGAGTCGGGAGACAGAGGTGGGGGCTGGGGTGGTTCTGCTGTAAGGCCTTGTGCTTATCAGTGCAGGGCAGATACTGCTCCTACGGTCGTGGCTGACAGGTGAGGCCTATGTGTGTGGAAATACGTGTGTGTTGGTTGCGGTTGTCAGTGAACCCCCGGGACAGTTGCTGAGGGATGGTTTCATTTTTGAGAGCAGGTGCACCTCCCCCCGCCCCTTCCTCTTCTCTTTCCTTGTTCCCTCACTTCCCCAGGAGGCATATGGTGAGAGTGATTGGAGAGACCTGGGGCCCACAGGGAGTGCTCCTCTTCCCAGTTCATCTGTTCCAGACAAGGCCCTACGGGACCGTCAGGCTCTTCCGAGGTCCCCGTTGGCTTGGAATGAGGCAGAGGAGGCGGTTTTGCTTTCGCATTGACTGCTTTGTTTTGCTGTTGGGCAGTTGCGGTGGCCATCCCATTTAGCTCTACAATATGCCTCTCTCTACCCCTCTCTCGCTTTTATTTTGTGCATAAAACATATGCTGCATAGCTAGTAGGTCGCACACTTTAATTTCTTCACTCTGTACCTCATTTACATGAGTGTTGATTTTAATCTGCCAACTCTTGTTGTGCCCTTGTGTCATTGCTTGCAATAGAAATGCCATCTTACTGCGATTTCACAGGCTCATATTTGTGAACCAGTGTACAAATGGGATGCACCTTTGAGTGCACTAGGTGAGAGAGTTATGGGGGCATTTTAGGCCTTGTATAATATGTGTACCCTTTTTATGTGGTCATTTATTATAACACGGACTCTATGAATAATGTATGATTAAAAGGCGTAATGGATACACTGGGACTCGTCAAAATAAAAGCAAAAATCCATTTGCTCTCCCTGTAGTAAATCCACTCGCTTGTCCTTGGGCTAATTTCCAACTTGGGACTTGGTGGGGGAGTGAGCGCATGTCTTGATAGCAATTTCAAGGGAGGGAGGTGTTGGTTGTGCAGTAAGGTGAGAGAGTGAGAGAGAGAGGGAGAGACGAGGGAGGAGGAGGAAAAGTAAAATGAGACATGGATAGGGAACAAAGCCAGAAACACCTCTTTCTCTCAATGCCTATATACTACATCTCTCTATCCCACACTCTCTTTGCTTCCCTCTTTCCCATCTCTGTCTCTCACCATCTTATCGCTCCTTCCCCCTGCCTCCAAGCAGCTGCCACTTCTGAGCCTGAAGAAAATGAAGGCAGATGAATCAATTTGGCCTGTGGCCCTAAAGTGCACTTGTCTGCACCCTAGACTGGGCGGGGGGGATAATGAGCCGATAGATTGAGCCGGTGCTGGGCTCCAGCACCGAGCTCTGAGGTGCCTCTGCCTGTCGCAGCATCGGGTCCCCATTCACACACACACACGCACGTTTCTGAGGCTTCCCTTAGCAGCGGTAGCAGCCTGTCGCTGGGTTAATGGGGGTGAGGGTCCTTTGCACAGGACACTTTTCAGAACAAATTAGAGGAAGGATCTGTATCCATCCTCTTTAGCCCTCCCTTTCCAGTACTGCCCCTCGTGTCTTCACCGCCCTGTGCAAGGGAAGCCCAGAGAGGAAATTTGAGCGTGGTAGTGTGGAGCAGAAAAGCATCATGACAGCTCAAAAAGAACGTGCAGGCGGGGGACAAGGTCCAAGATCCTAAAGTAATGAGGATTGACACTGGGACAAGGGTGAGGCACAGCCTCCCTGAGTGCTGTTGACAGGTGACGGCAGGCTAGGGAGAAGCGAGGCAGAGTGAGAGGAGCTGGAGCAAGGAGAAGAAAAGTGAGGTCAGGACTAACAGCTTCTCTTATTCATGGAGGAAAAGGTGGGAGACCGCACAGCCATCCGATGCCCCCCTAAACCCCGCTGCAAGGTGAAGGAGGGGGGAGGATCAAAGGAGCAAGACAACAAAGCATCACCCGCCAGCCTCTCGCCAGCTCCCCACTGACAGGCTGCAGATTGATCGACACTGCAAGGGGAGTGAGGAAGAGTAAAAGGAAGAGGAAAGTTAGCCAAGCCTAGCATGAACTGATGTGAACCGCACCTGTCTCCATCAATGCTTTCACTAGTCCTTTCTCGGCTGCTGACTTTGTGACTTCAACCAGGGTTTGCGTAGTAGAAATGAGCAAAACCAAGTAGGCACTACTCAACTTGGGGGGAAATTAAGATGCTGGAGGGCCCTTTGAAGATAATTAAAGAGCACAGAGCGGCAGCCTCCAGAGAGGAACTGCAGACATGTTCAATACCGAGACTAATGGAGCTAATTTCCAGTACATTATTCATGTAAAACACAGGCCCTGACTTAGCTGTGTTTTTCCATGTCTCTTCTATCTGTCATCTCAAGTCAAACTGCACCCACACACATAGATTAATCCCATTCATTTGCCCTTTCAGCCTGATTAATCTTGCCCTTATATTCTGTGGGTTAAACCACCAATGTAAACAAATAGAGTAAAAACCTCCTTAAAATAACCAGGCGGCCAAGACCTGCTCCCTATCGGCTTCCAGAGTGCCTTCCAAAAGCATTAGTTCAAGCGCAGTGAAACAGCATTAAGACTTTAAACTGTGTCACCACTTGTTTAACCAATCACTTCCCAGAACAGCCCATTAGCCCAACCCTCAAGCTTTCTAACTTGTCCTTTAACATTAATGAGTAGCCTAAAAAAAAAAAAAAGAAAAAAGGAAAAAAAAAAAAAAAAAAAAAAAAAAAACAACACATGAAAGCTGTACAGTTGGGAGCTTAGAGCCAATTAAATACCTCCCCAGACAGAAAATTAGTCCCTGCCTTAATCACAGGCAGTCGGGGTTGTCAATCTTTTGTCAGAGTTGGTGAATTCCAGCCTAGATCAATTGCTCTCCTGTCCCGATGAACAGCGGCTCAGGGAACGGTCCTTGCAAGCTGCCTCATTAACCTAGGTGCCTAATTAGACACTGCGGTCTGATCAATAGCCAAGTTGATTGCTGACTGGGTAATGGAGCTGCAGGACCCAGCGGAGACAGAAACACTTTGAGCACCTTCAGAAATTTGTCAGTAACACTGAAGCTGGGTAAACAAAGTAATCAACGGCTGCACTTGACGGCGATGTGTCACAGACTGTACCTCAACGTTCTGTCTCTGCCTGCCTGCCTGTCTGCCTGCCAGCCAGCCAGCCAGGAATTTTTCTCTTTGTGCTCTCCTTGAGAAAAGGAAATCAAAAAGGCCACCATCTATTTTGAGATTCAAGGAGTGATTAGGCTGACAGCTAGTCAGGAGTGAGCGAGGCAGAGGGAGAGGCAGGTAGAGGTGGGAGTCAAACCTGATTAGGCCCACCTGCCAGGTTTCTCTTCCTTCCATCTCTACACCCTGATTGCTTGGTGGCAGCTCCCTCCTCTCCTCCACCACACTCACCCCATCTCACCCTCATTCTGTCACTGTTGACCTCAGTGCACTGCTAATGCCCCTTGGCCAATCAGCATGCCTGCCCTAGCGGCGGCAGGGTAATTAAAAGGGAATTGCGTCTACTTGGCATCTGAGCTGGTAGGCACAAGGGTAGACAAACACACTCTCCCTCTCTCTCTCTCTCTCTCTCTCTCTCTCTCTCTCTCTGCTGCCTGGGATCCCTCCCTCTCTCCCAGCCAGGTGGTAGCGTACAGGACCTGTCAGATTAGCTGATGACCCTTTTAATTCTAGACCAGCCGGGGGCCATAATTGATATTTACCGGGAAAGGTTAATTGTAGCAGTGATCTGCTTAAATTACAGTGGAGATCAGGAGACTGGGGCCAGCCATCGGGGGAGCTGCTACATGCAAACTGCTAGTCAAATGGATTACACCCCGCGGCCATCGCCACTGTACTCCAAGGTGGGGAAGCAACACAGGACATTGTGATTGGCCAATGCTACGCCAGCAAAGTCTTCCTTGCTGAGCTAGCCAACCTCCCATCTGGTTGGGAATTTGGATGCTTGCCAACTGCGGGTCTTGATGGCCTGCAATAAAACAAGCCATCCATGTTGGCATTGGGGTTGAACACACAAACTGGTATTTGTACATTAAAGCAACTAAAGCTGATTCCACTGTAAGATCTCTCGTGACAACGAAACAGCGCAAATAAAGTCAAAGAAAAATGTTTTCTTTCTGTGTGAGTTAATGTGTGACAGTGCAGAGTTGTGAGGGAGAGTTGTGCTAATGTAAAATGTGTGAACTTAGTGTGCACTAACATTGTCTCATGCCCTACAAGTGGTCAAGATAAGCCTTTCATTTCATGAGTCGAAAAATATTGATTCATGGACTTTTACCTGACTAATAGCATATAGTGTATGTTAAGATAATATGTAGAATAATCAATGGCACGTCACAACTGCTAGAGTAGCTTTATCAATATTCTATATACACAAGGATAATTTCCTAGGCAGACTTATGAAATGTATGATCTTGAATTAGAAAAATGTTATAAATATTAAATAGTGATACATTTTATGATTGTTATATTATTTGGTATTGGCTGATGGAGTGAAGAAAGCATAAAGTATTCACTAACACGATAGACATTTGTAAATCTTGTTTTTATTGACACATCATGTGCCATGCATGTATGTAGACAGAGCTGCATTTACTGACTCGTTGCTGCTCCATTCCCGCTGTTGAATATTTCTCATGTCAGTGGGTGGAGGTGTTTTTTCAACAAGCCACCTCTTCTTTGCATTTACCCAAAGCACAAACTGACGCCGAAGTGTGAGACACCACATGGATATAAGGAGAATGGTTCTTTGTGAGGCAGTCGAAGCTTTGGTTTTGCTGTATTGTTATGCATATCTGCTGAACTTGTTGAGTCATTTTTAGATCCCGCCGTGAGTGACGGGAGAAAAGATGGAACTTTAATTTGTATCCCCTGGTTGAATCATTGCTGTCCAATTGATGGTTTTGTTTTGCAGTGTGTTTTATTATGGTGTCTGAACTTTTGATGTAAAATAGATAGCTCTTCTCCTCAGTGGCTGTGACAGGTTTGGCTCTTTTGTAGTGTCGCAAATAAACAAAAACTTGTTGCTGTTTCAGGGGTCGTTTCAAGATCAACGCACAGTCCAAATAGCACCTCCTAATATACTGCTGTTACAGCAACATGCTTTTGAACTGTTTGTTGGGGTATGGACTAACACTCCAATTTTCAGTTATGAGAAATACACAAAATTAATAGATTATAGATTATTAAGGCTTTACTGATGAATCATAAATATTTGGAGAAACAACTGCGCTGGCGTTTTTGTACCTGTATGTTCATAAAAGTGTATCTGCCAGAACAGCTTTTGTGTTCCTTGAGTCTCTGAACTCTGTTCAATTCTTCCAAAACACATCCTCTTATTTGGTGTTGGTGACAGCCCTACCTCACACATTTAGTTGTTATTTAAATCCCCCCTTAAATGTTACGTTTGTGTTGAGATCTAATATAATTTGCACTATTGTATTGCTTATAAAGCCCTTCAGTGAGCCCTCATGCCGTATGGATGGTAGTATTGTCATCCTGTGTTTCCGTTCATTTCTTTTAATTTGTTAGCAGTCTATTTGGTCACTTCTGGGTGGGTTTAGAATCAGTTTTTTTTTTTTTTTTTTTTTTTTTTTTCCCAATGATTCTTTTTTTTTTTTTTTTCATTTAAATTCCTCTGAAATGCTGCTATAATGAGGCAGGCATAATGCTAAACAAGATGATTTTCAACAAATTAAAATAATGGCGTTGATATTAAACTGGTAGAAACACATTAAATACATAATATTAATATGTGTAATTATATTTAATTAATTTATAATAATTTCTCCTCTGCATATTAGACAGACTAAATCAGTAGCTTTAGCGTCACAGGAAAATGGTGGTAACTTATTCCTACCTGATGTTGTGAGTGCTTTGGTTCATGAATGGTGCATGAATCAGGTACATGATTATAAGACGTCCTCCTCTTTTTCCCGTATCCTCTGCAGATTAAACCTTTGGCGCTGCATCCGGTCAAAGTTACCGAGGATGAAATGGTGCAGGAACTCAGCCGACCGCACAGGAGCAACTCCAAGGAGCAGCTCAGTGAGGTAAGACCTTTTCACAGACCTCCTACAGCGAGCCAGGCTATCCACTTTCACAGGCCAAACCTGGGGACCCTTGAAATGGGATACAAAAAGCGGGTGGACGACAGCAACACCGGGGCCGAGATCAGAGGGCAGCTGGTGTAGTGGCTCCTGCTGTGTGCAGCTCTCACTTCATAAATGCCCAGTGCATTGGGGAAAAGACTGGTTGGCTGGCAGCACATCAACAGGAAATGATCATCACCTTGTTGGCCTGGCATTATTTAAAGCACGGTGCAGTTCAATGTAGACATGACCTAACGCGGTCCAGCCAGGTGTCGGCTGACCTGCCTGACCTCAGAATGGAACGGGTTACAGAAACTATTACTGCGCCGGCATCCATATGCCAGCCCATTTAGAGGATGAGCAAATGGCAAAGGAAAATGGAAGCAAGGCACTGGTTCAGCGTAGGGGATGAAATAATGCAATGTAGATACAGAGGAAGTAATAAGAATTTATGCAAATTCCCAAGCGGCTCATTTTAAATGAATGTAGAAATATTCTTCCTAACTAATGCCTGTCAAACAGGCCTCCCAAACCTCACCAAATTGAATCAGACTATTCCTTCAGCTGACAAAAACATGAGGAGAGAGGGAAAGAGTAGAGGAAGGAAAATATGCAGCTTCCTTTTCCACTTGGGGTGAAAAATAACTGAAAGAAAATAATTTTAATGACTTATTACATACATTGTTTTAAGCTGTTCAGCATTCCAATTGAAAATCCAGCCTTATTATAAAAAAAAAAAAAAAAGAAAAGAAAAATCACCAGCCTAATTTTTTCTGTCTTCAGCCTCCTTCTTTTTTTTTTTTTTTCCAAGCCTCGCTGCTCTGATTCTCCTGTGCTCCGTCCCCCTCTTCCCCTCGCACCATTTCTCTTGAATTTGTGTAAAAGGCTGTCTTTTAATGAAAAAGTCAGGAGGAAGAGGCAGGCTTGTCAGATAAAAGACCGACGCTGGTTGACAGCTCTGACAGGGATATACGACAAGCACAGAGAAAGGGGGGGGGGGGGGGGGGGGGGTGGTACGGATGAGGAGGGGTGGTTGAGTGCGGGTGGAAACGGTGGAGGGGGTGGTTCTGGCAGCGATGATGGGGTGGGGGGGGTGGGGGGGAGGCACTGATGAAAATTGCACGCTGTAATCGGCGACGGTGTTAGATGTGGCATGTCTCTCTAATCTGCTGCCAAATAAATGGTGCACAGACGCTGATCGCTGTAGCCACACGACCCATATCTATCTCTGTCTGTCTCTACCTTGCTCTGCGTGTCTGTCCCTCTCACCGCCGGCTGCTGGATTTCACCGAGTGAAGGCCTGGACCTGACAAACACACACCCAGCTAGGCACCTCACCAACACCATGTCATCGTCTCCCCTATACTTCTTATTTTTTCAGCTCCATGAAATCTCCGCCACTGCACTGAGAGCACTGCTAATTTTCGGAAAATACGCTCCACCACATCAAAGTGGCTTCCCAGCTTTAAGAGCTCTTAACTAATGATGCCGCGTCGGCAATGAGTAAAATGGATTTCTCTTGTCTTACTGCCAAAGGAAATAGAGACAAATGCAACATGCAAACGCGCCTGCCTGCCCGCCTGTAAAAACAGTCATGCATCAATTTGGAAGCAGGGGGTAAAAAAAATTGCAGGGGATGCTGTTTGTTCATTGCCATGGTTGGGTCTTTATCTGTTTATTTTGACTAGGTAATTGTGCCTGCGGTGCAGCGGGGCCCCGGCACTAAGCCACACAGGGATTAGGGAAATGTGAGGGGGTGGGTTCCAGTGTATTTGTGTCCTGCAGAGGAGAGGGCGGCAGTTCTGGTGCTGTCATGGTCTTTAACACCCTCCTGTATCCACCCACACCCACCCACATGCACCCAAATCCACCCACCTACCTGCTCCTCCTGCCACAGAGGGCATGCACATTCAGATTCTTTGCTCATCATGCTCCACTGAGCTCTGATTGGCCTGCCTCTTGGCCTCTGTGCAATGACAAAAACCAATAGTCTGGGTTGAGAGAAGATGGACTGGACCCTCCCCACTTGTCGCCATGTTTTTCTTTTTTCTTTCTTTTTTTTTGGGGGGTGGTGGGGGAGGGAGCATGGAAATGGGGAGAGGATTAGGGGGTGGATTTAGCAACATTTCTCTTCTCTGGGGCTGTTTAGTTAACCCTTAAATGCCGCCAGCATCCGCACCCTCCCTCTCACCACCAACCACCAGAACCACCACCACACACACATATTCGTCCTCCCTCCCCCACACTCCCTCTCTGGGGCGGGTTCTTAAATCCTTTTGAAGTCCTAAGCGCTGCAGAAATCCATTGAGAGCCATGTATAATGGCTTTTAAGAGAGAGTGTTTAGCTGTATGCCGACCCTATGGCTTATGAACCGCTGGCGTTTTAATGGATCCCCCCTTTCCCTCCCCTCTTTTCCTCCCTTCACCAGCACTAAATCCAATGGATTGTCCCTCATTATCATTTAAATAAGCCTCTCTTTCTACTCACAATGCTGCAAGTTGAATGAACTCTACAGAGTAAGGCTAATTCCAAATGGCCTTGGCCTCCCACCACCTATGCACATATGCACTCACACACATGCATAAACAAATGTATCTACACACAAATTTAAGTGCACTCACAACATGCACACAGAGACAACAGACCCCATTCTCACTGGAAAACACTCTTGGCCCTTTTGTGTCCACAGATTTTGCCTTCTGTGCAGTTCTTCCTTTGCACTCCTTTGGCCTCCTCTGTGGTTGTGGTAGTGATGAGGGGAGCATAGGGGTTGAGCAGAGTGGGAATAGCCTTTTGATTCCCACAGAGCCTGCTTTCCGGTTCGCGGCAGGGCTCCTCCCTAATCGTCACCACAGGAGTCGTCCTGCAAATCAGAGGGGCACACAGGCGTTGATGAGGGCTGAGGCCTAGAGCAGGTGTGGGAGAATGGATGAGGGGCATTGGGAGGGTGCAAAACAAGGGAGGCAGCGGTGGTTAAGGTGCGGGGGAGGTCGTTTGGATTGAAGGTGGACCTATGGAAGAAATTGGTCTAGCAGAAAAGTCCCCTCCAGAGACTGAGTGAGGGGGGTGGGTGGAGGAGAGATTGCCAATCTAGACAGAGGAATAAAAGCAGTGAAAAGTGGAAGTGGAGGGAGGGATTCAGAGATTGGTATTCGGGTTGGGCAATGACAGACAGAGAGAGCCAGAGAACAGGAACAAAACCCAGCCTTTTCTGCCTCCATCCTGCTCTTGTTCAGCATTTAGAGGACTGCATTAGGAAACCCAGGAGGTGTTGATGGGCCAAAACATCTCCTGCATTAACAAATGTTTATCCTGAGGACAAACAAGGCTGTATAACATGATGGGAAACATTTGGTTTGGTTCTGAAATGTGTCAGACAACTGAAAAACTGACAGAAGAGTTACATGATATATATTTTTTTTTACATGAAATTGAAAATGGCATTTTAAACTAAGTAGTTTAAAATAGAATTTTTACTATTTCAATCAAACATTTGATAAAAACTATGATAAAATGCCTGGTGGTGCAGCACGCATACAATATTATAAAAACAGATTAAGTGGAGAAATCATCACCTAACCCTAACCCTTCATTTAACTCTCATTCTCAGTACAACAATCTCTCAATAAAGATGTGTTTTTTATTTTACCTACTGTTGCAAGTGATTGATTAACCCCCGCATGCCAAGCAATGTCAGGCTCTTTAAAACACAGAAGAAAGTGAAGTAAAATGATGTGTCTTCTTGACCTATGCTGCAACCTCATCTTTGCGATAAAAGCATCAGAAACAATTTTTGTAGCAACGATAAAAGCGCATCATCAGCCAAGTAGTTGCCTAAGTAAATGTCCTAGGTCTAGTATCCCTGAATCAGAATGGGGTTTTTATTTAAGTTTTGCTACTGCCACACAGCTGACATTTGAAAGAGCAGCTCTTTACTCACTTGGCTACAAGTAACACTCACCAACATCTGTAGCTTTTGTCATTTCCTTCCACTGATGCTAGCATACTAACTAAATAGCCCCAGCAAGTTTCATCTCTTGTAGCCACTCACTGTAGTCTCCAATCTGCAGAGAAGTCCAATCAGTGCTCAGAGGACGTATTATAGTGCTTGTATAATCAAGACAGCAAAGGCCAAATCATCATCCAGGAAGAAAGAAATCAGCACATTCAGTGGCAGACATATTCAAAATAATCCTTTAAATGGAACATGCACAGTTTAGTTACTGCGTTTTAGTATTTGTTTAGTCATTGTGAGAATGGCTATCGTGCACTACTTTAATTATAATTTGACCAAATAATTAAGGTTCCTCAGCGTATTTCCCTGAAAGCTTTAATCAGGTCTACCAGCAGGACATGAGTGATTGTTTTTAAATTGGGTGTGACTCAGCTTCACCTGGTAGCGGAAGCCAGGATGTATGGGAGTGATGTGTGGGTGGGCGGGAGTTACATGGCAGGGCGGGTAAAAGGTTAACGTGAATATTGATATTAAAGCGGCACTGCTTCATCATGTCTGTGTCAGCGAGTGAAACGCTCCTTAAAGGTCATCCCTGTTCTCCTCTCTCTCCCTACAGAGTTCCACTCACTCCCTGTCAGGCCGCGGCTACTCGGTAAGTGACATTTTCATGCTTCATAGCTTTACGGCAGAATTACAATCTCCAACGACCCGCTTTATGGCCCTGGCGCTCGACATTTTAATTATGTTAAATAGAGTAATGGAGAAATCATGATATTAGGAACATTAATTCTGGCTGACTGACTGATTAAATTGCGGGAAGGTGTCCTGTGCTACCTTGGCGAAAGGAGCCTCATTTTATTGGCATCGATCAGCACCGTTCGGCAGTGCTGCAATTTGGCTGTCAGAGTTTTATGTCTTCCTCCAGTGACTGTCAGTGGAGGATCCTTTCGCTCACATATCAGACGATATGCCTAAAAGCCTTTTGAAGGCCCCTGCATTAATGCAATAAATACAATTTTGCACCACCTCAGATGTGCGCATACTTTTACACCCACTGCAAGAGCCACAGCAGTTAAACATATTCTATGATTTGCTGGAAGTGACTGTGCCTTAATGGGAGTCAGCGAGATGATCTTTATCATAGAACATGTAGACTATTGTTCAAAGAAAATGTGCCCGAGAGGAATATTTAGTGACGGCTTTGAAAACACCAACCTAATCCTTTCAAACATACACTAGCTCACAAATTGTCAGTGCAGGACTATTTTTATCCCATGAAAGCATCTGTTGCCTTGGCCCTGCACGTTTTCGAACCGTAAATTTGTGCTCTTCCCCTCACATTGTTTCAGTGTCTTGTCTCTAGGTAATAGAGACAGTGTCGTCCTTTATGTCCTTTGCTTAAAGGGGAACTCATAAGAAGAACATTCTTTAAAGTGTGCCACTTTTAGCTGATGAGTGGCATATGGCAGTTCTTATTGCAGCTTGGAAGCAATCATCCCGACAAACAAAACAACTATAAATGGTTTGTCATCGTTAATCTGCCTCAAAGGACTGCAGTTAAAGCGCTGAATAAAGCTTAACATCAAAAGGCATTGATCTGTGTGCTATCTTTTTTCTTTATTATTTTGTTTTAATAGAACATGTCACATTTCAATTCCCCAGCGGCTGCATACTCACAGATGGGTGAAAACAAACAAGACCCTCCCAAAAAGCTCGTGGAGCCCTTTGGCTTGAGCTGTCAGTTTGAGTCGGCAGGGAACAAGGCTTTCTCTTTATCTGAAAAGAGGAAGGAGGGAGTCAGATAGAGAGAGAGAGAGGGCAGAAATGGAGATGGAGGGGGTTTGGTGGTGGTGGTGTTTTGGGGGCAGGAGCATTGTGTTAGCAAAGGAAAGTCCTGTAACAAGGGCAGGAAGTTTCCACGTTGTCTGGCTCCCTCTCTGGCTATCCGATGGTGCTATCTACAACGTTTATAGCCTCTGGGCACCTCCTGGGTGCTGAGCTCTGACTTCCAATCTGCTTTGCTGCCAGGCCTGCTTGATTTCTGGGGTCTCCTTATCTGTAAGTGCTTCAGGCTTTACAGTATGATGGTTTCAAAGGGGGGTATGGGGGTAGTGTCGGGGGGCTCCAGGGAACTGCTAGGCAGAGGCTGAGTGGGTATGGGAGGAGGAATGGGATGTGGAAAAGGCCAGTGGCCAGAGAGAATGGAAGAAGAAGAGAAAGGCTATGCATGTGGGTGGTTGAAAGGGGGGAGGTCAACAAGGCAGGCATAGAGAGTCAGTCAGCACCATCAGCCACGGGCAGGCAGATCTATCTGCTGGTTGGCTCCTGGTGCTGATCTCCTCTCAGCAAACAAATCAGAATATCACGTGGGTTATTGGGGCTTGTTATCTGTCACAAGGTGCTAAGAGGTAGAAAAAGTAATCTCTACTGACAGTTTGTTTTCTACATCTATGGGAGATAAAACATCCTCTTGTTTATGCTTCCATATGTCTCCCTTCTTGCGCTGCCTGCCAGGCTTGAATGGCCTCATTTGAGTGGTTTACACAACAATGTAGAGAAGTCTCTAGGCTGCGGTGCCAGACCCATGAAAAGGGGAAATTGGAGCCCCCTGAGTGTTTTGGACATAGCAGATACCTTTTATAGTGTGTTAAAAAGCTTGGCTGATGCATACGGAGCACATTGTCTGCTGCGACAACACATGGGGGAGTGCAGTTGCACTTGCAAATCTTGCATATACTATGAATTTTAGTCAGGTACCTCCTCACAATCTGTTCTTTTTTCATTTCAATTTTTTCATTCACTTTATTGTTACCACTAACTGATATTGGTCAAAACTTAACTTTTCATTGAATCCATGCATTAGGTGTTGATAGAGCTTTCGGTTTTATAGTAAGTCAGTGATATAAATATTTAAGATAACCTGATTGTGACTGGTAATTTATGCTGACTGAAGAACTTTGATATTTGTTGACTTTAGTGGAATAATATTGCGGAAGAATGCGTGCATCTTTTTCCTAAAGTTCCGTAAAAGAAGCACTTCTTTCTTGTTGTTGTTTTGTTTTGTTTATATTGTGGCAACATAGAAGTAGTAGTTCATCACAGTATTCATGGCCATTGTAACAGACCCCAGCGACGGACAGGACATCATTCAACATCACATTCTGCAAATCCTGGTGCATGGGATCATTAAAATACACTAAAGCATATTATAGATGAGATAAAAAGGTGATTTAAGTTAAACTAAAAGAGTCTTTTTATTCATTCGTACTATCCATCCTGTCAGAAAATAGACCTGGTAGTCTAACTATGAACGACTCTCTACTTTTCCCAAACAGCGTGTTTATTCAATTAATGAGATTGCTAGATGTGAAAACACTTCCTAGTTCTTACCCCACTCACCTGCCAACACCCCGCTGCCCCCACCCACCACCCCTTTATCCCTTATTCATGGGTCAGGGCTAATCTCTTGACCGTTGAGTCCTGCAGGGATACATAGCAGCAGTACTGAGAGTCACTATCTCGCTGTCTGTGGAAGACTTGGTATGGAATTGTTTATCCGGCAGACTCTCTCCTGTCTGCTTTGTGCAGGCTTCATTATAGCCTCAGCTATGTTTGGGAGACAATATCTGTGCCTTGTTTCCTGCACTGCTACCTGCTTGTTGTTCCAGCGGAGATGGGCCCGGGCTCTAGCGATTTATCATCCTCTCAGGGGTTTCTTGATAAAGAATCCAACATCCCCCTCTGCGCCTGGGAGATACAGGCTGCAAGAGATGTGGAAAATGTCAAAAAAAAAAAAAAAAAATCTTGCAGCTCTCTGCCCATTCTGTCACTACCCCTGGGCTGGATATACGTTGTAGAGAAGGAGATGTTCTAGATGAGTGAGAATGACAACACACCTCCCTTTTTCTTTCAGATGAAGTGATTGAGCCACAGTCTTCTAGTCCCCATCATTTGAAACCACCCAAGGCCACGCTACGGCTGATGTCTTTACACGCAATAAAAGCACAGAGCTTTGTCTGTGACAGTACAGTCTGACTAGTCTGTTTTAGGGGGGGGGGGTTGTCTGCAACGTCAACCTTACCCACCAACCAACGTCAACCTTACCCACATTGTTTGGGTTGAGCGAGGGTGCTCAGAGCTCTCAGACACACCCATACTTAATTTCCTCTGCTCGGGTTGTCATAATCATATTTAACGCTAAATGAGTCTACACTCTAAACAGAGCTGTCTCAGAGTCATTTGTGCATTCTTAAACAGCCTTGTTTTAATTGATTTGGCATTCACGACCTCCACATTGTGGCGAATAGACTTCCCTGTCTGAGTGATGAGGCTTTTTACAAGATCTCTATCGAATACAAGGATTTTGTCACTTAATTACAATAGAAGCCATTAAAAGCTTCACGCTTTATTTAACAAAACGACACAGATTCACTGGATTAAATGCTAAACATAGCGATTGAAAGAAATTGGGCATAAATGATATCTTTATACTTTAAAATAAAACCATGGCTTCTGCCCTATGGTACACAAAATATCTGGAAACAACATCTCTCTGTGACTGTCTGCATCAGTCTATCTGTCTATGTTGTTGTCTCTCACTCTGCTTGCTTTACCGTGGGGTGTGCAGGTGTCTCCATACCACCAGCTCTGCACATGGTGAAAATTAGTGAAGGAAACCACAAGCCCAGCAGGAGTGGGCTGGGGCCCTGACATTGTCCTGGCCCTGGGGTGGGGCACTGCCTGTCAGGGGCCTCTCTATGAGGGCTGTCCGCCTTGAAAAACCTATTTGTTTATCCCCGTGTGCGGTCCGGCTTCAGATCCCGGGCCCTGCTGCTCTCTGCGCACCAGGGACCTGGGCTGTTGCCGCTAGCAACAGATAAAAATTGCTGTTAACCACAGCAGGGCCCACAACACATCAATCAATGAGTCTGCAGATAAAGGCTGCAGGCTTCAAGGGCCCGGGCTGAATGGCATGGCTGAAAATCCTTTTCCAGTGGCTGAGCACACACAGCTTTGGAGGTAGAGGCCTGCTATCATTCAGAGTCGAGGAGGCAAAACTTCATTTTCAGCAATGCAGCTCAGGTTTTGTTCTAATGGAGATGCATTAGAACGGTACCAACACAAAGGGAACTCTGGGAGAGGTCATTTGAATAAAAAGGCGACACTGTGAATTAGTGTTGACCGGGCCTCAGAAAAAGCAGCCCCAGCATAGTTCAGTTGTTCTAAATGAACTCTTAATTGCTTTTGCCACTTGGCTTCGCTCTTAAGGCTGCTTAAAAGCTAGGGCGTTCAGCTTCACCGCATTCCACATACTCTGTTCATTAGGACTGAATTGAGATCAACGATTGGAAATACCTAGAACTTATACCCCAAAGGCCCAAATCGGCATTAGTACTAAATATTTTCTCAGCAGAGGTGCCTTCAGTGGTCCATTCTAACCTTTTCCAATCTGTTTGCACCGAGCTTAAAGCAAATGGATGACGATGACTTTAGTGCCCGATAATGAAAAAGAACAATACTGATCTTTTCCTATATTAAATCCTGTTAATGCATTCCCCGATGAACCTCTACGCTATCACCCATGCTGGAGTTAGTCCAAATGAAACACAGACTCTCGGGGGTAAAAGCATTAGTTTTATCCCCTTAAGCCCAGCCTTGATTATCATCACTCTTAGTTTGTCCTGGATGCACTGTCCCCTAACTCACATTTGCCCCACTTTAAACAAATAGCCCTATAATGTAACAATCAAACAATGCTCTGAGGATTTGTTTACTGCAGGCTTTCTCCCCATTAAGTTTCACGGACACTGTAGACAAATAAAGTGGTAATTCCACTTTATCATATGTTACATATACCACAATCAAGCAGCAATTACATGCTCCTTCCATTTGTAAGAGCTCCCAGTGCCGACGTGGATGTTTTAATGAGGGCTGTAATGAACGCTCAGGGTGTTTGGCAAGTCTCCGAGATGTTGCTGGGGTTTTTATGGCTCCCCATTATAACGTACAATTTGCATCAGCAAATTACAATGCTCCATATCATTATCCTGCACCAAGGCCCGATCATAAATTAGAGCTCCAATTACAAACATCTATCTGGGAACGGGGAATGAATACGATGGCAGCCCACCAGAAGCAGGCAGGAGGGAGAGAAAGCCTCCTGTGGATTGTGGGATGAGACTTCCATAGAGGTGTGATAGTCTCATAAACCGTCCTTATGGGGAATTCATGCTTCCAAAAGAAATAGTTGGTTTTGGAGGGAAAGAACGTCTGCTAGATCTGTTTTGGCAGTTCCATATGTCATATTTCACGGCACAGCGCTCATTGAACTTTTTGGTATTTTAATCTCCTTCCTTCTGCTAAACACGACACCCACTGATTTCAATGGCTGACTGTTTCACACTTCTCATTCAAAGCTATGTAAGCCTGTCCATTCAGCTGTGCAGAGGACGGGCCTCGTCTCTTGTGTCTCAATACTCTGTCTCTTCCAATTTCCCTGTGTTTGACTCTCTCTCTCTCTTTTATTCAACTTGATTATACACTGGAGGGAACATAATAAATCATAGAGATTTATCATGCTGCAGCTTATTAATTCAGTGCCACAAGTGTAATATTAGTCTGTGTCATTTAAAGAAGCAGGCATTGCAGCATTGCCAGTGTCCCCCGAGGAATTCAGCGGAAGCCATTTTAGTTTGGGCTCAACGTAATGAAAAGAAGAGACTTCATTTCCCAGCACAAGCTTTGGTTTTTCTTCACGCTTTTCTTTCTCTGACTGATATGACAATCCAATGTTGCTTCAGTCGTAGAAGTTGTAGGTTAAACAAACAGCAGTGTTCCTGTGATGGCTGTGTTGCCACTAATCTGCGACCTGTGGCCAAATCTCGCACGGAGAGGTAGAATAAAAGGCATACGCCGACAGATTGCTGCAGGCACCAAGCAGAAACCACCTCTACTGATGAGACAAAAGGCCTGCGGGTCTCCTGCAAACCCACAAGAGCTCCCCGACGCCGCACAAACAAAGCCTGAAATTAAGAAGAGCCAGAGGCAGGCCCATTTCTACAGCAGAGCTAAAATGTTCCTTTTTCATGGCCTCTGTGGATTTCCAGTATGGAACTGTAATAGGGCAAAGAAATGAAATGATGCTTTGGAATTTGCAGTCACATATTTTGAGAAAGCAGGTTTCTCATCCTTTTTTTTTTTTTTTTTTTTTTTTTTTTTTTCCAGCTCTTTCAAAACTCACACCTCCCACAACCCTTTCTGGGATAATTTTAAATGTACTAAAACCTTCTCTTGTAGCCTTTACATGGTGCCAGATGATGTTTAATTCATATTTTGTTTTGCATTTTAACCTTGCATATCTGTAGGATCAAATGCATCCATCTTTGCTTTTTGGCTGCAAAGCCAGAGCACAGAGGATGACTGCAAGCCCCTGTTTGAGTTTGAGAGGTCATGAGATGAATAGACCGCATTCCATATTCATAAACACCCCCTAGCAATTATTCCCTCTATCTTTAATGTTTCTATGAATCTATTTGGGTGGAGCCCCCACCCGCTTCTCTAACTCTACCCGCACAAGTACCTTTTCCGAAACCTGTACAAAAAAGTTCTACTAAGTAGGTCATGTTCTGCCACTCGTCTTCTAATCACTCAACGAAAAGAACACAATTTTCCCTCCATCGGAGCCCCTGAGCCATGCTCCTGGGATTTCAGTGAGCAACACACACTCATTTGATTTTCTGGAATATGTTTTCTCCTTTCTCTCTCTACGCCCCTCGTCTCACTTTCCTTACCTTCTATCTGACAGTACACAAGCAACACCTACCCTGCCTCCAACTTCACTGCACACACATATGCACCGCAAACCCTCCTCCCCCCGTCTCTCTCTCTTTCTCTCTCTCTCTCTCGCTGTCGCTCCATCTCTCTCAGTGGAGAAGGTGTCTGACAGTAACAGCAGGTAAGGTATAAGATTACAGGAGAAGCAGGGGCAATTATACCTCCAGCTGATGCTGGTGTGTTTATGAGGAGTCTAACTGTTAATGACAGTGTTGTGGTTTCTCCAGAGGCCGGAGCACAGCTTTGGGAGACCTGCTGTTTTTGTCAGTCTAGCTTCCTGCTATGAGGTTTTTTTTTTTTTTTTGTTGTTGTTGATTTTTTTTTTTTTTTTTTTTGTCCATTTTCTGTCTGATTTTCGGTTCTTTCTCTTTCTCCCTCACACCTCTTCGTCATTGTTGCCGTGCCTATCTGTTAACTATGCTGTGGTTTTGTCTTGTTGGGTACTAAGTAGGTAGGGATTTCCTGTGATGTGCTCATTACAGGCCTCTTAAGGTCACACACACACAGAGATATGCATACCTAGGCTAGTGTTTGCAGCTGCAGGTCCCTCATCAGGGCTTTTGGCTGGCTCGCCACTTCCCCCCTACGTGCTTTCACACACGGCAGGCAGATCGCAGTGATTTGAGAGGAGTTTGTGTTTAGATAAAGGAACTTCATCATAATTGCATGGGGTTTCCAGTGTCTAGCAGTGGCAGTCTCCCAGTTGCTGTTCCTTTTGCCAGCTTCTGGCTTCAGCAGTCCTGGGAGATACAGCTTAATATTTTACTGCAAATTGAAAGTGAAATGGAAATAAAGCAAAGTACTTTTTGTGATTGTGTGTGAATAGAAGTTTTTTGCAACTGCATGTGATGACACAAAGACACAGATGTTTGTGTTGAAAGTGTTGTGAAGCTCTACCTCCCAGTTGTTATTTGCCATTTTTAAGCATGAGTACATCTTTATGGAACTCTAGCTCAGCTAGATGGTATCAAGATATCATTTGCCCTTTGTTTCCCAGAAGCTGCACCTACTCAAGTTGACTCTACCCATTTGACAGTCTCCGTCTTCTGACATGTTTGTCCAAGTTGGGCCTGTACCCTCTTTGTGAAGATGTGATTTACACTCAAGTGTTAATGAGAAATGCCTGTTTCAGTGTCATAGCTCCGTAATGTGCTTCACTCCTTAATGTCCCTCAATGGCTTTGAGTCAGTTCACAATGCAGAATATCCCTTGAACCCTTTGCAGGCCCATTTAGCATAATGTTGTAGAAGTTCTGGCTCAGTTATGACCCTCTCGCTGAATGTTTATGTTTATGTTTTTGGTGGCCTTCGATATAAATGCGATTTTACTGTTTCATTCATTGAAAGTCATTTTGGACACAAGAGTCAGCTAAATGCCAGCAAATGGAAATGAAAGCCAGACTCACCCTCCAGTCTTCTGCCCACAACCATCCACACTCCAGACCCCATCCGCTGTGCCCTCAGCATGTGGTTGGCCTTGGCCCCGATCACATCAGGGCACATGGGAGATTAACTGGGCTGGCTTACTCACTCAGCAGGTTCCCCGACTCCCTTCCACTCATCCTGGCCCAATCTGCCAGCTAGCCTCCTGCTCTACCGAGCCATGGCAGCAGGGCACCGCAAGCCCGGCCCGCCTTCATTACGCCTGCCAGATGGGCTGAGAATTAGATTCAAACTCCCACCATGCAGGGAGGGAGTGGAGAGAGATTGAGGAGAGAGGAAGAGAGAGAGGTGGCAGAAGAAAAGGGAGGGGGCAAGAGAGTTGTGGGGGGAAGAAAGTAATGGTTTTTGTTTTCATTTATGTTGCAAGTTATTACATTTTAATGTAACACCCCTGGGACCTGGCAGCATTAAATGCCTGTTCTTGAATAATCGACACTAACTGCAAGCAAATGCTAGGGAGAAATGAAATTAGCGAGCGCAGCAATTTGGCACAGTGATTATCGGCTCCTTGGAGGCACTTCCTGATGATTTAAGAATGCTAACATTTAAGCAAGTCAGATCTCATTACTCTTCAAGGTTAAATCGAGCTGTGTCGGAGGGGAGGCAGATGCTTGATTGGAAATAGTGCTTCCTTGTCTCTCTCCATCTCTCTCTTTGTTCATGCCGATGTTTCTCACTTTTGCGGCAACTCACTGCAGGTGGAAAAGACTCAGTCCTGAAATCTGTCAGACCCGGGTGACACCTTTTGCCAGCTCTTAATTAGATCAGCAATACTTGGTTTCCAAGGTATAATTTGTCCTTTGCCAAGGATCATCACTCGTGCTATGAGCACTGCCATGCTAATTGCCTCAGCCTCAGTCTGAATCTCTGCGCCACATATTCACTTCCACATACATGTGTGTTTGGGCCATGGATGAACAAAAGAAAATAGACCTTTTGAATCTACACCAAAGGGAAACTGTTTATTACTTTTCAGACTGCACCACAAATGTTCTTTTATATTGTATTTCTCTCTGCTATCCTCACTTGTTCTGTGGAGGCAGAAACGATTTTCAAAGTAATTTCAGCCCTGGCATCTTCTGGTCCACTGTTTACCTCAGCCAGCCGTACACATCTGTTCCCCACACAAACTTGATCCAATTAGGTGACACCAGACAATGGCTTACTCCACCATAAGCCCAGCATAGCACCAGGGGTGCCGAACAATACGGAAGTGTTTTCTCTTCCATTACAGGGCGTCAGATCCTTTTAAAGGTGTTTATCCGCCATCGATGCGTCAGCCTCTGTTTCCAAAAGGGGGCTCAGCTGGGGAAGTGATAGGCGATGAGGATAATGATGCGAGTGGGAGCAGTGTGGCGGATGCAGATGCACTTTACCATGCTGCATGTGATAAATCCTTCCCTCCGCTGCACTGCACCCTGCAAAGTTTAGGGACAGATGGGTTGGACTTTAATCTCTGCTCTCTAAATGCAGGAAAAATCAAAACATTTTTCACTGCAGTGATGAGATTTATTTAAAGCAAGGCAGGAGCAACAAAGCTACTTTGGGGAATATGTCTATTAGTTTTTCCAAGCTGTTGTTTTCTCATGCAGAGGGGGAAAATCATTGCAAGTCAAATGTAATCATCCCGCCGTTGGGTTATGCTCCGTCTCGAATGATAATAATATTAGGTTGGTCCCTGGCATTCCCTACATCAGGCTTGTAATTTGAATTTCTGAGACACAAGTAAGAAGGCTGATGTTAATCACAACCAATCACTGATGTTATCTTTGTTTTTTGTTTTGTTTTTTTTTTTTATTCTTGTTTGTAACAGCTTTATCTTTTGGCACATCTTGAAATTTGGCAGTCTGAATTCGTTATTTGCAGTGTTTCATGTCATCAACAAACATGGTGCCTGTAATGTGGGATTCTTCTTCCTCCTACTTACATGCTGTGTGCACCGTACCACATCTGATGTCTCTGGATCACATTTTGTCTTTGTTGTGGCCAAAAGGATTTCTGGATTGTAGCAGGGTTACCCCAGGAATGAAGAAAAAGCCTCTAAATTGTAACCAGGCATTTCCACATGAAACTTTCATGCTTAAGTATGATTAGCAGAGATTAAGGTGGGTTTGTTTTGCCTCTTAGAAGGCCCCATGACACTCTAGAAATGGATTGAGAGCAGCTTTTGCAGGCACAGCCTGCTTAATCCCATGCCAAGAGTTCTCACCCACCTTCACTGAATTATTTACATTAAAGTTCTCACGTCAGCTTTGGAGCCAAGGGCCTAAAGGTACTATGTGTTAAACTGACTAAACCTCAAAGCATTGAAACCATGGAAAATATTATGTAAAGTATTACCAAGGGTTGGAACCTGTTTTGCAAAGACGTTTGCCAATTGCCAATTGAAGAACTATTCTGTAGATATTAGCTGACGAAAATCTACTAAAAAGGCAAAAGTCAAAATACTTTTACATTAAGTTCAGAGCGAGTGCATACTGCAACGGGAGCAGTAGCTTGTATGTTTTCTATTTCCAAGACTGACAGAATAGACAGAGATCAAATAGTGGTCCGTTCTTCTAGCCAGTGATGTGAATCCATCTCTCCATCGAAGTCATTCTACTATCATGTATCCCATTTCAATATCGTCCCCCTATCATGTATATGAGATTCGGCCCCCCATGTGCTGGATGATGTGATCCCCAGATAGATTCATTCATACATAATGATAAAAGATGGGTTTGGACAGGACTACTTATTTGACAATCATTGAAGTGCCACTGTGATGGATGGTGAGGAGGACCTCCACCCCTCTCTCCTCCCACCCCATAACCACAGCTCCCTCTTCTGATCCCACCTTATTTATTTTCACAGTCAAGCTCAAGGTCTTGACTCACTTTAAAAGAGAAATATCAAAATTGAATTAAAATTGCGCACTCACCCAAAACAGAGACCCATGCGCCTCAAAAATCACACATCTGTTCCCACAATTCATTGTTGCAAAGTCAAATAGTCTCTCTCTCTCGCTCACTCTCTCTCTCTCTCTCTCTGCGCGTGTTAATGTGAATTATTCATGCCAGTGGGGCAGCGGCGTGCTTCATCATGTTAAAGTGCCCATAACATTACTGATGGAGCCACCGACGGCCCCGCACTGCTAGCTATGCTAATGCGTTTGAAAGGAGGAAAGAAAAGAGATGGCAGCATCTCGAGGGACCAGAAGGACAAGAACAGATCACCTATCACCTAAGAAATCAGTGCTTGAAAGTCTTAGTCCAATTGGAAATGTCTTTCCTCCGTGCCTCTAAAAAATCCTATAGATGAGGAGCCCAAACGTGATACAGTCGTAGGGGTTCATATCCGTCCATCAGGAGAGTTGTCAGGATAAGTGCCACCTCCATTTTTTCGATATTAGGACAGTGGCCATGAACTGCAACATCCATCTGGGGTTATTTGTTGTAAAGCTCTCTCTCCCTTCTTCTGAGTCATCTCTCTGCAGCCCCTATCTAATAAAGGCATAAAATGCCCAAGTGATGATTAACTGCATGAGCAATTTAAACTATAGTATACAAAGACAAAGCTGGAAAAATAGATTAAGATGCTTTATTGTCTCCGTATGACTGGTGACCTATCCAGGGTGTAACCCCGTCCTCTCCCAAGATGCCAGCGGCCCGCACCCCTTCAACCCTGAAGGATGAGCGGCCTTAAAATAAAAAAAAAAAAAAAAAAAAAAAAAGACTAAAAAGGACACTTCATTCTGTATTTATCTTGTAACAGGGTACATCAGTCTTGAAGAAGAGAAGACCTGTGCCATCATTCAGGAAATGATTGACACTGAAGGAATGCTCACTGTGACAGCAGTGGCGGTGAAAACAACAATTTCTATGATTTTCCGTTCGACTTCACAATATTACCAAGCGTCATTTTTTATTGTTTTGATTAAAAACCCCTAGTGGCAGTGCTAATGGCAGTCCATTCAATCTGATGACAAAAGGGCAATTCAGAATTTTGGTTTGGACTTTTAAATGCTTGTATTTTGGAAAAGTGTTTGTGTCGCCAAGCCCTGCTCCTTTGCATGATTAATTTTACTGCGGAGAATGTTTTCCAACTGCACAGGACAAGTGTTTTGAAAAATGTTTGAGTCTTGCACAAAGAAACTATGAGCAGTTGAACAAGTTAATAAGTTTCACTCATTCCTTTCACCACCCACATTTTGCCAGCTCACGCTGAGATCCATAGTTCTTGATCACAACCTCACTTCTCAGTTAGATTACCTTTCTGCTCAGCGAGAAGGTGCGTCTCAGTCACACCCAGGGGATTGCTTTGTGTTATGGTACATCCGTGCTGGATTCTCTAATGACGTGCTGCATTTATCAGAAATTCAATAAGCCAGCTCACTTGTAAATGGAAAGAATTACCTCTGATCATGATATTGAATGTAGAGCATCAGTTTAGCTTGCGAAAGGAAATACTTGCACTGCTGTCGTGCACATTTTTTTTACACAGGTGTTGGTGTGGTGTGTAAGAATGGTCTGCTTGATGGGATGACTAAGACAGCAGATTCTTGCATCTGGCAAATATTTCTAATGTCAATGCATGTCTGTGTATATATATATAGTGTCTTTCCCTTAACATATCAGAGTCAAATTCCTTATATATATACACACTGCTGGCAATAAAACTATTTCTGAATCTGATTAATTGCTAGACTCATGCAAATGAGTGCCTCTCCTAAAATGTTATTTTGCCAGTGTTGTAAATTGATCTTGCAATGAGCCAGTAAAGTCTGGCGGAAGTGGGATGCAAAAAAACAAAACAAAAAAAAAAAACAAGCAGAGAGACGGGAGGAAATGGAGAGAAGAGGTTGAACAGGGTATGAAAGTATTTCCACTGTCGGTTTGTGTTATACCGGCCTCCGATATGCTCTTTGTGAAGCTTTTCTCGCCTTTTCAGAAACCGCCTGCGTGTCTGTAAAGGTGCTGGGCGAGATGAGCACAACTGATACTGTGGTTCCCACACGCTTTGCCTTCTGAAATTTCACAACCGATAGTGGTTACTGACAGAGGGGGCCAGATAAAAATCTCACCTGATTAAAAAAAAAAAAAAAGAAAAGAAAAGAAAGTGAGAGAGGCAGTGAGAAAGAGCTGAAGCAAGCCGAGTAAAAACGAGAAGAGATAGCGGGCCTCACTGAGTGTCTGAGGTTGTCTCTAGGTTTCAGTTGACACATTTTTGGCTGGCCCTCAGTGTACCACGCTCTCCACAAATGATTGGGTTTAGTCAACACTGATGAATTACAAACCACATTGGCAGTTTTATCATCCGGTGGCAAATTTCTTCAGTATCATTACAGCTTTTCCCTTCAGATCTTCTTAGAGCAATTAACGTCATGCCCTTTTGAATCTTATCTAACTATAAACCTTTAAGCTTTTTTTGTCTTATACATTCTTATGTAAAAACAACATGCACTTTTTCTTCCATTGTTAGAATAAAAAAATATTACTTATCCCATCACGACATCTTGAAACTCAGACCCGCTATGGTTAGTCATGTTGGACTTTGGAGAGATGGGGATACTCCAGGGGCCAAGAGATGAGCCTGATGCCACGTAGGCAGGAGATCTGGCCCTAAAATAGCCAAGTTGCCCGGCTCCTGGGAGCTGCTATGCTGAAACTGACAGATACTATCACAGTCAACTAACTGCTCTTGTTGTTAAGAGGAGGAAGAAGGAAGGAAGGCGGTAGATGGCATCATCCTGTATATACTTTTTGTGTGTTTGTCTGCCGCAATTATTCTCTTTCTCTCTGATCAGCTCTGATTTATGTGAATTTCATTTTATTGCTGTCATTCAAGCTGAGGTGATATGATCTCTGAGATGTCACTTATTATCTAACAGACAGGCATTTGGCTCGCTCAACGTTTGTGAACAAGTGGCAGCACGGATGCCTAAAGTGAACACTGTTCCCAAAGAAAGCAGTCTGATTCAAGCTATCTTTGCATTTCATTCGTTAATTTTCAAGTCGTAGTAGAGTCGTAGGGGATGGTGCACCAATCCCGGTGAGGGCAGGTACATCATGGACAGGCTGCCAGTCTATCGCAGGGCTGATATAGAATTAAGCTGAGACAAAGTGTCTACAGTGTCTACAGGCAAGGGTTAGGGTTAGGGAGGAAACTGGAGTAACCAAATTAAACCCACACAAAACATACAAACTCTATACAGAAAGGCCTCAGGTCCGGGAATCAAACCCGCTAACCACCATGCCGTCGCCCTCCCCTAATCGCTACAAATGGAAGGGTCAACTTTTTTTTTTTTTTTTTTTTCCATTGAAACTGTGACATGTCACCAAGGGTCCACCCAACTCCCCCTTTCCCTTCCTATCAGATATGCTTGTTAGCACAGTTTCCATCAGCTCTCGTTGCTGTGACAGCTCAGTCACAATCTATTACACTGACTGGGTGCTCGTGCATCTCATAGCTATCACCAAATATTGGTTTTGCTGATAAATTCAGAAAAAAAGAAAAAATCCACATTACTGATGTGAAAAATAAATAAGAAGCTTGTCGACAGAATGTGGGTGGATGTCCCATGGGAAAGGAATCTCAGGGATATAGAAATAGTTACCGCATTACCCAACAAGCCCCCCCCCCCCCCCCTCACAATCTTTCCTAAACTCCCAGTGCCTCGCAGCATTTGTGTGGCTGTAGTAAGAGAGCAAAGTTTTCATTTACTATATACACAGTTCCCTCTCCGAAAGCAAGCCTTCAGGGTAATGCTAGGTCTTTTCATAAGTTACAAAGATGTAATTAGACAAATTAGCTCAGCAGACACTCAGGGTTGCGTTTTTAATGGCTGCGTGTTGCCTTGGTTGGTAATTAGCAGGCAGCCGCTGCTCCAAAATCACACATTGCACCCGAGGCCTTGCATCCATAACCTGACAATCAGTAGGAGCGCAATAATGAAGGCTTATGTATCCCACAGGCTTGGTTTGTCTCACTTGCCAGCCAGGTTTGATGTTGGGACTCACACTGTGAGCCACTGTGCAAATCTCTTGTTTGTGCCCATGTATGATTTTCTTCCAGGTTGAGCATGCTGTCCTTTCAGCACAGTGATGTATTCAAATCAAACGGATGTGCTTTTGCCTCAGAGGCGCAGACTTTCATTTGAGCCAATCACCTTTATGGTTCAATTCATCAGGGCCCTGGACTACGTGTCCAGGTCTCTTGTTGTGAGTAGCACCCGGGGAGCCAATGAGCCATTTCCACACACCCAGCTTCTTTCCCACTTTTAATGACTTGCCGATGGTGATTTTTTACCAAGCGGCTGTTTTTTATTGCCTTGGAATTATTTCTCCTTCTCTGTAACACAAGATGTTCTCTTTAAATTGGATTGAGAGGGGTGAATGCCAAATCAGAAATGACCTAGCAAAATGCAGATTAACTTGTGAGCAAATGTATTTGTCTACTTAGTGTATGTGTCCTTATCACATCTGTGACACTGTGTTTATCATAAATATGACTTTGCTGCAAGCTTTTTACTGCTACATTGATTCTTCATATTAAGTGAAAATTTGATTGCATCCATTAACCTCAAACACTTATGGATGTTTTCACTATTATTTTCATAATGGTTGTCATTATCTGAAGACACATCACACATAGCCGCTCTCCTTGTCATAGATCGCTTTATTCAGCAGACTCCCCCCTATTTAGTCTTTGGGTAAACAAAAAGGGTGGGAAAAATATTGATATATTAATGCTTGCGTTTTGGAATCAACTATTTATATTCAACATCTCAAACAGAAAAACTGGGCATTTTGAGGCTAAGTCAAATAAAAATAACACAATTAGCTGTTGCATGTAGAGAACTGGCATTTGCCCTAACTCCTCACAGGCTTAGCAGCTTTGTCCCACATACCGTCTTTCTGTCCTAGCTGTGGGGGCAGGTTGGCACAATGGTCTGCCTCCACCAACATGGGAAGGAGATGATTGGGAACAACGTGCTGCGAGTGGATAGCAGCACACATCCACAGGAGCTTTGTGAAGCAGGGAGATAAGACTGAAGCCCACAGCATGACAGGGAGATTGGAGCTGGGGAATGGAGGACGAGAGTCGGCAGCCTTAAGGCCAAAAGACTGAGCAGAGAGTAATGAGGGCCAGCACTTACCAAGGATACTGCCAAAACTCCCAGAGAGCAGGCAAAGAAGAGGACAAGAGGTGGAATAACAACCTTGGAGGGCAAATTAGCTGCTGCACCATAGTAGCTGACATTGTGGAACGTGGAAACAAAAGGCACAAATAACAAGGAACAAATCTGAAGGTGGCTTTGATTCTGACTGTCTGTCTGCTGTCTTATGAACAATTCTCTTTTTTTATTAGATAGTTTTTCCTCCCAAATGAACTCAGGACAAACTACGATTACAAAATAGTTTTGTTGAATTAATACTGTATACTGCATATGTCAAAAATAACATCAGTCACCGATAATAACCTGTCCGGTCACATACACAGTGTCGCACATAGGAAGAATTAAAGTTTGCTTTGGCTTTAGATGGCCGCCGGCAGCATAGACTCTGAGAGATACATGCAGCTCTCATGTCACTTCATGCTTTCATTATAGTTTCTGGAACTTACCTGTATTGATGGATGGCACAGCCTGAATGCCTCATTTGCAGGCTATTGGTAGACGCTAGCTAGATAGGTGTGCATGGAAATGCCCATAATGCCCACTCAATCGCTGCAGCGCCAGCACGCAGACAGGTTTGTGGTCAAAAGGTTGCTTGTTTCAAACTGTGAAATAAAATTCTGAAAAATTTACCTGAGTGAAGCCTCCATGGCTTGGCTGGACTACTCAAGAGGAGAATGTGTATTCGGCAAGCGGTGCAGAACTTTTAACAAACGTCTGACCTTGCAAACCAGTGACATTTCCTTCTTTGTGTTTAGTGACCTTAGTGTTTAATTAGCATGCTGGTGTAATAGACTTTGGTGGAAAACATGCTCGGCATTATACCTAGTAAGCATCAGCATGTTATAATAGCATTTAGCTCAAAGCTGTGAGCTGTGGAATTGCTGCAGACTTAGTATTCTTCATGACTTTATTCCAAGCTGAAACCGTCCTGTTTCATTCTTTCAGCCCTGTTTGCTGTTGCATGAATCGTCATTCTGTTGTTACCCCAGATTGAGCAGTGCTAGCTGTTCCATTTTCCATTACTTGTCACTCACTAATGTTTAAACAATGAAACAGCAAAATACCATTTAAAAGCTTCGTTTACATCAAATACATTGAGCCGCGTGATACTTACCTGTAAGTAGCCTCTAGAGACTGTGTTTATAACACGATAGAAATACAAATACTATTCACTCATAGGGTCAGTTAGAATGAATCAGTCACCAACACAGAAGGAAAAGCCTGACATCTCACAGGGACCAGGTGAGGATTGTCTGAGGGCACAATCTGAGTTGAAAAATACTTTTAATTTTGAGCATCACAGTTTCTCAGGCATGGATCCTTGCCCATCCTTTCTGTCTGATGCCTTTAGATACCTCTAATGGAATTTTGCAGTTCGGTGTCTCTTTCTCATTGCCTGTCTTCCTCTCTCTCCCTATTTCATGTCACACACACACACACACACACACACACACACACACACACACACACACACACGCACGCACGCACGCACACACACTTAGCTCTCTCCGTGTTGGGCTTGCCTATGGCACAAGAAATGTTGCTTCATTTGATTCCAGCTAATAACCAGAGTTAGCCCAGAGAAAGGCATAAATGAGTTGTGGCCTCTCTGGGTTCTTCCTGTTGCCTGTGTGAAGTGTGACACGACTGGAGGCTGTGAGCCAGTAAGCTCGATGGATCCAGGCTGATTGTGTCATCAGGGCATAGAGATGTACTGTGCTCTCCTGCAGGATGATGCTGTACAAGAAAAACTTATAGCTTAACAGCAAAAAATATATATATTTGTGCCACAGTTTTATTGTAACTCATGTGTTGTGCATGTGCTCAAAGATTGTTCCTTCTACCTTACAGCAGTCAGACAATCCACGTGATCGTGGCTGACATTTCAATTTTCAATTGGTTGGTTTCACCAGCAAATAAGTGTCATTTATATATGCTTATATATACAGACACACGTGCCATACACTGCTGCACATGTGCATGCAAACAGACACCAACTCCTAACCATAATGTTTACATCTCCTCACACAGTTACGTACATAACCTCATTAAAAATAGTGAAACCCACACCTTCCTCCGCACCCAAAAAAAAAAAAAAAATCTGCACACATATATGCTGCATATTTTCAGTAAAAAGGAACACGCTTCTTGTTGACACGTTGTAGTGCTTTGCGTTTTGATTAGCAAGAGAAGGGAAGTGGTAATGAACTGTGAACGCTCTGCTTCCATCCATTTGGAGACCAGGCATTAGTTCATTCCTCTGCTCTCCCCGCCAAACACTGTGTTAGTATTCTGTGCATGCACCGCTCCCAATTAACTCTGGCATCTCTCTCATCCCCATTTGTTGATATTTAATGTCAGAATAACTATTTGCTCCGTTTTCTCAGCACATCAGTGATGATAATATACCTGGTTATGGATGAGCTGTGACATTATGATGCTCACTGATGTTGTTGTTGAAGTGTATGGTTGATTTTGTTTTGTTTGTTTTTTCCTTTGCTAATTCATAACTAGTTGTTGATGGTGAATGTGCTTTTGATGAATGGATGGATAGATAGATAGATACAGTACAGGCCAAAGGTTTGGACACACCTTCTCATTCAAATGAATAGGAGAGTGTGTCCAAACTTTTGGCCTTTACTGTATTTAGATAGCTATATATTACAATATGCCTGGCTCTTAAGGCTTGTTGTATTTTTTCACATTATCCTCTCCAAATAAACCAATTAAATATTTTTTTTCAGCTTCACAGCATTGTTTGCACCCAAATATTTCTCACCCAAACTTTTTTTTTTTTTTTCTTGTTTTACACAACATCTCATTGTTTCAACTCTGGCAAACAAAAAGTGTGAAATCACATTTCCTTTCTATCACTGCTTTAGAATCTGCAATAGCAGCCCCACCCTCGCCTGCTTTCGTGGACACTGTGAGATGTGATGTGTGATGTGTGTGCGTGCGTGTGTGTGAAAGAGTGTATCAATCTTTTGTCATCTTTAATATTGCAGTCTTATCAGGAGAAACGACAAGCTCAAATGAGCCGGCACAGCAATTACTGCTGTGTGAATAAATGTGTGTGTGTGAGCATGCATATGTGCGTATGTGTGTTGTGGGATGGGCCTGTTGGTGGGGTGGGGGTCGGGTTGTTGTTGGTGGGACCATTTAAAGCTTGCTGATGGGAAGCCCTGCTGTTCAACTCATCATCCCTTCCTCCTCCTGTGTCTCTTTCAACACAACCCAAACACTTACACTTTTCTCTCTTTTGCTCCCTCCCCCTCACACACGCACGCGCACACACACACACACACACACACACACACACACACACACACACACACACAAACACTTGTGATACTTACTTCAACATCCAGCTATTGTGTCAGTGTTCATGGTATTTAAAGCCAAACATATTTTCAATTGTTACTAAATAAAGTAGTCCAATTGCAAAGTGCACACATTTTTGTCACTTACACATGCCAAAAGATCAATCTTTTTTTTTTTTTTTCCTCAGACTAACACACATACAAACAGTCATATAGATCCATCGTCCTCTAAAAGGGGCGAGGGGCACATCAACACAGTGAAAAAATCCTGCAGAGGCCATAACATGCAGAGGGATGTGGAGGTGTCAAACGTGGAAGTGTCACAGCACACACTCACCACCCCAAACCTCTCCTCGGTGTATGAATGTGTGTGTGTGTGTGTGCAGAAAACCATGGAGTGTGTACAGTTTGTGTCCGTGGGCGGCTGTCACCTCTAAACAGCAAAGTTTCCAAATGACAGGGCCACGCGATGACAGTTCAGCTACTGCCACCGGGCAGGTTAGAGATGGCAGCCTCCCTCCATCTAACAACTCTCGCCTCCCCCAGCCTCTCTCTCCTCCACTCAGCTCCATGTTGTGACTGCTTATGACAGCACACACAGGTTTCTCGCTGTTTATTCCATGTGGTTTTCTTGCTACAACATGTCTGCATTGTACATTTTATCCCGGTGTGTTCACAAGTTTGACATGCATGTGTGTCTGTAAGAACAGCTATTATTAGTACTAAATTATGCGCATACTGTACATGCTTCCACTAAAAACATACATTTACATGTAGTCATAAAATATCAGCGTGAGATTAAAACACAATAGAAGTGAATGAATTAATTCACTGCTTGTTGACACTGTGTGTGTGTGTGTGTGCGTGCGTTTGTGTATAATCCTCTGAGCTGCTTGAATTTCAGCAGATATAAAAGGTAACTGAAACGTGACCACTGGAGAGCTAGCAAAAACAACAAAAGCTTTTTACTTCCTGCAGATCAGACTTATGTGGTTTTGTAAATGTGGATTTTGACCTTTAACTTATATTTCTATGTAATACTGATGGAGAAATGTGGCTTGTCTTCTTCAGAACCAGTGTTTCATTGTAGGCATTGACATGCAATAAGTTGTCTTTAAAGTTTGTTTTAGATGTGGGGTTTTTCTTTTTGTTTTTTTGTTTTGTTTTGTTTTGTTATTTTTGTTTTTTTTGGGGGGGTCTAATGGTAAAAGAAATGTTCTAAATACATTTTAAAAACTAATTTGCCTTTAATGGCATATAATCAGACACACAAAGATGCTTAATGTGCTTCACTTTACTGGAAAGCCCATATGAATGTACTTTTTTTAATCACACCTTTCTATGGCTTCCAAGGTGTGTTTACATACACGTTCTTAAATCGTATTAAGGGGGGAAACAAATAAACTTTTTCCCTCAATCAGATGAATATGAAAAATAATCAGAGACTGTGTCACACTGTGTTCATATCTGGAAGTGAACTGACATGTACCACATGGGTGTAAAAGCCCAAAGCAGAACATCCCGACCCTGTCTCCCAGTGCTACCATGAAATAAAGGCAAAAAATACAAAGAAATGCTTTTGAGATTATTATTATGTTGTACAATGAAATTCAGGGCAGCATGGTGGCTAGTTAGTGGTTAAATGGTGACTCTAAACCATCCGTATGTCTGAGCGTGAGTGAGTGGTTGTTGGTCTCTGTCTATCTCTGTGTGTCGGCCCTGTGATAGATTGGTGGTTGAAGTGCAGTTCTATAGGATTAAAATTTAAAAAAATTGAACTCACCCATCTTTTATATCAGTGGAATTTTTGCATCTTGACTGTGATATCTCAATAGAGAATTTTCTCAGTTTTGGCATAATCTTTCACTGGAACTTAAAAAAAAAAAAGAGAGAACTTATTAAAATTTAAAGGTCAAAGGTCGAGGTTACTGTGACATCACAAAAGTGTTTTTGGCAATAAATCACACACTAATTATGATACAATATAAAACTATGTTCAATTGGATAAATGATTAAATGGTGACATTTTATATCCAAAGGTCATCTTAACTGTAACATCTTCATGCTCCATGAAAACACTGGCAAATGTTCAGAACTCAGAAACGGAAGATTGTGGCCATATTTCCAGCAATTTCTTCGGTTGGTGGAGGTATAGAGCTTCAAAGCAGTAGTTTTAGTTTTTATCTTATCTGGAACTACACTAGAATTCAATATTAAATCAATATAGTACAACTAACTGCTCTGCTACCACAATATAAACTCAGCGTATTACTCCAATGTATTATTAATTCCAGGCTTTGAACTTTCACATACAAGTGTGAGATTGTATTTTGAAATTGTGCCTTGTGGTGTTTTAATTCAGAGATGTGACTTATTGAACTAGTCCTGGGATGTGTCATTTCATGTTGGAGGAGCAATCCCTCTCCTGTGGATGGGGTTTAGTTTAATTTAACAGCCTGCAACAGCTCATCGATAGTTTGTCCCACAGCACAAAGAGATGAAATTGGCAATGACAGCATATAGAAGCTATTGTAGGTTACATCTTTATGAACACACCCCACGGAAGAAGAAATGAAAATGGATTTCAACTGGAACACACTCTGGAGAAATGCATTTGTGGTGTGTTCAGGCAGCACACTGAGTGAATTTCAAAGTGCCTGATGACCTCTACCTTAATCCTCACCAAGGGTGCACCTGTAGCTCAGGAGACTGAAGGACACACTGAGGATCTGTGACTCAAGACCACATATGTGAATCCGCTTTGTCACCTTTGTCATGTGCCACTGCTTTTCTGTTGGCCATCTTACTTGTCTAATAAACCAGAAGCACATTACGAGGAAGTCTGTTTCAGGCCTCTTAGTTGATTACATGTTCATTTCAGAATGTATGCTTGCACATGGATTTATCACTTTATCTCATGAGCAAACATCAGCAGAATCATTACCCATCAATGGGCCCCAGCATGTACGGTGGGTTACGGATAGCCAGATTATCATACATTTACATTTCTGTGTCCAACATATGGCTTTCATTGCTTGTCAAACATAATGTAATTACTGCCCCTCTTTTGACTATTTGTGCATCTTGAGGCAATTCCCCAGAGAGCTCTGCAGATAGAACCATCACTGAATTTTGCTCAGCCACTGACACCAATGTAATTCTACAGCTTTATGAAACGAATCATTATTGATGTAAGTTATTGGATTCAATCACGCATTTGAGAGGTAATGCAAATACACTGGATGCACTGTGGCCAAATGCCACAGGGACAGAAGAATTATCTGTAATTATTCTAGCTTTTAGTGTCTTTGAAAGAGACTAACAGTGCCAAAATCATTTTCAAAAGGACATTGATGCATTTCATCATAATTTTATCAAAAGTTGCGTGCAAATGACAGTTTATCAAAAGGACAGATTGATTTTATTGTGTCAAAGGCAATCGTATCTGCCATTAGTCAAGTAAGACATTGGTTTAATTAAACATGAAAATCATCAAAGCATTGAAGTTGCAGTCAAGTAGCTCTGGCCAGTACTGTGGCTGCAATATAGGAAGAAACTCTGGGACAGTTAAAAGTCCGAGTTAACAGCTCATCTAAGTCCCTGGTGTTTATTCCATTCGTTCTATGTTGTGTGTGTGTTAGGCCAAATAGCAGAGTAATGAGTTACTCTACCTTTCCTCGGACTCCATAGTTGCATTCACACCCCATCAACGCACACACACATAGGCATTTATAGTCAGTAAAAGTTAGCAGCAGATGAATGAAAATCATTATTTGATTCTTAACTTGAAGGGAAATCACTTCTTTTCACAAAAAGCTAATTACCAGCCGTCCAAATATTATGTGGACCTCCTCCTCCGCATCAACATCCTGCATGGAAACTCTCATTTTGGATTCAAACAAAGTTTCAAAAGAAAAATAAATGTGATTCAGCAGGGAACCAGCCGTGGTTGACCTTTGGTGACACGACAGGCAGGACAGACAGGGTGATTATGGACGTGTGTTCTTTGATTTCAGAGTAGGGCTTGCTCTATGCACAGGATGTCTTGTGTCAAACAAGGGCCCAGGGCCTCAGAGAAGAGGAAGTATCTTTTTTATTGCACTTTGTAGTGTAACTGCCAATGCAGCTTGTACCAGATGGCCTGTGTTGGATAAGGAAGCAATCCAACACACGTCATTTCTTGTTCCTCTTGGTGTCTGAGTCAGGCTGGATAGTCCATCTTGTTTATTTTTCAGCAGTTATACATACAATTTTATCTATGTTACCAAAGTTTGTAATACGGAAACTAGTCAAATCCACAATACAGTGAGACAATTAGTCAAATAAGAAGATTGATTATGTGGTTTTAAGACTAGTGATTATTGGACGGATACTTTAATAAGAAACCACTTTGTAGTAATCTTTTCTTGGTAAAAACTGTTTTAAGGTATCTCTAAAAATATCACTTATGCTTGAAATTTTCAAAGACCGGCTAACTCTTAACTTTCACCAATGGCCTTAAGTGGTATCTGTAGAAGTATAGCTGTGGGACCAGTTATTTTTCTCTTTCTATCTTTGTAACAGAGGAACATTTATTTTGTACCTAGTTGTTCCTCCCTGCCTCCCTATCATCTATCTCCCACCTTTTGACCTATCCCATCTTTGATTATCCCTGAGAAAAATGTCTTCTTTGACTCTCAGGGAGTGTAAGAACAAAAAATGTCCTTGAGCTATTTATCTTGCTGCTTTTGTATGGCAACACATTTGCACCAAGCACTGTCAGCCAAAGCTTTCTTTCCATTCCTCCCTCCTTCCCTTTCAACCGTGTCTCCGCCCACTGCAATGCATCGAAACAGCTGGGTGTCTGTTTGTGGTCCATTCATAATTTCGCTAAGGTAATTAAGAGCTTTCTGTAAAATGATAGCTTTGTCAGGCTCCTCAGAATTTAGTTAACAAGGCAGCCTACAAAGGTGTTGGTGTAGTGCATTCATCATTGTCATCTGGTGCTAATTACCAGCCCATAAATCACTAATCAAACCTGGACCAGCCACATCTGAAAGGAACTAGACTTTGTTAAAATGGATCAGAACCTCAGTCCCTTCTGGCCGGTTTCTCTTCTTGACTATACACGTTACTATTATTGATAATAATAAGCATATGTTGTGATATCATCAACTGTTTTGATCAATTTCATGTTAAATAATTAGCAATTAACTAAAAAAATCTGATTTACTTTATACATCGTCTGAGGTCATCTTTTTCCATTTTATTATACCGCAAAGTCGTTTAAAACTGAAAGCGCCTGCACAAGATAACATTCTCAGCAGCAGACAGGGCTTAAAGTGTCCTCGGCATGACTTTTACAATGATAGGAAGGTTAAGTTAGCACTGTGTGAGATTTATTCCACCTTTCAAGCATCCTTCATTTCCACTTACTTACCAGATCAAGCAATCCCCGGCTAGTCTATAAAATCCCACAGCTTACTTTTCTTTAATTAAATGCCACTCGTAATGCTCCTGGTGCCACCCGTATATCTACAGCCATAGCTGATGCTTTAAAAAGCAAAGAGCCACCTTTAATGTGGTGCAACCTCTACAGCTCTGCTACACCGAGGGGACAGAGCAACAAGGCATCCATCTTAACAAGGTCACACCGTTTGATTTTTAATATAACGGTCAGTGCTCGGGCCCTGTGTCCTCCTTTGAAATATTAGCACTCATTAATGATGTGCAAGCTGCCCCGCCCTTCCCTCCCTTGCAAAAACCCATCAGCAATCATTCTGTACATGGGGGTGTGCAGAGTCAGATCTCTGCTTAGACCTGCTCCCACTCAATGCCAGTGGTCGGCCAAAAGCCTGCTTTATAGGCCAGCTTTATGGCATTCATTATGCACACTTAACAGCCTCTGTAATTCTCTCAGATGGGTTGGTGAAGTGAGGCGATTAGCTGTTGGGTCTAAACATTGGTTGCCTGAGACTTTGACCTTTTGTTTTGGACATGAAAGATGATGCCTGTGCCTCATGCAGAGAGATTTCCTATCTGCTGTCTGGTCTCTACTTAATTACGGTTTTCTCCTTCATTTTCACATGTTTCCTTTTAGATAATCATGTCTAAGCAGGGGGGCGTAGGCTGGGATAGTTGTTATTCAACATGATCTCATGATTTACATCTGGAAGCATCTTGTTATTTTTGTGCATATACATTTTTGGACTCTGACCAGTTTCTTAAAGGCTTGTAAAAGTGTTATTGTGTGCTTCTTTTCTGTTAAGAATTCTTATTCCATCGGGCATCCACCACAAAAGCTGAGTTAAAGTGAGTGGAAGTTGTATTCAGTTCCAATTTCTGAATCTCAAAGATGTAAAGATGAGGCATAGAAGGTCAGGGATGGAAACATCTCACACTCCCACGCAAGCAGCTTATTAGAGACCAGCTTTTGTGGGGTAGTTTAACTTTTTTCTACTTTGTGTCTTTTGCTTCCCACTCATTTAATGTTGTTGAGAAAGACGTCGGACAGACATAAGCAATGGTGCTCAGAAATGATCTGCTACAGATTGCCTCTGTTGTCCAGATTCAGAGCTTCCAATCATGTCTTCAGTGGAAGCACTGTATCATGACCAACTACACTCTGATCACTCTGCTGGAGCTTGCCTTTTTCTCTCTCAATCTCGTCTGGTTGAGTGCCCAACTGCGGGGCTGTAACTTCCATGTGAAGATCAGTTTATGCAAGCAGTACGCCCATAACAAATTACACCAGCACCTCCTCTCAACATGACTTACCATTCTGTGTAGATAGAGATGCAAGACATTCTATAAATTATTGTATTGGGTGCCCTTGGAGCTGTAGGCATATTTTTACAGCCCTTATTCTCATCTTCAACTTCCTTTGCTTTATTCTGTAAAAAAGAACCTCCCCCACCCCTCGGCCCCCTGTTTGGTTGCACGGCTCCTGTCGTGGGAAGTTTAAGTTGTAAATCTGCAGACAGTGACCTCATAAAGCGTGCTTGACCTCTAGGACGAGGAGGCTGAATGGGCCACGCACCATTAAGTTCACACACAGGACCCAGATTAGATTTCAATGCTCAAGCTGTATGTAGTCACAAACAGTGGCTCTGCCACACCAAAGCAATGACCCGCACAACTGACCAAAGAGATGTGGGTTTAATAGTTTAGTACAGTTTTTATTGATATTGTTTTAGGCTCCTGGAAAAAGAAAAAAAAAAAGTTGCAGCTGTGATATACAGAACTAATTCGAAGTGAGGATAAACAGTTGGTTGTCAAACAGAAGTTAACAACTACAAAACATTTTGCCAACTTTTCTGTGTTAACAGCAAAACAGACACTCATCATACTGTTGATTGAGTACCCCCTTTGTGACCAGAAACATATGCATCTGTCTTTATCTGTGGAAATTTGCATTTTTGTTGAAGAAGCATTAAAAAGAAAATAAGGGACAAAGATGTTGTTTTGTTTTTAGCCTTCATTTCTTTTAGGTGGATTAAAACTAGAGGAACTTTCAAAGTTCCGTTTGTTGGACAGGACAGGTCCAACCAGGCCCTGAGTGGGCCCTGACACGTCTTTGAAGAACCCCTCTTAACGTCCTTTTGTCGCTCCAGATGTTTTGTGTAGCAATTTATTTAGCTTGTAAACAGGCTGAGCAGGCATAATGATGGCGAGGGAGAACCACAGTGACACTGTTGCCATAACCTAACAAAAGATGGTTGGATATGTAATGTGATTTAGCGACGGGGCTGGGGCGGGGGACTTTATCGTATTCAAGAGGGAGGTTACCAAATTGAAATGCAAATCTTACCATTTTGGAATTCATTAGTGTTGACACGGTCCTTTGGAATAACAACAACAAAAAAAATGAACACGCAGTGGAAAAGGGGTTTGGGGGGGGGGGGTGGTTGGAGGAATTCTCGTTGCTGGTGAAGTCTTTCCCTGAGAGGGAATGGAAAGAAATCAGTCCAAGCTTCTGACTTGGTAATTTTAACTGCCGTGTTGTCTTCCTCTATTTTTTTCTTGAGGATCTTGATGTGGAAACAGTTAATCATCAACAAATTTTCCAGTTGCAAAGTTTTCATATGGAGCAGGTCGGTTGTGACCAGCTGCACTGCTGCTGCAGCATATGAGCACATCTGCAGACTAGCCATATAACTTGCTAACCCCTCTAGATATGAGAAACATTGGAATTACAATGACAGTATGATGTGTCATAATCATCCAGTATGAATGCTACAAACTGTACTACAGACTTGTTTGGCTTTTTAGCACAACGCCAAGTTGCAAGAGATTGTAGACTTTGGGGAATTAAAAACTTGAGCAACCCGTGGGGAATCAGATTTCTTTTGAGATGAATATTGTTATGGAAAGTTTTTCTGTTGTCTCCTGCTTTGACAGTTTTTATCACTCACTTATTCTGACATTTCCACAAACAAGGCTGTGCGCATGTGTCCAACATATAAACACATGCGCATATCTTTCCCTGATCTATGGCAAGTCCTGATCTTCATCTCCCACACACACTTCCCCAGAGAATTGATTAAAATCAAAAAGAGACGGACCTTGAACATAGCTGCTTTTGTCTGTACAAACAAAAGCTGGAGGTAATTGGATTCACATTGAAAGAGGTATTTAAAACAGTCTGATAACTAACACAAGCTTTTGCTTGGCATTCTGTGACCCAGGCACCATTATTGGTCTGGCCCTGCTCCAGCAGAGCTCAGTTATGTCCAGCAGCTCCCTTTCAACCTCAGGAAACGTTATTACAAGGAATCTGTCAGTCAGAATGGGTTCAGAGGTCTTTCACCTCCTTTTCTACCATCGGTCCCCTCTTTTTGTTGTGCTTAAATGCACCATTAACTCACTGTAATTTGACAGCTTCAAGTAGTCTAGTTGAAGTACATTTTAGATTAGAGTTTACTTTCGATGTTTGATGTTTGGTTAAATGTAACTGAATGATAAAGAGGCCCTGCAGGTTCCTGACATGTCCTATGGGAGTGTAATCCAAGTAGGGCAAATACCAGAAGTTACAGATAATTAAACTGCTGAAGGGCTGATTAGAGGCAGTGAGACAAGAAATCAAAGAAACATGGCCAGACAAAGTGTGTCTGATTGTTTACATACCTTCGGCTGGCAGGGAAAGAAACAGAGAGAGAGAAATGAGAGAAAGAGAGAGAAATGACTGCCATTTTATGTTTGGGTTTGAGGTGAGCAAGACAGAGATCAACTCCAGATGGTTGCAGTCAGAGGGCTTGGGGCTCAGGGGACACCACCACCTCACAATCCATTGCTCACCCAGACATAGACTCTATTTTGCTGACTCTGAACCCAGATTAAACCCCATCTCTGCCCTGATTGCCTCTCCATTTCTTTTCCACCCTGCTGACATTGGCTTCCCTGGACTGAGGAGACAGCTCTACCTGGTGGCTCGTGCTGAGTCACAGTCCAGCCTTCTTAGGTCCTGGATGATCAGCCTGAATTAGCCATGTGTGCACTCAGGGGTACATGATTGCACTAAACCCTGAGAGACCTTTTAGTGTATTTGCACAGTTGTCCCAGCATAGTGATAAAAACTGTGAGGGTTCATAATCAGTCCAGGGATGTTGAGTAATGTTTTGCTTATATGGCTGTCTTATCTGGGTTGGCTACACATTACACACTCGTGTGTTTACATTTTCATGTTGGAGTGTGTTTTGTAGCAACATTTACCCTTTGTGTTGGTTGTTCAAGGGCAGAGAGAGTTCACTGGTACCTTGTACCTTTCCCTGCTCATATCTGATGTACTTGGACCATAGCCAGCTTTGGAGCTGTACGGAAAGTGTGCCAAATAGGTAACCTGCATCTGCTACCCTTACGTTAAATAAGGTTTTTGATTTCAGAATGACATTTATTGTTGCGCATATGTTTTGCCTGTGCAGCCATGGGGGGAGGAGCTTCTCTTCCATTAAAAACCAGCTCTGAGATGAATCCACTCTCTGTTGAATAACTGTCACAATAAGGTGATGATTTCAACAGGTGGAAATAAATAATATCCAAAAACGCTTTAACATATACACAAGGAAACATCACATTCCTTTTTATTTTGCCCGCACTAAAAGACTTGAAAAATATTTACCGTTAGTAAAAGAACGGTGACCTGATATTAACCAGCTTGTCATCATTGACTACCCAAATCCAAACTTGCCTCTCCAATAGAACATAAACATTTCAGAGTTAGGCTTTTATCCATTTTGCAACAAGAACATTGACAATATTAAAACCCTGAATGGAAGGTAACTTTCTTAATAACCTCTTGTACTGATTAAAATCAACTAACCATAAGGAAACATATAATGGCCCTCAAGCATGTGTACTTAGTAGTTGGACACTGAGTGCTGCCACTGGTGGAGACAAACTATATAAACAACAATAATCCTTGTTTAGTTTAGCTTTATCTAGCGTCCAATACTGAAACTGGACATGTTTGTCTTACTGTAATCATGACTTGTCATACTTGTCATACAGGCTTATTCATAAATGATAAATTCAATGTGACCTTCCCGTACACAAGGTAACATGCACTGAATTTGTGGCCAAATAGGAGGTTATATTCAGGCTTCAAACTATATAATGTATCTGAATGAGGTTTTAATTTGAGGAATAACAAAGCAATAACAAGGTAAACCCACTTGTGTATTGTCTCAAACTTGTTGAATGGAGAAATTTACTGCTTTCTTGGAATTTCCAAAATTCATGTTTGGGCCAATGGCAAATAGGACTCGACTATAAGCACCATTTCATGATCACTGCAAGTTTAAGTGCACACTGCACTGTAAATATTCATTTAGGTCATTCCACTCCGGAAAAAGAATAGTCAAATAAATCATTAAACGCCCCAAATTAATATGACATTCCTGTCCATGATGAGTGTACGTAAACATCTGACCACAACTGTACAAATGTCCACCTGATACACGTAATATATCATCGCAATATAATAAAGTGTTACAAAGCACATTTAATAGGTCTCGCTACACCCACTACTCACTAAGTCCCATACTACCAGAAATTCAGCATGATAACTATTTATGCTTCTAATTATCCTATGTGCATTATTAATTGCACCAAAATATCCCTCCAAGAGGATCTCATTAGGGTAGGAAATTAGTCAAAGCTAATAACACTCAGTTGAAAAAGCATTTTCAAACATCATCTACGTTTCTTCTCTCGTTTTGCCAGTGCTGAAGTTCATAAACTGCACCGTGAGTGCATTCATTAGAATTAGTATTTCCTCAAACTGAGTTGACTGGAAAAATTGTATGTGATTAAATATTAGCTTGAATATAATTAGCATTTATTAGCTAACTCTGCTATGGCAGATAATGAAAAATCTTAATGAAATGCTTTGTTGAATTTGGTGTCGGGGGGGGGTTTGACACCCCCCTCCCAAAAAAAAAAAATTGCAGTTAGCATGCTGAAAGACAAAATACAGTATGTGTATTTCTTTTTTATATACATCTACATAAATTTATATTTATTTATGGTACATTCAGGCCTCTTTACTTAAACACTGTTTTAGTGTCTGTGCAGCCTACAGTGAGTTTAATAATCTGCTCAGTCTGGTAGAGCTATTACCAAATCCAACACAGACCATTAGGCCACATGGGCTTAATTGCACATTAATTGGATAATTACTCCTGCACTTTGTTTTTCTCCCATTTTGTCAAATCTTCTCCCTCATTTTGGCAAGCAGTCGGTCATTTGCTATATCCTTTTTGTCATTATGTTTTATAGCACAGCAAGACAACGCAGTGAATGGAGCAGTCGCATTGTGGCTGGAGATTTGTTTTAAGGAGGGGTTTCTCCACGTGGGTGGAGAGCCAAGGCTGAGAGGACTGATGGAGCCCTAGGTTGTACTCCTTCTGTGCTGTCATGTTGACCCACAATACATGCTGTGTTTGTGTCTCTGCCGGCACAGAAACCAGGAAGAGGCATGCATAGTTAAATAGGCAACAACTCTCTTGCGTGCAAGGTGCATTATTTATGAACTTTTTAAAGCGATTTTATTCATCCCCTCCTCGTATTTCTCTCCGCCATTATTGTCTGTGCTTTAGGCATGTGCCTCGGCACTCTCAGATTGCTGCCATTAAACCCAGGGTGCCATCTGATGGAGTTATCAAAGTAAATGTTTGGCACATTTGATAGCATTTGAAATATCCTCCTGTAATAAAGCTCTCTGGGGAGAAAGAGGGACAGGCTTCTCATGCAAATAGCTGTTTTTCTGATATCACACCGTGTTGAAATATCCGCATTTATCTCACTGCTGTCAACAAATACACACAGCACCTCCAGATATGGAGGTGGATGTTTGGCTAGATGTGAAATGAAGGAAAAGTGTTCACAATATGACATCGGCCCAGGCAGCACTTAATGAAATCAGTATCTTAAATTTACAAGCAATGAATCTACTGAACTGCAGTTTCAGTTGAGTGAGGTTTTATTACGCACATGTTCGACATATGGAAGCTACATAGTCATAGTGCATAAATTGTTAGATGTGGATGAATAGCCATAAAGTTATATATTAGCTTTGGACTACAAAGGGCATGAATGCTGTGGTCTTTTTTTTAAGTGAAGACTTTTGAAAACTGAGGAAATCACTGCAAATGAAAATTTAGTGATGGGCTGTGGTCTGCACTGCTTTAATGAGCAAAGCATTGTCGTCCTCTGCCAGAACCTGATAGGTCTCCTCATGATTGGACAAGTTAGAGCTCAGCCCTTTATTATTCCCAGATGAGGCAGTGCTTGCTTTTGTCTTTGTGCTAATAATAGCCATAAAGTATGATCATTTCAAAGTGTTAAAATGCTCCTTATAAACATCGGCCTGTTTTCATTTTGTTTATTATTCATCTTGTCCAATTACCATTCTAAAGGGGGAGTGTTTCTCGCCAGGCGCTGAGGGAATAGGAGATTAAAAGGCAATGAGGAAACATCTGTGTCTCTGCTTTGCCACAAATCTGCATCTCATTCCTACCACTGGCATCCAAATAGACAGCGCCTACAATGCAGGGAAAAAAGTAAAAGGCGCATAGGGCTGTGCGAATAGAGGGAAGGGTTACCATAGAAACACATACCTCACATGGGTTTAAGGGCTGCATCCTATCACATGCTATCAGGAATTACCATAAATCTTCTGGCAGCGAGGGCGGTGGTTAAGGTGCGCCTCAGCAGTGAATGACAATGTGTTGATCTCCACATATCTAGAGAGATGCATCCAGGCTCTTTAAATCAAGGCGAAAATGGCATCAGATTTAGCTTGTGACAATAGAAAGAAGGAGAGTGCCTATAATGCCTTTCCTTTCATGAGCCTGTGTGCAAACAGCTATTGGAAATCAGAAAGAAGATGCCGGCTGCCTCTCCTGTATATTCATGTCATTGTGGAGATAAATGATTGCGAAATCAAAACTTAGCGGAAAACATGATGCGGCGCAGAGCTATACATTTATGCCGGATAATCTTTGACTGGGTGCCATCATGCTTCTTCCATTCACTCATCGTACAGCTGTCTGCACATAAAAAGCCAGCAGTGAAAATTGTGTCAGAGCACAGTGGTACATCAGTGCAATTTCCACAAATGGCATCTTTTCCCAGGCTTCCATCCTCTCGACCTCCGGCTCCAAGCGACAACGCTGAGAGCATTATCAGATGTGTTCGAGCAGCTCCCATCAGTGCGACCCTGGTGGGCGGTACAGATATCGAGTGACCTTTTCTGCATGGCTCCCTGATATTAACGCAATCTCCCCGCCTTATTACCATGGGAACATTTCACAGAGTATTAGACTTAATAAATGGCTTTTTCCTTGGCTTCCATTTCTCTTCTCCCTTTTCCATCTTTCTCCCCCATTCTCTTCTGCTCTGCTCCCCTCGTTCTCCCTGCTCCTGAGCCGATAACCTGACCTCCCCAGGGGCCCGGCCCCCATAATCGCGTCAGTTCACGGCCCTCTTATTCCAGCAGAATTGCTTAATTGGTATGTGTTCTACATAACTGTTGGAGTATTAGACTCACAAATGAAGGTTAGAACCTCAGTGCTTGTAATCGACTGAAAGAAATTGATTTGTGCTCAGCTGCCCTTCTGGGACGAGACTTTATGGTTCTCTGAAGAAATGAAGCTTTTATAATTGTGTGTTCTTTCCCCCCTCTCCTCTACTCTCCTCTACTCTTCTCTCTCTCTTTTTCTCATTTCCTCCTTGCTAACTACTTTGTTGACATTCATCAAAAGGCAAGGCGACTGCAACTTAAAGGTGATATGTCTGGTCTTCCATGTCACAGTGCATTTGGCATACGCTACATAAGTTCCCTGGTGGTAAAGCAGATGTCAAGTGCTGAGCAGTGAATATCTTTGTGTCTCTCTCCACCCCACAGGGAAATCTAATCATAGTTTAGATACTCTGTCAACGGAAATCTTTTGCATTATGTGTGATCATGCAGGAAGCATGAAGCAGCGTTGTATTAAGCGGACCTGACCAATGAGCGTAAATTGTTTTTTGATTGATCTTCACAGATTGTATGGCGCTCTAAGGCTTTGCATCAATTGCTGAGTGTGTGTAATTAACAAGAGCCTTGTCACAGCGTTGCGGTGAAGCAACTGAAGTGGTCAGCAGGGGGAAACTGAGGAATGCTTATCCATCCTCATTTTAAGGATAACACCAGGCCAAATCCAGCGCATTGATAAAAATGATAGTCCTTTCCACTGTATGGTTACCTCTACAACTGGCTGTAATGTGTCGATAGCTTCGTGATTCTCTTGGGTGCTTGAGTTACAGAAATTACAGTGAATTACAGTCTTCGGAAATACCACTTTAATCGAACTCTGACTTAATATAAAAATCCTCCCCTCCCATCAGCAGGGATGTATTCAGTTGGGCTTAACACAGTTTATCCTGCTGGACTGTGTTGCTCCCGCTGTCTGGCTAGTTTCTTATGCATGAAATCTCACTCCGACTTAGGTGACCGTAGATTATTCATGCCCGCTTTCCAGGTGGGCAGACTCAGATGTGCTCAGTGCAGAGGTTTGCTCAACGCTAAATCACATTTCACACTTGCGCTAATGTCACCTGGCAAGAGAAGAGGAGTGAGCACTGGCAGGTGGTGTTTACAAATGAGAACACCCCAAACCGCAAGCCACCCTGACACCAGATGCTGATTTGATTATGGGGTGGCATGTAAGAGAGTATGAATGTACAGAGCAGGTGATGTGGTACATTCAAAGTCGATTAAGTGAAACAGAATGTCACATTTATTTAGATTTTATCCAAATGAAGGTGCCGTCCTTGACTCTGACACGGCTTCCCACAAACATGCCACGGATGTAGTGGAGAAAAAAGAAATAATAATGCAGTCTGTCATTATTTTATTTTAGGTTGGGTTTTTGACTGTTAGTGCTTTGCAGAAAATTAACACATCCCTTAGTTCAGTACTGTGATGTGTCTTTATGCTCCTTAGTCTTAGATCATAACAAAAACTTCGAGTCGAGTGCTGACAGCATGTCACAATCAAAGAACATGTGCACAAAGTTTTTTAAAATCATGCATCACCTATAGAGAAGTTTCAAGACAGTCCCGTTTCATTTGTCAGAAACATTAATTATGTGCAAACCATTTCATAGAAACAGCTTGTGACTTCAACTCTCATTCATGTGTATGTGTATCTGGGTTATAACAGTTAGATATACTGTCACAGCTTGTTTTCCAGTGTTTTGAACATGTAGAGATAAAGAGATAAACCTTTAGAAACAAGACTATGTCATGGTAATTGTTCATGGTAAGCATGTAAAACCAATGATAAAGGCAGAAAAAATTACAGTATACAATTGGCAAGTAATGAGAGGCTGCATGATAAATGAATTTAAAATGCTTCTTAAATGAGAAGTCACTTACTCTATGGCAAGTCACGTCTCAGCAATCATATACTCACCTGCCAGTTTATTAGGAACAGCTGTATACCTACTTATTCATGCAACTGTCCAATCAGTCGTATCAGTGGAAGAACCTGATGAATCTAATGAATCTAGATTTCACATCCGGTGGATGTTCTGTTGGCAAACAGACTTTCAGCATGATAAATGGTGAACATACACAATGATGCCATGTCACAAACAGTTCTTCAGTGGTAACTTTAGTCACTGGTATTGACTCCAGTAGGACAAATAAAAACTTGGGACGTGGTACAACACAAAATTTGCAGCATGACTATGCAGCTGACAGCTGTGCGATATTATCTGTGGACCAGGAAGTTATTAAACATTACTACAACATAAGTATTAGCTGAGTAACACTAATTCACCAAAGCTCTCATCCAAGATTCAATTACTTAGACATATGAATATGCATAAATGTGATATGAACTTAGTCCTTGTGTCAACACATATCATCTGGAATTGGTTGATAGCCCTGCCTGTACCACTGTGGCAGCACCAATTTTTTGTGCAGATTTAGAAAAAAAAATTCTGAAAGTAAGCTACTAGTTCCACAAAAGATCAGGGATCAAACTCCAGGTATTGATTTCTGTATTTTTTTTTTTTCATATGATTCAATGGGTTTCTTTTTCCATTTACTCTCTCGCTCATTTTATGACGCTTATCCGTAAGGGTCATGGGGGGTGCTGGAGCCAGTGCCAGCCCACGCTGGCTGAGGGCGGGGTACACTCCAGACAGGTTGCCGGTCCATCACAGGGCCAACACACAGAGACAACCGACCACTCACAATCACACAATTTTGTGCCACCAATCAACTTAAACATTCATGTCTTTGATCGGTGGGAGGAAACCCAAGCAGGCACAGGGAGAACATGTAAACCCTGCACAGAAAGGCCCCAGAGCTAGGAATCAAACCCACAACCTTCTTGCTGTGAGGCAACAGCTCGAACCACTATTCCACCACGCTGCCCCTTTTCCCATTCAGATTACACGTATAGATTATTTTTCCTCGGTTACATCAGCCTTGCATTTGGAGAGCAAACGGAGGCTTGACACAGTAATAATATAGTGTTACTGATAAAAGGCTCACTGAGCGTATGTCTCTCATCCTACATCTAACAGGAGAATATCTTGGGCAATCACTTATGCATACTGTGAAGCGTAGTGATGTCCTTTTGCTCTTAAAGAGTAAAATATTGTCATTTTTAAAGAGAGATAGTTTGTCGGAGACCTTGATGAAACCCACTTACGACCAAGTACTCTTTATATGTGAGCATCCCTTATTCTTCAGTCTTTGGTAATTGCCATCAGATGCAAATTGAGTTTTGACAGCCCGTAGCAGCAGTACCACTCAAACCCAACCCCCTAATCAACTCTGTGTGATTTAACGGTGCATCCGAAGCATTAGTATTCCAGAGCCGGATCCCTCTTGGATCCAGGCTAGGATTATCCAAGCTCTTAACATCTTAGCTAAGCTGGTTAACACCTGTTTTTATTGACATCTGAACACCATCCCTAGCGCCTCATCTTCCGCGGTTTTAAAAGATCTTCTTTCGCTCTCTCTAGCAGGCTAGTCACTCCTCCTGCAGGAGAATAAATTGGTTTTTTTCCCACCATAAGTATGGGTAGCAGGTCAGCGCCATGACTCCGGATATTATGAGTTAAATCAGTGCATTTACATTGTTACAAGCATTCTTATTGCAGCCCTGTTTGTAAAATGGCTCCATGAGAGTAGAATGAAAGCACTTTGAAGTAAACCATGCGCCGAGTGTTGTGAACTAAAGAGTGATGTAGTTATTGCTTTCTGTGTCCAAGTCTAGACATGAGCTACAATTTCAAGAATCCCATCCTTGACTGTACATTCTTGCTCACGTTTCAGAGTAATTTGCCTGAGAATAAAGAAAACACACTCTTTCTGTTTATTATGCCTAATATTTCCATCGGGGCCCATGTTTGCCCCAGTGTAACTGATGTAATATTCTATAAAAACCATTTAGGCTTTTGATACGGCCTGGGGGATTCTGGTTAGCCAAGGCTGTGCAAGCCCAGAGAAATCCTCCGACATCTATGTGCGTGTCTCTCAGAGTACTGCCAGGGTCAGCGGGGGAAACTTTGAAGAATGTCTCAGGATTTGTCTAAATCATGAAATATGGATCCTCTTAAGCACTGCTGGCATGAGAACTGAGCCTAGTCAATGATTCCATTAACCTAAATTCCAAAACAGGCTTCACAACATGACCATATTAACCCCTTGGATTTCAGCAAGCTTTTGATCCCTTGCTATTTAGACAGACAGGAATGAACGGTCACTCACATTCATCTTGCTCCCAGCTCTGTTTCTTGCCCCAGATGAGGAATTATTTTTAATTTGACCCCTTGTTTATCTTCACCCTGTATGTGTCCACGTTTGCAGATACACCCCCCCCACCACCCTAACACTGTGACAGAAGCTTATTGGACAGTGGCAGGGGTTATGTGAGATGATAAGGCATTTAGAGTTGACATGATGGAACCCCAATCTGCTGCTTTTTGCCTTTCCGCTATGAGCAATATTCATCCCAGGCTAACAGCACCGCGAGGAGCAGAGAGGAGAAACGAGTGTCTGCCTTCATTAGGACAAAGGGAGGGTGAGCAGGAGAGCATCTGACAAGCCAGTAACGCCTCATTGTCCCTGATCTCAAGTTTCATAAATTTCCACGGCTCTCGTTAAAGGACGTGTCGCTGCTGTCGCCAGGCACTAACTCGTTATCTCCTCAGCAGCGTAAAACGCTGTAATTAACATTCAACAACTGTAACCGATCCAGCTTTCGTCCTCTCTAGCTGCTAATTGCCACACTATTGTGCTTTTTTTATAAGTGGGCCTTTTGTGTGTGTATTTGTGGGTACACATTTGCGTGGTTCATTTTGATTGTAAATAGAGGTGAGAGAGAAGTTCATCTGAATTTAAAGGTGCTCTCGGTTTTACTTGTAGAAGCTGTAGAGATTCTGCCTCAGCCAAAAACTCTTCTAAATAGTATTTTTCTAGATATTTTTGTCGACATTTGGACATCTTAAATGCCTCTACCCAAGAGCTTTTAAATTAAAGCTTTGTCAACGGATGCTTTTGGTAGACTCCTCATGGATAATGCAACCTGTATTTTTGCTGTTGAAGAGCGTATTGGAGGCCCATTTGCTGAAATCACAATTACTGTAATTACAAATTTCAAGGCAATGCCTGCCTGGGGTTGTGAGAACACAGTGTGTACTGTTATTTAAGGAGATGCACCATTTTAATTTCAACCATGCATGAGCACACCTCTTAAATCACATCTTTCATCGCATCAACTGTAGCCTCCATTTGGGAATGTATAGCTGTCATGCTGCTATCCACTTAGAGCACATAGAGAGCTCACCACATTTAGGAGGGTTTTTTTTTTTTTTTTTTTTTCTTTTAATACATCAGATTTTCTGTCAGAGTTTTGTGCAGCAGTGTCAACTCCATTTTAGAAGGAAATGTTTTTGTTTTCTCCCCCACTGCACCTGCCTGACCTCACTGGAGCAGCAGCCATCACAACAAGGCCGTATGAATAATTAGTCTGGGCCAACCGATACTCCTCAGCTCCAAACATCACTGTCATCTCCCCCGCCATCGCCAGCCAGTAGCCACTGTATTGTGTGCAATTCTGCTCAATTGAATCAGTTCAGGCTGATGCAGCTCTTAATCGAAGGTAACTGTCTAGGTGTAAGTTGATACCGGGGCTACTCTCGAGGCCATTTGCAGAACAGAAGCGATGTCAAATTAGCAGTGTCACTGGAGACCGCGTTTTGCGACTTCAGTGGTGGTCTGTCACAGAAACACGATCACTTGATGCTTTTTCTGTTTGGTTTCTAGTCCTGCATTTCATTCTGTGGGGATTAGAGCTAATGCCAGGCTAAGGTTTCTGAGAGCCAAGATGGCCCAGGGAGGACAAACAAACCAAATAGTTGCATAGTGTTTCTTGTTTTGGTTTCATGTTCGGGTCAGAGGAGATGTGGTGCAGGTGTCAGGAGATTTACGTGTGCGTCTACAGGAAGGGCTAAAAGCGTAATTGTTATATGGGGTATATGTTTGCTACTGCTGATATTCTGGCAAATTTATTTGGCAGAAAAGGATCTTTTTTGTAGTGCCAAATGTCTGAGCAAGTTGCATTGCCATCACACAGCTTAATATGCAACCTCCTTACTCCCTGTCAAAGTGTCTGGAGCTCTTCTTCAGAATCAATACTATTATTCTAAAATAATATATTGCTGTCATTTATGTTTCGATGACGATGATGGTGATGTGACATTGAGATCAAGTGGCTTTAAGGACCGTAAATTAAGGTTTGCACTATTATTATTTTTTTTTTACAATTTCGTCCAACTGTTTTCTTTGTGTGTCTATTTCTCCATTGTTTGCATGCTGCCACTGTAAGGAGAGAGGAGATTAACCGTGTATGTTTTGCCAGATTTAACTTCACTTTGTCTCTATATATACTATAGATAAACTGGTGGTTTAGAAACCTTTGTGGAATTACATGTTTGCACAATGGACACAGGTCATGCTCTTTCTGCCATTTTCTCAGTGGCTCAATTCTAGCTAAACTTTGGCTTTGAAGTCTCACTGCATCTCCCCCACCCTGTCTTTTAAAGTTCTACAAAAACTGACTGTCAGAGAATATATCAATTATTGACCAAATAGCTGACATCAAGTAAATCAAGTAAAACAACATCAAAAATATAACTTACACATTGATTTTGTCTGGAGACCTTTTGCTGTCAGCAAACTTTGGAAGACTGAATAACTAAATGTTTGATCAAATGACCATTAGCTAAACTAAATAAATAAATATTTAGTTGTTTACCTACTGGTAAAAAAAAAAAAAAAAAACTTTCCTCCTCTGTTCATTACAAGCAGACCTCAAACGTAGGCCATGGAAGATTCCAACCTTCTTTTTAGCTTGGTTATAAGTGAAATATGTTTTACTACAGCATCAGTGTCAGCTGATGTGTGCTGAAGACACAAAGGCATACCTAAAACTAGATTGCTAAATTGTCAGCTTAATTCATCTTCGTGGTTGTATCGCCTCTAATTTGACTTGAATTATCAACAACACTATCTGCAGTCTCTTTAGACATAAATGTGGGAAATTTTTTCACGAGCACAGCGAATAAAGGAGAATGTGTTGTCTTCGGGGATTTGCGGAGGAATAGATGGAAAGCAGTCATCATGTGACTTTTTTTTTTGTAGGTTGTTAAAGAGATCTAATTTTAAATTGGGCTAATGTGTGGAAAACTATCAACCATTGACTAAGAGTGTCTTATGACTGACTTCATGTAGCTTGCTCTGTAAGCTCAATGCTTCTACTCTGCAGTTTCAGTTCAGGCCAGTCCAGAGACTTTTAAAAGCTCCTGCACCCGCTGTTCAGTTCATCAACTTCACTGCCCCACCTCTTTCCTTCCTTTTCAGCTCCTGGAAGCACAACCATATTTGCATCTCCCAGAGAGCGTCAAGAAAGTCTGCAGCTTATGTTTACAGGCTGTTCAATCACTTTAAGTAGCAGACTGATTTTCTTGGAGACCCATTTGCCACAGTAGCCCCCCCCCCCCATCTCCTTCCATACGACGTATTTATCTTATGAAAATTTGGAACTGTCTTACGTGCCTGTTTTACTGGTCTTTTCCTAGAGCTGGGACTGGTAAAACATTGTAATATATGTACAGCATAAAGAAGGAACATAAAAATATCCCAGAATACTTTGCGATTTACACTCTGTCAGAGGGAAGTGGTTACTTTTATAACGCCATCACACGGGAGATAGCATCTCACCGCTCACGCGTAATAAAATGGTAAAAACGGGTCATTTCTTTTCGTTTTTTCAGTGTCACACACAGAAAATAGTTGTGTAGTAAGCAACAAGTCACGTTTTGAAGAAGTGCATGCAAAGGCAATTTGTTTTTTAGACTATTTAACATATGTAGTTCCTAGAAATACTGCAGTGTGTCACTTCATATTGCACATCTTGAACAAATGTGTGTTTGTGTGCATGCCTGTGACCTTAAACCTGGAAACAGACCCTGCTATCAGCTGGTTTTCTGCCAGTTTTTCTGCAAGGCTATCAAAAATTAGCAGAGCTGTGTGGTGGCTTGTAGCAGCTTAATGTAGCATTAAGCAGTGTGACCAGGCTCCAATAAGAATAATGATTGTTGTCTTTCTGAACGTATTTTCCATCTTTAATATTAGGCCATTGTTCTCAAGAGCACAGGTCACATTCGACATCTGACATACATGCAGCATTTTACATGCCACAGTTTTGTCATCCTCTTAGATTAAACAGAAGGTCTTTCTAATAATAGCACTACGTAGGTTACTGTGAGGGGATCTAATGCAGACATTTGGAAATGTAATTTCACATCCAAAGCCTCTGTTACGACTGTGTGATAATGTCCAGAAGGGTGAACACATGAGTCTCCATCAGCATTGATGTAATAACTAATAACCTGGGGAGTGGCATCATGTTCTTTTTAATCATATAGGCCCTGGCTTCGTCTCTTTCAGTCTTTTCTCTTTTCCTCGTCTGCCTCCAACTGACCTGTCTATTTACCCATCCTACTTCGTAATGAGAACCGTTCGTTTATCAGCCCTGTTTAAACTACAGACAGGATTAACTTGGCTAAAGACTTAATGCACATGCACAGTCACCTCATGCTCTGTTTGCTGTTTCGAGGCCACAGATCGACAAGCTGCTCTGTTAGGCTTCCCTCTCTCGCTCATTCTCTGTCTTTCTGGGCTCCCTAGACCTCCTCCTCTCTTGTCCTCATTTTGCCTGAATTAATTGAGTTCTCATTTTTGTGAGAAAGCTCACAGGAGGCCTATGTGAGGAGAGAGAGAACAGTGATAGAAGAATAAGAGAGACAGAGGGAGATCAGTGGCAGAAGCCTTGGGGCCATAGCTCTCCCAGAAGTAGGCAGTCACCAGGTTCCCAAGGGATGCCAAGCCACAGCAGTGACTTATATCTTTATCCTCTCCACAGTCACCCCAAAACACTTCAGGGAAGGCCTGCAGGCTCTTGGCCAGAGTCAGGCAGATGTGCCCTCCCCACCCCAAACACACACTTCTCAAACCCAGACTCACGGGAGGGTGCCACCTAATTTAAGCTCTTTGTGTCTGTAGAGTTAAGAAGTGGAAAAATTGTTTAAATAGCAGAACAGCTGCCGAAACGCTTCGTAACAGACACATAAAGCACACACTGAGAGGTTTACAAATGGCACTGTGTTTGTTTTACTGCACGCTTTATTCAAACTGGCCCACAGCCTTAGCAACAACCCAACTAGACAAGGCAAAAACAACTAGGCAGATTTAACTTAAATAAAAGCATATTTTGGAGAGTATCATACTTAGCCAACAAAGCTCTTATTGTGCAGGGTGGCATGTGATACTCCCATAAACTAAATGTTTACCAAAGCACTGAACATGTAACCTGACTTGGGCTAAATGTTAATGTTAATACTATGAAGATGTGATTGTATTTGTATTGTATATTGTATTTTCCTTTAGTTGCACATCCTACAGCCATTTGGGGGGGGGGGGGGGGCGTGGAGGGGCAGGCAATGTGTGCATTCTGCGTTTACCTTGGCCTTGAAATCTTTCAGTTTTTAACCATTACAACTTTTCCCCTTGCAATATTAATGCACGAGCAGATCATGCCTTCAGATGTCTTAGGTTGCTGTAAGTTGAGATAAACACTTGCTGAGTTGTTGCAACCAATCGCTCGCCTCAGTTCCTCAGTGTCACTGCCTTAGCACTCAATAATTCAAAGCTTGGCGGTAATGAGCTCCCCGTAGGCCCTGTCCCCAAGGAGCCTCCCCACTGAGTCTACACTGTAATGTAGTTATATCTCATGTCAGCTTTCAAATCAATTACATTTCTATCTGATGGCTATGTAATTGCGCCTGATTGAGTTTTTGGCACGCCAGCCAAGAGTGTGGTTCCCAAACTCAGGCCAGTCAAAACAGGAAGCTTCAACCAATGAAACTGTATTTCATCCTGATTGAGGCTGCTTGCATGATAAGCACAACTGTAATTATGATAATAATAACAATAGCAATCTGTGTTTTCTCAGCTTTGTTGTTTTTTCCCCAGCTCTCCAAATGAAATTTACCCCTAAGGAATATGAACATTTGCTTTCCTCAAGATTTAAAGGCTGATTTGATTGTTTGTATCATGTGCAATTTAGTAGATTAAATGCAAACCATAACGCCTTTGCGTAAATTTATTGTCTGGAGTCTCGGTTACAATGCAGCACATTTTTTTTTTGCAGACATCCTTAGATGTTGGTGCCAGACATGTTGTGCGCCACAGACACCATCAAACTCCCTTTGGCATAATACCGAGATATGATCGAAAGTCTGACTCATAGCAGCGAGCTGACTGAGATTCAGTGAAGGGCACAAGTTTATTTACACACAATTGGTAGCATTAATAGATGAAGATATGGATGAAGGGACAGATAAGTAGAAAAATGGGCATTCGGCGAGATGGATGGATGAATGGAAGGATGGACAGAGATTGACGGATGGATGGATGAATGGATGAACTGCTGGATGGACAGATGGAAGGTTGGATGCATGGATGGAAGGAGGGAGTGAGAAATAAATGGATAGATGAACTGCTGGTTGGATGGATGGATGGATGGATGAATGGATGAATGGATGAATGGAAATACAGTTGGATAGATAGATCAGCAGAATGCATGCCTGGGTGGACAGAGGGAATACTCTAATGGAGTGCTATTGAGATAAATGAGTGGGAGGATGCTGTGGTTAGGTGCATCAGCAACTAAATAGTGATGAATTGTGGCTGCTGTCAGCAGCACTAAGTATAACAGACATAGTAAAGCAGCCTAGCTCATCTATAATGAGCAGTCAGAGATCGTCTCCATGCCAGAGGAGAGCTTCTCTGGAAATAAAGCACTGAGAGCATCTACCAATCATTCTTTCCATCCTCTCTTCATCATCCCCTTTTCTTTTTATATTCTCATACTCTTGCTGCTCTTACCCGTTAAATCTCTTCACTTGTATTATTCTCTCCTCAGTTCTCCTCTTAAAGCCTTGCATCTCTCTGTCCCTCTCTCTCTCTCTCTCTTTCTCTCTCTCTCTTTCCGACACTGTCTTTTGTGTTAACAGCCTTCCATTTTTTTGCAGTGGGGGAGCCACTGGGTGCACATCTACAATCTTGCCTTTCATTTCATGGCTTCTGGAAATGGATGTTTTACTGCCTTCATTAAGGCATGCAGCAGTCAGCGCCGTGTTTTCCCTCTGAAGTTTAGCTCCATGAACCTCGCCATTAGAGGACATTATGGCCCCAGATTTCAGGGCACAGTGGAACACTGTATAATTTGATTAGTGTTATTAATCAAGTGGAATACCGCTCCTTTCACCCCCATCTCCCTCCCCTCCTCCTCCTTTTTGCCATTTCATTTTTGCTTTCAAACCCCTCAGACATTCCCTTCCGTCTTCCTCCTCCCCTAACCCATGCGCCATCGCCTGCGCCGCAGCACACATGCAGGAGAAGTGACAAAGGGCCTTATGGCTTACCTTTTAAAAACAATGATTTACCACTTGTTTTTTTCCCCCCCTTTACAACACCCCCCACCCCTCCTCCATTTTTAGCCTAGGACATAAATCAATTGAGATGAAAGTTCCATAATTGTGCTTGCTGGGAGGGATTTGAGCAAAATTGCACTATGAATTTTTTAAAGGGAATTTTTACTAGCTGTTCAGTGAGACTTGGGCGACGAAGGAAGGTGAGGCCATGAGGATTTATGGGCCTGGATTCTTCATTACTGAAGTAATTTTCCTGCAAATGATAGTGCAGCACCCTGGAGGGGGGAGCGTTGCCCGCCTGGGAGAGTACAAACCTGCTTAATCTCTCGTGGAGAGAGAGCAGCTCAGAGCACTAATATCATCAGTAAGGGACTGAGACTCCATTTGTTCACATCTAAACTGCAGCAAGCATAATTGTGATTCATAGAAATTGATTGGTCAGATTCGTTCTAAGAATAACTATACAAGTTGATTTCATTATGAAGCGCAGTTATGTTGGAACTGGTAGAAAACAAACATGCTCTGGCATTGTTTTTTTATTGTGCACTGTTTTAACCAAATATGAACATTTTGTCAGACTTAACCTTTCTGAATTATTTTTCTGATTGTAAAGGGTGTCGTGTACATTAGCTGTGCACCACAGCTGCTGATAGATTAACTGGGCTAGACTAAGGTTACTTAATATGATACCTAATGCTTTCTCCTTTTTCTCTTTCTGGTTGACATCCTGTCATCAATTTGTTGTGTGTTTGTCCACCTTCATGCTGATTTAGATCTGCGTTTCCAAGCTGTCATACTGTTTTATTTTTTGGTTGTTTGCTTGTTTGTTTATTTGTTTGTTTGTTTGAAGAATGGGTCTCCACCTTTCTCTTTACCTTTGGTCTGTCCTTCCTCCTCATTTTAACCTTCCTCATTCCAATATGCTTGACGTTCTGTCTCCATCTCTTTAGGTGCAGCCAGCAGCAGTGGCCCTCCTCAAGGTTAGTGTGTCCACGATGCCAGGTCTCATTCTGTATCCTGCCTGCCGTCCACTCAATTTTACAGCTCAGTAGGTTGAGAAGCAGAGGGGGTAAATCTGCTGCAAAAAAGGAGAAGGAGAGAGAGAGAGAGAGAGAGAGAGAGAGAGTGGAGGAGGAAGAAGGTAGAAACAAAATTATTGCGCACCCTGTCACCAATTGAAGTGGATCTCATTCCAGGCACACTAACAACTCAAGACAATTAGTCACTTCTCACTAGGCCAGACGTGAAACTCAGTTTTGGGCCAGAAAAAGGCAGGGAGCAGAGGACACACTAGCATGGTTAAGCACTTCACTTATTGGAGTGACTCAGTGGACAAAGAAGCAACTTGGGGGTGAAATGGCTGTGTTCTGTGTTAGAACAGGTCCTCCAGGCCTTTTGAGCCTCTGAGATGAAAATAGGAATATGGGAAATGGGAAAAGCACACTGACATGCAAAAAAAAAATCAGCACAAGATGCAATACAAGAAGCATAAATCTCTGATGACGGATGATTAGTCTTTTTATTCATGTGCAAATGGATGTGGCGAGATTTAAATGTTAAGGAATGCCAAACATGAAGCAATTTTAATGACCTGCTGTAATGATCTTTGCTCTTGGGTAAATAGTTCACTATGCACAGCCCCCCCCCCCCTTTTTTTTTGACATTCTTTAAGATAAACAAAGACAGCAATGTCAGAGGTTTGTAACATTCCACATATCAGTCTGCAGCCAAAGATGAGTCCAGAAGTTTCAGCTTGTTCATGCTCCTGGACAAAAGTGAAGCATGACTAAGGTGGATGGTGCATGGAAGATCAGGGGGTGGAAAGAGAGAAAAGTTTGTCCTGGGCCCTCTGCAGAGACGCAGCGTGACCAATTGTGGTGAAGTGGATGAATGAGGCCATTCACAAGGCCTAATGAAAGAGCTCCTGCGAGGCCCTGAATCAGGGTGGGTGCATCTGCACCACATAGGCGTGCACAAACCAGTGACCTCGAAAATTACCCAGGAAGCACTTTGGGATAGTCACCCCAGCAACAGGCTGGGGTTTGCATGGTTACCAGGCGCTTCAATCAGTGCCTGGCAGCTTCTTAAACAGACCAAGGTTTTTTGTTTTTGTTTTTTGTATTGAAAGAACTCTGTGTGAAATCAGCTTCAGGGGTTACCCCCCCCAGTCTTTTAGGGGAGGGAGCTGCCAGTGATTGTCCCCTGTGAAAACGTCCAGGAGCTCTCACCATCTTTGAGAGGTGTGGGATGCTGCCCTTAGGACTTTTCCTCTCGTAGCACAAAAACATGTTTGTCCAGGCACTACTTATCTATGTGTGCTGCCTGGACCAACACCCAGGTGTTCCACCCATACTGTATGAGCTGCCAACGTATATATGCCAGTTAATTAGTTCTGAAGATGTACAGTGACAAATATGGGAGGCTGTATAAATGATCCGATTAGAGATCCTTGATAAGAAGTGAAATTCCTTCAACAACCCTGGGGACTGGACATTTAGTTTCCAGACCCTCAGGAATCTGGTTCACTTAATTTTATCTGTGTTATTTGGTTTAATATATTCAGTCTTGATGAGCCAGAGGCATGCAGGTCACTGAAGTTCCATTCCCGTCTCCATTCCCTCACGGAACTTTTGACAGTGTGAAATGACAATCCGCCCCTGCACGCATCTCCCACGTCAGAAAGTAATGAGATTGTGCTGCTGGAAATATCACTACAAAGCATCAGGCCTGCACTCAGGTCTGACTGCACCTTCAAACAACGCTGCCTGCCAGCTCGCCTGCCTTGCCTGCCTGCTGAAAAAGACATGAACAAAAACAATCAGAATCAGAGAGAGAGAGAAATGGCAAGGGAAGCTCCCCACGCTGAGACAAACGAACACGCCAGGGCCTTTCATCCTGAGAGTGATTAGCCATCCGAAACGTTTTTAAACTCTGCTTTGAGTGCGTTCCTCAAACGAAAGAGTTCCATTGAGGAGTGGTGGTGAGATGTTTCTCGCTGGGAAGCACCAGTGATCTAGTCTCTAATTGTGGCAGCGCTGACAAAGCTGGTGTGGCTGGGAGCTTTTTAAGTGGGGCTTTTTGCTACGCTCTTGTTCCCTTCCTGTCAGATCCACCACCAAAGGCACCGGGGAACAAAAAGGCCGCTCAGATTCTGTTCTTAGATCCATCTGCCTATTGTTTTGTGCATAAACACAGGTCTAATTTAACACATTAATAGGCCCTGATGGTACTCTAATGTGACCAAACCTAAAATAGGTTCTGTAAATGTGGTCTTTGGTTGCAAATATGTGATGTTATCTAACACAGTTTTCAATCTGCATAATAGCTGTTATTGTCTCTCACATGTCATGTTTAATGCCTCATTGATCGAAATCTCTTAGTTTCATAGAAGATGCTGTGAGTCTGACATACTGACAATAGTGTTACCTTTCCTCTGCAGTATAACAGAACACACTCATTTTCAATGTCTTTGTGTGGAAATTGGAAGCGCTGGTAGGAGATTTAAGAATTTGGCATGGAAAACTTTTTACATCGTCAACAGTTCGGAAACCAGGGTACTGAAGGTTTGAGGAGTCGAGGAGAGGCTGTTTAAAGATTCACATAATCAGGGACAGTGGAGCGAACAAGGGGGCTGCAAGAGTAGAGAAGAGAGAAAGGGAATGAAACCCTAGCTCATAAAAATCAGTATTATAACAACATTAATTGATGCTGCTGAGTGCCATATGTGACACCATATGGAAAAGCTGCCCCAGAGGCCTGCTATAATAGACAGCCTGCAGTGGTGCACACAACTTGGCACATTTACAAACAAGGGACGTCCCATTAATATCAGCCTCGCAGACCAAGCAGGAGACAGCAAAAGAGGGGGCAAAGAGGGTGTTACAGAGAAGGAGGGGGTGAGAAAATAAGTTGCCATCTTTAATCCCACATATTAACAATTTGTCCTCTGGCATTAAAACTATCATTTCTACCGGTAAAATTGTGCATATCATGGCACATCTATATTCTAGTCCTGTGGTTCCCTAATTACGTTAATAAACAGCCCCTCCCTCCTGGGCCAATCAGGCTGCCCTCTGTCCGCCCAACTGACACTCCCTCAACAGATGCCCAGTGGTGCTTTCATCGCAGACACACACAAAGACGCACACTTCAGCAGGTGATGTGATTCATGGCACCTTGACAAAGACAGTGTGAACGAGGTCTGGTTAACCCCTTCTGTGCCTAATCATGGGGCAGCTGTTATTTACTGCCGCTGTCCGCAGTCTCCACTGCTTGGCTGCTCACAGCACTGTCCCCCATTTCTCTGCGCTGTATGGTTTCGCATGACAGTGAGCCACCATATGGACATTCTGCAAGAAATGATTGACTGAAAATGTTGTGTACTTGGTTCGAAGTATTGCATTAATTATTTATTCATTTGAGATCAATCACATGAATAATTTATATCTTATTATGATTTTGTGCTCCTGAAATTCAATGGGTGCAATTTTGGGGTAATGATTCCGTTTCACATGCTTCTACTGACTATTTTAATGATTGAATAATCTCTTTATTATTATTTCCTCACATTGAAGAGGCTAGGAGATTAATTTAGTTGTAAAACCAGTGGTTTCAACCTTAGCGGTGTGATAAGGCTGACACTTATGATCAGAAAAGTCAGTTGAAGAGTAGTTGGTCTTGAAAGCTTTTTTTTTTTTTTTTTTGGGGGGGGAGGGGTGTTTGTTTGTTTGTTTTGTTTGGGGGGGGTGTTGTTCTTGTTGGGAGTTTTTTATTAGTAGTGTAGAATCATAGCTGCTGCTCATGATGTGATGTTGTGGTTAGGCCTGTTTTTATCAGGGGTCTGCAGACGCATGTGTCCACCTTTACGGCCCATACAGGCTGAATTTCTATCCATCCATTTTGCATGAAGTTCCTCCAACTCTTCTGATGTGCCCAGAGAAAGCGCAAAGTGAGACAGAAGGATCCGTATGAAACAGAGTTGTCAGCCATTCTGTTGAGTTTCATAGAATGTGAGGTGAAACAAGAATAGCGTACAGCTGTTTCCTCCCTGACACAGGGGGGAGGCAGATGAAGAGCAAAGGAGAGAAAAGAGAGAAAGAGGGAGGGAGGAAGAGGCAGAGCTCTCCACTCTGTGATGTGCACTGATGTAGCTGCAGCTCTAGGTCAAACGCTGCCAGTGTTTTGTGTTCGTTTTCGTCTCGTCTCCCCAGTGCTCCTCTAAATTATTCACAGCCTGAAGATGTGCAGTGTGGCTTGCCTCCTCCTTTCCTTTCTCCTCCTTCCCTCTACATGCTACATGCTCTGCCTCTCCTCCTCTGTTTCCCATCCCATCCTTTCTTCCTTGTGTGACGACTTGTTTCAGAAGCGATGAACAGAAGTTACTCGTTGCAAGATGGTTAATCCCCATCCCGCATCCACTCATCTTCCATCAACCACCCAACTTTCATCACTTGACTTCATATCCTGCTTTCATCCCTGCTCATCCCTTGCTTCCCTCTCCTGGCTGCCAGACTAGAGCCAGTTGCTTCTTTTTTTAAGGGGAAGGCGGACAGCTGTTAGCATCAACTCCTCTGCAGCCACCCACCCCACTTCTCGCTCCTTCCCTCACTTTTTTTTTTTTTTTTGGGTCTCAGCTCTTTAATGATTTCAAGTGACTTTGTGCTCATTTCATTTTGCCAAGTTGAGAGATAAACCCGACACGCATGCCAAATCCTCAGGCTAGGTGATGGCACTGATTAAAGACATGCCCGTCAGTCATTTCACCTTTAACTGACTGCCAGTCCCGTGAAGATGGAGCAAGGTGCTAGCAGCCAAGGACAGGGACAGAGCTAGGGTTTCATTTCCTCATCATGGTTTTTACTGTGAGACAATAATAGTTTGTCAGCCGTCAGAGATATCCAAAATATTTACTATGCCACTACATGAATTAATAATGGGATATAAAATAAAATTGACATTGGCAGAGAAAGGTTATGAGGTTATCCATATTGTCAAGCCCTGTGTGGAGAACAACATATACAAGCAGTATCTGTGTCTGTGGTGTGTGGGCTGATAAACAGCCCACGTCTGTACCAGATCATTATTGTCATGTTAACTAGGAAAATGCAAGTATTAAATCCTGTAGTACAGCAGGGGTTGGTGGATGAGGTGTTGCCCTTATGGCCACCTGAGGAGAGAGCAGAGCAAAGAGCAGTTGCATCCAGTTCTGGCCATTGCCACAGGACACTCATTTGTAATTCTGTAGCCTGCCTACAATAACGTTTGATCATTGCAGAAGGGGGACAGGAGGTACAGGGAGGGGGGAGGGATCTGAATTTTTCTCCCACTCACTTTGCTTCCCCTCCCAAAAACCCCAACCCACCCTCTTGCAATTGCTGTCACCCAGTATGAATGCCCCCTCTGGCCCGATGACAAGTCTAGCGTGAAACGCTTGGCTGCCCCCTGAAATTAGCAGTAGAGCCCCCCGGCAGCACATGCTTCTCATGACCAGCACACAGTGGGCTGCCGCCAGATTCTTTTCATTATGGCTGTGGCCTGCCAGCCCCCTGACTCTACCTCCTTCTGCCTCATCTTCCATCCCACCCTCCCTCTCCTCCTCCTTCCCCCGTGCGTCAGCCAGAGCTCAGTAAACAGCATCTGTAGTTCTCATCACATTACTGTCGTTGGGAAGAGAGGGAAGGAGGCAGCCAAGCTCTCCATGGGTGTTGCTGTTATTTCTGTGTATCTAAGTGTCTTTATGTGTGCATACTGTACGTGATTTTGTGTGAACGTGCATAGTATGTATATGCATGCGTATGTGTTGTGTGTACATGTGTCTTTGTGCTGGCCTGACAGGATTAGTGAGAGTGAGACAGAGCTAGTAGTAGCAGTACAGACGGTGGGAAGGAGCGAGAGAGGAGGGGAGTAGCAGTACAGAGCAATGCCTGGAGGCTCAATCTGTTCCTCACTGAGCTACATCAGTGTTAGAGACGGCGGCTCGGGCCGCGGGGAAGCCTCCACTCGCTCCATCAAACTGTCAGGCAGCCAGTGGAGCTGCACAGGGAGACTCTCAGCTGCCCCCAGGGCCACTTCAAGTCAACATCCCATTTCCTTGCCTCCTCGCCTAATTTCTCCTACGCCCCGACTTAAATTTCCAATGCCCAATGTCTGCCACTGCAGCTCAGCTGCACCGGGCCCCCGGCCATGTCAAAACACTAGGAGGTGCTGAGGGTAGTACACGCATGTATGTGTGTGCGTTCACCTCTGAAAGCGAGATTCAGCTAGCTACAGTCAGCAGAGGCTAAGACGAAGCCAAAGGGAGCCTTCTGAAAGACGGGACACGGACAAAAAAAAAATTTAAATAAAATAAAATAACCTAAATCATATTTTTCCTCTCATTCTCTATTACCAATGTTCCTATTTTTTCCATGACTATATTCATAGCACAGTTGTGTATTCCCTGTCCCTTCAGATTTCTGTCAGTTTTCTTCTTTCTCTCTGAGCTGAATAAATGCTCCCTCTTCCCTCGTACATCTGCCAGCACTGTCTGTTTTTCCCTTGCCAAACTACTCCGAAGATCACAGCAGCAGCCCAGGCAGCTCTGAAAGCAAAGGTTGAGGGATTTCTCGTTGGAAGTGACAAGGCAGTCCTTTGATTTAGTGAAGAAGGGGGACAGGTCTTCAGCTTTACCCCCACCACTATCACCATCAATCTGTCCATGGATCTCCTCCCCTTCTTCCTCCTTGACCTAACCACATGCTTTGCATGGAAGTGAAACAGAGCCCTGCCAGGACTCAGTGCTGTTTACATGGACTCTGGGTAATGTTGAAGTCTGCTTAGTTTGGCCACGGGTCAGGACTATATCTTTCCTCACCCTGGCTAGATTTACATGGCCCCTGCTGACTCTTCCCTTAAGTGTGTCAGCCCAGAATCAGAGACCTCTGTGTCTGGCTAATGCAAAGAGCATTTCTCCGAGCTTGTCTTCCTCGAGCCTCCGTTACACTCATTCTGTCTCTGGCCTCTTTCAATGGGCCTCTGTGATAGGAGCTTTTGCCCAAGCCATCTCTCTGTTTGCACAGCCTCCTAGGTCCCAAGCTCAAATATGGTTTTACGCGCAAGCCTGTCTAGACCTCTTCTGCTGGTCGATATCATTTCTACCCGGCAGAGCTTTTTCTCTCAATCTCATTCCCTCTGGAGCCTACATCTTCGCTCAGATCAATACTTTCCTAATCCTGAGCTCCTAGGCTGACCTGGGGTAATCAGCTGACTTCCCATGCTGCCTGCTGGGGAGGTCAAGGGTCAAATGGCTGTATAGATTTGATCCTGTGATCAAATCACTTTGCTAGGTGGTGCTTTTTGATACAGCTAGTGGGGTCAAAAGTAATCACTTTTTCTCCTCTCTCTCTCTCTCTCTATGGTTAAGGGAGGCATATGCAGTGCTTCTGTGTCTGTAAACCCTAAAACAATTGGCTTTCTAAGTTTGTTTCCAAAGAGCTTGAAAACATTTGAGCACACACCAAAAGATCCCATTGAGAAATCATGAAAGCTGAGTTAAAGTAAGACTCGCTCCTTGCTCACAAGGCCAAAGAGACCTTCAGATAGCCTGTTGATGTTTCAGGCCCCGCAGGAGGTCCCCCTTTGGGCCCAAGGCTCTGCTTCCATGCCCTATCAGAGTGGCCACGGTGTGTACGTCCCCACACTTCATCCTAGCCTCTGCAGGAGGGAAATTGCGGGAGGAAATTGGTGTTGTTCCTCTAGTATCCAACTCTGCTTTGGTCCTCGACTATCTAAATGGACCATTACCCCCTCTGTGCGGTCTCACTATTGGAGTTCTGTGCTTGTCTGTGCTTTCTCTCTTACAATCAGGGGTATCTCAGTCTATCTCCCCAGAAAGATGTCCTCAGAACTGAAGCTATTTCTTCTGCTTCAGTTTAAAGTTTTAAACCGAAATCAACCTTTGTAGCCCATTTATAAATTCATGCAAACAGTTTTTTTTTTTTTTGTTTTTTTTTTAATATTGTTTTTGATTAAAGGCATTGAGTCACTGGTACAAGGCAAAGTATTTTATATTTTTGTTAATCAAGTTGTCATTTCCATAACCCCGATCGATGCTTTGAAGACGATGGTAAACTTCTCTCAACCTCTAAAGTCCTTAGATACTTTACAGCATAAACACCCTAAATGACTTCGATAAACTACTTTGTTCGTGTACATACTCTTTTTTCTCTTTTTTTTTCCTTTATTTAGTGCTCTATGTATTTTCGGTATAAAACTACAGTGACACTTACATGCCAGTAGCTTTGGCAGCTCTTATTTTTCCTGTTTTGTTTTGTTTTTTTTTTTGTTGTTTGTTTGTTTTGTTTTTGTTTTTGTTTTTTGTTTTTTCTTGCAGCAAGTATAGGGCTGAAATCAGTATTCAGACAGACAGTTTTTGACACCATGCCAGCATTTGCATAGCTGAGTAAGTTCCTCCTCTATTCCACTCTCTATCTCTGAGGCAGAATTCATGGCAGACTGTCCTCTGAGTGTGACAAGTGGAACTGTGTGATTAATTTGGCCAGTCGTTTTAATGTGCTCCGGGATGCGCAACGCTTATTGTCTTCCCCTTGCACGTCTATCGGAATCTGCCAGAGAAAATGTCCAGGAGAATCGAGACATCCATCCCTGCCTCTCTCTGTTTTTTTTCCCTGCTCTTCTCTCCTCAGCTCTGCCTCATTTCAGCGCTGAGCTACAGGGTTGTCATGGGGGCCAGCCCAGGTCGAGGCCTGGCTCCATTGAGGGCCGCTGGCGGAATAAATCTCCTGTCTCTGAAGTGTTGAAAGCTGTGTAAATGTCAAACTTATCCGTCTGATGTGCGGGCTACCGGGAGGAGGGGTTGGAAAGACAGTGGGGAGCTGGGAGGGAGGGTTGTGGAGCCATCCGCTGAAGCGGGTCCCCTGTTACCCTTCGTAGCTGGCGGTTGCCAGGTGCAGATGTTGCTGCTTGCTCACTGCCTCTGAAGAGTCAGGCAGTTTTCTTTCTTTCCCTTTTTTTTTTTTTGGTTTGTGAACATCTATGAGAGACACAAACCACAAGGGGCTTGGCTGCTGTCAGGCAGCTTAGTGAGCAGCATATCGCTCCGATTTTAACAATGTCCCCTCTGACCACCAGACATGCTGTTAAGGGAGGCTTCTGTTTAGGGTTGCGGTTTTGCATTTTCACCATTTGGTTTTCTTGTATAGCCTTGATAAAAAAACATTTTTCTTTGGTGTAGATATTGGAAATAGCATAGGATGATGTGGTCCCCGTTTTAAGCTCATGCGCTCACAAACATGGGCCAGTCGTGCGTTCATTGAATTCCTTTCTTTGACTCAACTAAGTGTAATAGCCCAACAGGGTAGTCACATATAGTCCTGACAACCCTGTTCTAACACTGCTTCCATCTGTCCATCCCCCCTGCCTGGTCTTACTGGTGTTTTGTTCCCCCTTTTCCACCTGCCTCTCTCTCTCCTGCTGTGCTGTGTCTATCCCTGTGTCTGACTGAGCCATAGCTAGTATTCCTCTTTATGCTCTGCTGCAGTGCAGGCTTCTTGTAAAAGGATAAGCACCATGCTGTGCTCTTTTGATATTATTTTTTCTCCTCACCGGCTCCAGCCTTCTGAGGCCTCATCTCTTGTGTCATGGCTACTGCTACAACAACAAGCAAAGCATGCACCCAGGGAATGGGCCCAGCCAGTTGTTCATCTCCATCACCTAGGGTTTAAAATCGTCCCCCAGTAATAGAGAGGAACTCACAACCGCTGTGAGATGGAAGTCATCCGTTCAGCTGCATGCTAAGAATACATTTACACCACTTTCCTGGGGGTAGGGGGTGAAGTTGGAGATTAGATCAATTTTCCTTTTTTTCCCCTTTTACTCCCCCCCCCCCACCCTTTTTTTTTTAACATTTGTCCAGAAACATTATTGGGAATGTTATTTCTTCAGATAAAATGCTTGAGTTGTACGGGAACAAATGGGGGGTGATTACAGGTTGCGATGCAGCTCTATCAAGCAGTATAGAAATGGCTGACAATTAATTTGTTCAGAATTCGCAGTCTGAATAGGGAATTGACTGACAAGAAGCCTAAGCCATTTTCTCTTCTTAATGCCCAGCACTCTGTAATGAAGTTCTTTTGACAAGCAAAAACCCAGAAATTGGGGTTTGCAAATATTACCCATGAAAATACATGTTATGCTGAAATGTGGCCAGTGTTTCTAATTTCCATTGCCAATGCATGCTTGTTTATACTTACAGTGAAATGAGTTTTATTTTCTCATTTTATTATTTCTGGTCATTACCTCTTATGAGCCATTCCACTTATTTTTCAGCAAGTCTCCAAGATATTTTTTAAATAAATGTGGCACAAAGAAAACACACAAACATATTTTTCTATGCCAGTTCTAATATTTTCTTACAGATTCCACCATATCCACCCAAGCACAATGGAATTTTTTGGTCATTTTCTTTCTGAGATGTCTTCTTTAGTGTTATGATGGACCCTTCCTTTGCTTACACACTACTTTTCTTGATGCTCACTGACAGGCTTCTGAATCATAAACAGTAATCTCTTCAGCTGGTAGAAAGCCTCATATCGAACATATCATTTTGCTCTATTTGTCTTGAGACAGGTGTATAGTCTTGTTCTTTGTCCTGTGTGAGAATGCTCCAGCATGAACAGTGGGAGCTCTGATCTTTTTTAGGAGTCATTATTCTTCTGACAGAGATGCAAACACAACAATAAACCCCCCAAAGGGGTCAAGTCAAAGCATTTTTCACTTAAAGTTTTTTTTTTTTTTTTTCCTGCAAGGGTTCCTGCTGTATCCCTTGTCTTTGCAGAGTTGGATGAATCACAGGCCACTGAGGCCTCCCTCCCTCACTACCCTCTCCTCTCCTCTCCTGAGAGATCTTGGCCACTGAGCCCTTGTACTGATTACTCTCGTTACTTAATTATACATTTGGACCCACCGCACTTGCAACAAAGGCCCGCTGTGGCTCCATTGACCCAGCTCCCTCTTCATTGTGCGCAGCTCTGAAAGAGAGTCAAACAAAATAAAGAGGGTCCACTTAAATATGTTGCCACAGGGACTTAATTGACAGATTGAAGGCAGTTTTTCACTGGAGGCCCTCTCCCTGTCTATGTCGCTCTTCGCTTGAATTACTTTGCTCCTCATGCATCCAGCTGGGAGGTCCAGTGGGACTGGCCTTCAGCTCGACCACTCCTGTTATCCCCTGTCTCAGCAGGGACAAGTTGGGATGTGTCAAATAGAAATAAAAATTTTAAAAAGCCAATCCAGCACTGTAAGCCAGGGTTTTTTTCATTTCATACATTCTTTTAGACAAAAGATGAATATACATGGCATGGTCTGTTTAATCATTTTTTCAAACGGTTTGCTAAAGATATATTTCTTTAGAGTCTAAGCTCTATATCAAGCCCTATGAACATGTGAGGAATGCTCTGGTACTTGGTATCTGCAGTATTGTCATCATTGTTTGTCAGTTACAAGGTCTGACTTCTTTTTTCCTCTTTTCCTTTTTTTCCTCCCTTTTTTACGGCACACCTCTTCTCCAGATATTTAAGCCTGATCACTTTGTATTTTAATGCTTAAATGACTTGTGAAATCTAAAGTGTTGAAGAAAAAAACGTTTCACTTCTTGACTGAATAGAAGGTGATTTGGCCTCTGACCGTGCTAGACAAGGCGTATTTCAGAACACAACCTCTCTTGTTACTTAGTTCTTTATCCCCGTAGAAGTCTGCCATACAAATTAAATACTGGTTTGTCACAAAGCAAATGTGAAATACCACTTTTAATAGGCACTGTGTTTCACCATTCAAAGAGCCTAAGCTCTCTCTGTCCTTGAGATACTATCATCCAATTTTAAAGCACACTTAAAAGGCTAAATGACAAGCTGCAGCGGAATACAAAGTCATTGAACAAGCTCTTCATAATAGAACCCACTGTATAGTATTATTTGGTTTTTCATCTTTTGTAAATGTACAGCATTGAATTGACGACAGAAAGACCAGAATGGCATTCAATTTGTCTGTGCTGCTTTTGAAACTTGAAAAACTCTCATACACTACCAGACTCTACTTTCCCTCTTCATCCTCTGCCGTTTGCTCTGAAAGCTGTCAGTGAATGAGAGGTTGCACACAAAAATAACATCTGCACTGATTATGAGCTGCTGGAGGGAACCAAATGAATAATTCCTAATATTTCCTGTGTCTGTCTCTTTTCTGTTACAGTGCGACAGCGAGAGTGACATTGACGACAAGGTAGGACTGTTTTTCTTGTGTTTATTCACCCACCACATGAGATGGCTGAGAGTTGTGAATAACAAATTTGAGCTCTTGACTATGAGAGGGAAACAGTCAAAGTGTGTTGTTAACAAAAAAAGACGAGGGGTAAAAGACCCTTTGCATCTTACACAAAAAGGAAGGGACAAGAAAAATGTGTTACAGGCAAAATGCGTTTTTCCACTGCTAGTTTTCTGTTGTAGTGATATGGCATTTATAATTGTCGGAGCATTTTATGCCCGAATGTGTCTTTGCTTCTTGCCAAGATCCTAAAATATGCAACATAAACACTACAGTATGTGTGCATATAATCATAGGACATGTACCATGTCATAAGATTAAACTCAACTTTCTTGTTTTCCCATATGTTATATATCTGTGTTTGCATGTTATGTAATCATTTCAGAGTAAATAGTTTTGCAACACTGATGATGTTTTCGTTCACATAAATGCGCTCCAGTCTTTCTCAAAACCAAAGATAAAAAATGTGAGATGAGAGCAGCTTGACGAAGGAAGTGAATTTGATTGTGTTTTACGACGCACTTTAACAACCGCAACCTAATCAAAGATACCAACCAGAAATCACAGCTGCTCGCTCGTGCAGTTTCTATTCTTGCCTAGATGAAGTAACCTAAGGTGTGTTGCTCACAAAGTGTTTCTTGGTTTTACTGCCAGTGGTTGTCTGTGTACACAGTCTGTGCACCACCAGTAACCTGATGTGCTTCAGAAAGCATGGCAGGGTTTAATGTTTTAGACTGATCTCATCAAATATTAACCATTTGACAATTTGACAGATTTACTTCATCAGTTTCACGTCTGTGTGTCTGTTTATCATATACTTGGAGGTGGTTGGCTGTTGGCGGCCACCTGGTTACAAGATGAAACGCCTTCGAGGAACCTCTCACATCCTAATTCCTCCACAGTTTAGCAATTACTCCCTGGTAAATGAATGAGATAGCATGCCTAATCTCCTGTAAGCTTAGCTCCCAGTTCTGTGGAAATGTCTGCAGCCCTCCCTATAAATAATACATTGATAGCAGGCCCAATTTGCATTAACTGTAGCCTGGCAAGTCAATAGGCTTTTATCTCTTCATTGAAGCGAGAAGGAACCAAGGGCGCTAGCTAGTTGACACGACAGAGAGACGAACCAGGCCTGTCAGTCTCCATACGGCTCTGTGGTATCACTCTGAGGTGGAGGGGCTCTCCGAGTGTTTCCTTTTCAGGGCTTTGTTTTCCCTCCTGGTCTATCAGTTGCATGAAAGTTTTATATGTGTCACAAATCTTGACATTTAATATCCAAAGTTTGATACTACAGCACTAAACAGCAGCTGTGAAAGAAACAGAAGAGAAACTAAACAAGTAAGGCTTTGGTAGTGTTGTGAAAATTCTGCAATGCTGCTATGTTTTTGGTAAGCTGTCAGCCGCCGTCTCTGTCTGTTCAGTGAAACAGGTCCATATTAGGCGTTTGGCAGAAGTTTAAGTGGGCCGGGATACAGTTCAAGACATGGCGGACTATTAGACAGTGCTGCCAAGTTTTCAGCTGTTTGTTAAATTTTGCACCAATTGGTGCACAGTCCACTGTCTCAAGCCGATTGTCTGTTCAGACCTAGTGAAATACAATCAAGAAGAGTTAATGCAGAGTGAAATCCACGACAAACACAAGGTCGCGTTCCTAAAGTTATCTTTTTCACGCATTACTGCATATTGGCTGTGTGAGAAGCTCGTTATTGGTGGCACTCCACTTATTCTGTCAACATGACATCTACAAATTAATGTGAATCGCAGACCATTGGCGGCGAAATAATAGTGCAGCAAAAAACATAATCACAGAGAAGAATGTGGGAACTAAGGCTACGGTAATCTGTCTTTGGTTAGTTATTTTCACTCTTACATCCTGTACCTGCTTTTTCATGTCTCTTCGAGCTTTGCTCTTAGTTCTTGGTTTCCATTCTCAGTTCTGAGGTTCTGAAGCTTGAAGTCTTGAAGCCTTTTCAAATGTCTCAAAGAGCTTACATAATGGTGGACAATGAATGAATCCAGGTGTGTGACAAATACCACTGTCATAGAGAAGAAAACATACTGCTCTCCCTGGATCAGCTTGTGGCTGTAATGTGCACATGGACATTGATAATAGATTCTGAGCACACTTCTTCTAAGTTATGAAATATTATATGAAATTCGATACCAAAGCATCAAATATGTATGATGTCCCTTTCAAGATAACATTGTTACATAGACTCATAAGAAACTGCACCACACCCAACATAAGAACCCACCAACAAACACCCAATATGACAGCACATCACATTATCTAAGAAAGAATAGATGCTCAAAGGTAGGTGTTATTCATATTTCCACTGTTCTAATGGTGGTTAGTCCTCTATTCCCAGGAGTAGAGCTATTGAACAAAGAACAGCTTTGCTCTGTGGCCAACAGGAAATGGAAATGAGCGATAGTCTTAATTCCAAAACAAGGTTCACTGTTGTGGAATCTTACACTGTCGATGTATCTGCCAAGAGTGCAAGAAACTGAGAACATCTGGATAAAAGCTAAAGCAGCGCTGACCTTTTCATTTCCTCAGAAACACACATTATCATAAACAGGGTGATGAGAGTTGCGAATCAACCGTATCAAATTGCTTTGGGGGGGAAAAAAAAAAAAAAAAGAATGCTGGGGAAAAATACCCTGACAGGCCGTCACTACAAGCATAAAAAAAAAGGATGGTGTAAAAATTGGAGTTCCATGAGGAGGAAGACAAACACTGTCATTTGTAATTGGCTGCACTCAGGATAACTCGACAGCGATAATTTTCTGCAACGTTTTGCTGAAACAGGTGCCAGCTTCTGCCGTATCTTTCCAATGAAAACAAAGGCTCCTTTCACATCAGATTAGCAGCCACCTGAACACCCACATTGTCAGGATTTCACAGATTAACTTAATTAGAATATTGCTTCCAGGTGTGCCCCCAGGGTGCAATCAGTTACACTGTATTTGAATAAAACTGACTGGATGCTGCTGCAGCAAAGTCACTTTAGACTGCTGCGCTTTGTGACGCTCGCCCGTATCGTGCGCGTGGCGTCGCTTAAGAATCCAAGTGGGAACGCGCTTCAGGAGCACGTCAAGCTGTGGTTCAGCGTGCAGCATCTTCATGTTGAATGGCAAAAACTTGAACAAACATGGAATCTGGTTATTGTGTGCACATTATTAGCATTTCATTTTTGCAAAGCCTGTTAGATTAAATGAAGAACTCCTAATGTGTTTCTCACTTAAAAGAGCAAAAGACAAAAAAAAAAAAGAACCTTGACCCTGCAGTGCCTTGTTTACGTTGGTAACCTGGAGGGAAAGCAGGGTAAGTATGGATTCCAAACGGATGTTAATGTTTTCATTGTCATTACTGTTATTTAAGCTGCACTAGGCGTCTTTGCATATAGCCATAACATTTAAGCTGTTCAAGTAGAAACTAATCAATGGTAAGTAAACTACATGGCAATACTGTACAATGACACTATGTGTTCAGTTTTGTTTGAAGCCACATGATTGACCAGGGGACACATTTATTCTTTCATCCTGGTTTGCATATTTTAAACCGCTTAATGTGTTTTATGTGACTGTCAGTTGATTAAAATGTGTTTAACAGCCCTATTACACCATAGCTGTGTTTCATAAATATGAATGATTGTGCTTGTGTAATAGTGGCATCTGTGATGAAAGGCACCATAACAACAGTGTTTGATATACACGGCCAGTCAAAAGTTTGGACACACTTTCCGGTTCAATTATAAGGGAAAGTGTGTCCAAACTTTTGACTGGCCGTATATATATGACACGTGTTATTTCACACACAGGGTGGTTCGATATTTTTCACTGGTGAGGTACTCACTTTCACTTTAATAGCTTCATTTGTACATTCAGTTGAGAGTTAAGAATTGAGAATTGTCGAGAATCAGTTTCCATCAGTTTCTCTTCAACATGTGCAATCTATCAACCAGCCAATCTTGTCAACCTCTGACATATCTGAGATACTCCAAGTCAAGACGGTCAATTTCTTTCATTGGAGAGGCAGAAAAATACATAGAGTGGAATTTATTCCTTCTCAGTTTGTTCATGCACTCTCCTGAAGTGTCATCCTATCTCCATTAGGCCCCACTTTGCCAGCCTCACTGGCTCTTCCAATTTCCTCTGTCTTCTTTCTCCTGTGCAAATAATATAGTCACCATCTCTGTGTACAAAACGTTAGCATGACGCTCATGTTCTCCCGAGCCCTGGACGCAGCAGCCTCACGTCAGATGCGTTACCACGGTCACTGCTGCATCAACCATAGCACAGCAGAGGACACCCAGGTCGGCTAATTCTATTTGGTCCTATTTGCCAAGCAGTCACTCAGCAGAAAGTGTATCTGTCTCCGGGGGAGTCTCCAAGGACCATTACCACATCCTGTCTATGAGCTCTTTTATGGCTCTGGTGTACTCATCTGCCAGGGCGGCACACAGGCTCTGATTGACACATTAATTCCTCCTCTACCCCCTTATCTTCCCGCTGTGTGCAGAATGAATGCCATATCACTGCGTCAGAGCGGCTCTACCAGCTTATCAGTAATGGCTCGCCAGCTAGTGGTATCCTCCCAACTGTTGTGTTTGGGGGATGTGCCCTGTGCAACTGGCAGCGCACCCACAACAAGAAGACAAGCACGCTGTGGGGATTTAAATCTAGCCTTTAACACCACCACCGTCCCCAGCTCTTTCTTTTCTCATCCAGTTATTTAGGTGTGTTTTTTGGGTTTTGTTTTGTTTTTTCTTTGTTTTTTTTCCTTCTGACTATCTGCCATTACCAGTCAGCGTTTACCTCATTCTGCGCCCATCTTGCAAAAGGAACAAAGCAATAGTTATATGTATTCATGTAGGTATGGCTTCCCTCCTACATAACTTTCCCTGACTCCTGCTGCTTTGCAAGCTCCAGATTGGTCCCAGAGAGTCATCATATTCAATAACAAACAGGCCACCCACCAGGACGCTGACAACCTTAACTTTTTTTTTTTTTTTTTTTTATGGATGGGAAAAATGGACCAGCTTAATGTTTCGACACAAGTGATCATCCGTCCTCATCTCTTTAATGAAATTAGATTAAGTGCACCTGGGAAAGAGCTGAGAAAGCAGAATGCCTCGCCACCTCCTTTAATCTAAAACCAATTTGCCAGTAATATTCCTTTCCCCCCAGCTTGGGATCGCCGGCCCTGATTCAAAATGGAGGAGGAACGAGATGAGACCAGAGCTGACTGGTTGCATTCAGCTCCCCACAGGCACTGTGAAATTAGAACTGACACCGGCAACACAGGCCTTAATATGGAGATGTCATTTTCCTCTTCTAGCTTTTGTCTTTCTCTCTCCCTCACTCCTTCTCTCTCTTTTTTTGGCTTATATAGTTACTTCCTCTATTCACCACATTTTCTTGTATTCTGGCCATGTCGAAACAGAAACAAAATTTAAATGTGGTGACGTAAAAGAACGATTCTCACACAACTTTAAAAATTAACTCTTGCCGCTTAATTTGCTGATGCTGATGCTGATGCTTTAGGGAGTTTAAGGGTTAAGGTTAGACTTGTGCCATAATCATCTTTCAGAGGAAAATAAAGATGACTTCCAAATTTCTAGATTAGTAAGAAATAAAATATTTCCATCAGGTGGTTTCATGATGTTTCTCATCCAGTTATTCCGATGAACCTGGAAACATTTGTCTCCTAAAATTATATTGAGCTGTTTGCAACATGCTCTCATTGCACTTAGCTCCAAATAATGTGTTCTCTGCAGGCACTTTTTTCCTTTTTCTTTTTGTGGTTGTGAAACAATTCATCTGTTGTACATTTACCAAACAAGTATGTCAAAGTAAAGAAGGGCAGCCTTAGTCATAGCATTATGTGATGTATGTGTGTGTGTGTGTGTGTGTTTGTCTGTGTGTGTACTAGGCATGCTTTGAGGGAAGTAAGTGTAAGGGCATGCTCAGCGGTGAAACCAAGCCTCAGTGCATGTTGGGAAGAAGGGGCGAGATGACAGAGAAAGACTTGGAGCTTCTGCAGGGCGAGCCAGCAGACACAGCCAGCTGACATCAGCAAAGACGGCTTGTCACTAACAATGCATGTCATACAGCAACGCAGGGACAGTCAACATGGCCACGGCGTCATTGATGTGGCACCCACCCAATAGCCTGGTCCAGATTCCCTCTTAAAGGTTAGCACTGATGTTGGCATGGCAGATGAAAATAGAAGGGTTGTGGCAAACAAAACCGTGTCAGCCACTCTTAACAGAGGAGGCGTGAAAACATAGCATGGCATCGAAGACTGTAATCTTCTTTCATTTACTGCCTCCTCTCAGTGAAACTGTTGTTGTTGGCAGAGACTGTTAATAGAACAAATAGTCGCCCCTTTGTTCTGTTAAAATCATAACACACACCCTACCCTCCTGTCTGTGAAACACCAGTGCTCTGCTAACTCTGTGAGAAAATCCTGTCACCACTCAGCCATGTTCAACAGCTCGTGATCATTGTTATTGAGGGAGTTATTGTTGCTTCGATGAACATCAGGTTTTGGTATGTGTTTTTCCTCCACCTTGACCAGATCCATTTTTAGAGGTGATTTTGCTCAAACACTGTCTTTCCCTCCAGAGAGCCCTGGTTCTATAATAGGAGTTTTCAGCAACAGCCAGGTAAAATGCTTGATTGCCCAATTTTATGCTAGAGCTCTCGCCAGTTCAATGATACAGTGATAGAATGTGGCAAGCTATGTCAAACCAGACAAGTTGTGAAGTATTGCACGAGCTCTGGTCCAATATTACATATAACCTCTACTGCATGTGTCTGTAGATTATCACACTATTGAAAAGACTAGTGCAAGTACATTCTTCGTGCACTCATTTTTATTTGTATAATTTGTAAAATAACCCATAAAGTTAAATATAAAAACAAGTTATTATAATCAACCTGAATCAACTTCATTTCGTTTATAATAAGATTTGAATGCTGCACTCTTATGAACATTCAAGGAACATCAAGTAAAGTGTAACACATAGCAGAGGAAATACTCTCAATGCAGCTCAGTGACACAAAGTTAAACAGGCAGCTAAACTGACTAAGCCCATGCTCAGTGTGAGTCCACTGTGCTCCAGAGCAGCATGGCACAGCATTCATTGCTTTTCAAGTGCCTTGTGTTTGAATAACAATCCAAGCACTATATACATTTTTCCACATGAGTAATAAAAGTAAAATTGAGTCTGTATTGGGTGCAGATGTTCTGTGGAAAGAGGAAAAAAGACAAATGTTTTTTTGTGTACGTGTAAGATTTGAGTGTTTCTGATTGTGCATAAACATAATGCCTAAGTGGGTTTTTATTCAATAAACATGGTTGGACGGTAATTACTTACACATTTCTTTTGGCTGGAAATGCAAGACAGACTTTGTCTGCATTTAAAGCTGGCGCACCAAGACTCATGTCTGTCCCAGCCTTGGCTTATCTGCAAAAGACTTCCTAATGCAAGAGGACTTGCTTTTCCTCCACAACAAATGGCATATGCAATCAGGGATAAATATAGAATTCCCTGTTGTTATTAGGAATCAGTGCCATTGTGGATAATGTTTCCCTAAAGAACCGTTGCTTCCTCTTTGGCCAGGAATACATCAGTAAATGAGCTTCAGTCCACTGTGGTTGCAACAAAAATGTTTAGAGAGCTTCAATTCCCTTCACAGACAAAGAGGCCACTCAGCAAAATAATACATTTGTCATATTTTTTTTCCTAGAAATTTACAAGGAAAATCAATACGCATTAATCATGTCACAGTCATTGTTATTACATGAGAATCTGTATTCCGCCTCCACTTACCAAAGAATTCCTACTGAAGTTTCTAAATTTTACATCTTCATGAAAAGGGTAATCCGTAGTGCTCATAACAGTGATGATGGACAATAAAGGAAGTGAGGTCTGAGCCTGATCCCGTCTCCCACCCACTGAGAGAAACATACTCCATCTTTCTTTTCCTAACCACTTGAGCATCTCCAAGTCAATCTAAACACTTGGATGCCTGTGGATGAGCTGGTGACTGCCAGACCTCAAGCCTTGCAGGCTCTCGCGTCACTTGGGCTCTGGAGGGAACTTTCCGTGAGTGAATGTGTATGTGATGTGGAAAGCTGAGAACCCTGGAGAGCACACTGAAATCAGGCCCAAACACACACAGGGGCCAGCTGCCTTCAATTAAGCCAGAAACCCCAGCCTCTGCAGTCTCTTATGCACAAAACCAGCCCGCTTTGATCTGCGCCAGCCAGGGGAAAAGGTACAGAGCTTGAAAGATTACAGGAAAAAAAATGATTATTGTATCAAAGGGTGCGCCATAAAAGTTAACGGGGGGGATTTTTAGGCTCAGAGGGCAGCGGGAAGCAGGTATTAACGATGGCTGTCACTCATGTTCATTTGCCAGTTATTTTCCTTCCCTTTTTTCAGTGAGCTTTAATTAGTGGACACACCTGGCTGCTCCCCAAAGTTAACTGTGGAACTCTCTCAAGCACTTTAGTTTTTATGGACACTGAAGATCAATTCCGAGTCACACAGGGCACATTAGCACGACTGATGCTGACATGCTGCTACAGCTTCGACTCGTCAATGAAAAGGTATAGCTCAAGGATATGTTTGAGGTTTCGAAACCACAGACAGAGACAACCATTAAAACTGTCCTCCTGCCAGGCACTACAGATGCAGGCGGCATGGGCTTCCATTAAATTAATTTGACTTCATTAGTGCAGACCTGCTAGGCCTGGAGTGCCCACAGAGATGCCAGGGGGTTGGCGGTAGGGGGGTGGTGGTTGAGTGGCATCAGCCGCTGTGCTCTGAGGAGAGCGAACACATGGCAATGACAGGCGGAATATGGCCCCAGTTCTTACACCGGGACGGTTGCCAAACAAAGGCAACATGCGTCACTGGCTTTGGGGGAGCTCAATCAACACCCGGTTGGAGCATTAACGCCATGCGCGCCGCACCGCCGCCATCAGTGAGGAGGCTGCGGGTCACTGGGCAGCCTGCAAGTCATGCATGTGCACACAGTGAATGTGGCAGCGTGATATGATACAGAGACGGTGCCAACGGGTTGACCCACTGCTGTCACCTTTGTGTCTGCTGCCAGGAGCGCTCATGTTATTTGGTTACAAAGCTCATATTTATTCACTCTTATTGAATATTATCTTTTATAATTGTTGTTCATTAGTTTTGGCATAAAATACAAGTAATTTATCATGTATAGTGTAGTGTTTGTACTCGTACTTGTATTAGTGGAATCATGCACACAGAGAAACAAAATGTCTCTAATGACCAGATTCATAGATAAAATACTCCCATTTCTAATGGGCACGGATATTTCATCATATAATGTAAGTGTCTCTGCTGTATGACTGCGTAAAATGCATTATGTTTTTGAGCTAACTGACCAAAAATTTTAAACAAATGTCATTTGTCATTTGTCATTATTTTTGGATCTTAGAAATGTTTTCAGCCTAGCTGCATCTATCCAATAGAAAAAAAAATACTACTAGTAGGTCAGATTGAACGCTTTGGCTTTCTTGTTATCTTCTTTTAGCCATCTAGCGTTAGGTCACATGCTTTACCCAACAGCACCTAAATAGCATTTCTAACCTGCAGCCTCCCAATCACAAGCCTTCTTCTGTAACCCCAAGGAAACCGCTGCCAGCTTCTGGAGCTGACCTAAGTTCTGCTGGGAGTGGTGCACCTGATAAATACAGAAATGTGGAAATAAATAAATAACAGAAGGCATTAAGTCCGGATAGGACTGGAAGGTAGCCTGAGGGTGGTAAGTGTTCTGTCTGACAGCAGCAAACACTTTGATCAGAGGGCCCCGTCTGAGGATCGCTTCCACATCTGCACAGGGGGAACGAGCTGTAAACTGCCAAGAAGCATTTTAATGACAGTTGGATTATAAAATGAAAGAGGGCTCCAGATGGCAGGCAGTGCAGCGGCTGCGGTTAGAGGGAGGCTGTTTAAACTGCTTTTTTATTGATAAAATATGGGGTGAAAAATTGCGTAGGGCTTATTAGGCGTCCCGCTGTGATGTTGCTCAGCTGGCCAAGCTGTTCACTGTGGCCCTCTTCCAAACATGCCTCCATAAATTTTTAGCTGTACCTTTAAATCTGTAAGATCCCTGCTTGTTAACTTCGCCTGTGCTCCCCCGAACCCCCACACCATATTTGTCCTTTGAAAGACTTGCTTCTGTCCCTATTTTTTTTTTAAAGGCTGGCTGGATGAAAGCAGTGTTAGTAGCTCAACATAGATAGAGGAGGCTGGAGGGGGTTCCCGCAAAGCATGCTCATTACCGTCCACCAAGAATCAGAATGTGGCCCTTAAACAACTTAATTCCAGGATGATTTCATTAGCTTTACTTTCTTCGTAATAAAATGAGAACAATCTTATTAATTCAAGACACTGGTTGTACTTTCCACCTAGATCCACGGGGTGCTGTTCAAGACAAAAATAGTCATGTGGGCACTGGCATTTAGTAACAGGCTACAATAATGGCCAGAAGGGAGAAACAGTTGGACTTACTGTAAATCAACTACGCACAAATTGCTTGAAATCTGCATCAGAATATACTGTAATAAAGGCGGTAATTTAGGGCCCACTAGAGAAGATGTGGCAAGTCAAGTTTTTGTTCTGTAAAAATAAAATTCCCTTCCAGAGGTGCCACACAGGTTGGAGAAAAGTCAGGAGGAGTCACTGAGGAAAAGGGCATACTGTAGTAATTACATTTTTGTGTGATTCACATTGTCACCTTTCTGAATAAGTGTCTCCAGTTAATATTACCTTACAGTAAATTGGTCTCATGCACCACTTTGATCTGGACCTCAGAGTGAATTTACTTGAAATGTGAAAAGGCCTGATTCAAAAGCTGATAGAAATCAAGGTCTTAATAAAACAGATCAATGAAAGCCATCTTGACTCTATCAAAGTCCATACATGTAGCACATATGCTTTTCTCTCCGTAAAGTGGGCTTCTTTCAGCTGAGATATGTTGCGGTTCTCACTGCTCTCACTGATAATTTAGATTCCATTTAAGCTGATAGGCTGGTTGACTAAAATCACTGTCATGATGGCCTCACAAAAATGGGTGCCTGTATTTTTTTTTTTTTCCTACCTTCAGAGAACAGGCCCAATTTATATTCCATAACTACCACTTCAAGGCCAACCCGCTGCGCCCCCAATCCACACTCGCGTCTACCCCACAGCATCAAAGACAATTACTGTCGACATCACATCAAATTACAACTGTTGGTTTGCTTGTTTGCCTCGTTATATGACTTGAAAACTGCCATCTCCCACCCAAGGAAGGTCCCCTCCCATCTGCTCTCCTCCCTTTTCCCACCCTTCAGGGCCTAAATGCACAAACACACACACACACACAAAACCCCTTCCAGCACAGAGAAGAGAAGGGACAGGCAGCCGACAGCCTAATGGACTAATTTGTAATTGCGAGTGAGAAAAAGCTGAGTTGTTGGGCGTCTTATAATTTGACAGACTGGCAGCTCTGAGCCGGACCATGACACTTCAACCACAAATCTCTTGCTCCCTCCTCCTTCCTCCCTCTCCTTGAAATGCTCTATTTCTTCCCCTCCATGGAGGATAGTCAGAAAGGAAGGTGATCGGAGAGATGCCTTCATCAGGTTCTGCTCAAAGCTCTTGACTCTATTCATATTCCTTTTCTTTTCTCTCCACAACAACCACCTCACACTCCCTCTCTACCTTTACATGGATCCCATAGGATAGAATAGGGAAAGTATCTCAGAGCATTCAGATGCATTTGAAGTGCAGGACAGATGTGGGGCCCAAGAGACTGTAAAAAATGAATCGAGGCTAGTAATAGGAGAGATGTTTTGAATCCTCTCCCCCATAAGTTATTTATCAGGGGCCCTTAGTGGTGGAGGAAGACTTCAGAGTGCTCCCTTAATGTAGCATCTGATGACTAGTGGGGGGGTTGTTTCAGGAAGTACTGCTGTAAAACAGGAGGGGAACATTAGCGGGGAAGTCTCTCAGGGCCCAGGCAAATAAGAGGAACAGCACATAAGGCAGATCGTTCCCAGCATGCAACACAGGACATAGAAGAAAGGTACAAAAAATGTCCCAGAGCCCCCCTGACAGACAGTGATATGACATCAGCTACAGAGCATGACAGTCTGTGCTACGTTCCCCACCAGGTTAGGCACGTTTCAGTACTTCATACAGATATGAAATTAAATAACATAAATGAACGGGAGGCAGTGGCATTTTACTTCAGAAATCATTTACAATGTCATTTTAGCAATTAGCATGTGGCATACTTAATCACCTCCATAATTAAGTGCAGAATGTTTATCGTGAAATTTTTCTTGCACATTGCCTCTTTCCTCGCTTTCAATTCATCTGCATGTTCCAAGAGGTAGAAACAAGCTGAGACATAAGCCAGTTAACTCAGCAAAGTCAAAGAGAAGAGAATGACTTTAGCCCATCATACCCAGTTCTTTCTTTTCTTTTACCATGAAGATGAAAGCAAATGCATATTCATGCCATTGTCTTATATATGCCAGTAACATTAAACACCTGGAATTAAAGAAGAATACAAACAAGAACAACATATTCTCTGCTCTCGAATGTCACAGGATATATGTTAAGTAAACTGGATCACTTTCATAATAGAAACAAATATCAGTCATGAGCTGATTTCAGATTGTTTAGGGCAAATAAGACATGTGACCACCTTGTAACACTGTACGCACACGATCACAAACGCCAGTAATGGACCGGGCCAACAAGGGAAGCCTCTGATCACCAGAGACTAATGGCCTCTGAACTCATCACAGAGGCTAATAAAGACCAGCTAACGACATAGCCGCTTCGTTTGTGCTAATTACTCTCCCTGGACCTTCGCCTTGGCCTGTGTCTCCCGAGCATCTGTCACCAGATATATTCCCCAACACAGCTCAGACTGTGGCCTCATCCTCAGAGCGGGGCAATTTGCCAGAAACAATTGTCCTCTGGTGCCCCTTTACTGTGATGAGGTGTGAAAAGTCATTGTATCTGTATTGTGTTTGTTTTGGATTCTGGATTCAAATCTTAGTAAAACCAGACGTCTCCAATTCCAACCTAAATAGTCTAAATATAAGCTAGCAACAGCATTACACTATCTACATCTAATCATTATTAAAAGCAATATTGAATGCACTGCCGACCTCTGGAGACTATGCATTATTTTATGAGTTCACCCCTAAACATAGGTGCTCATCTTCACCGCATCTGCATACAGCCAAATCAATCACAGCATAAGTGATTTACTTGGTTTTGTAACTATAGTAAGAGTATAGAGTGACAAGGAAAATCACTTGTAAAATTGAATTGTTGAATAAATGTGGTATTCTTCTTTAGAATGTGAACAGTAAAGTACTGATTGAGGGTAATGAGCTCCAAGCTAATGAATACTGACAAACAAAACAAGTTCAGCTGTTTATAAACATATGTGGTAAACACTCCTGTGGTATATGTTTAAGCATTGCCAGTCGCACCATAATGTCTTCAATATGATGTAATTACACACTTTACCCATTTGGCACTTGTCTATCCTCATATCCGCGAAGGAGTTTTGTACTGAGTGAGAAATTCAAATTAAGGTGGTGGAAATTTGTTTGTTGATAAAAGCTAAATGCAACTAGTGCAATAGTAACAGCGAATACATTGTAGTGCAAATGACCTACATTTTCACTGAAGTTGCCTCCACTGGGTAGTGAAACACAAAAAGATGTGTGGAGTGATAATGAGGATGTAAAACTCTTTAAATGAGTACACGAAACAAATGTTTTGTTATGTTTTCTGCATTGTTTTTCAGTGTTTGATAAAGATTGTGCTCATCTAGTTGCGTGTTCTTAATCTTTCTCAATGGTTTTGGAGGCGCACAAGTGGACTGTTGACCCACTGTCTAATATTCACAGAACATCAGTGGGTGGAAATGTGGCTTCATTTTCATTTTCTCAAAGTGATGGTGGTTAGAAAGAGGCCAGGTCCTGCAATTTGCACAGGTATCAGAGCCGGGGAGCAGATGTGGTATTTGGTGGTTCCACAGTTCCGTTTCTGTCCATCGAGCAGGTTTAGAAACATTTAACACATTTTGAAAATCAGCCAGGCAAATCACCTTTTCCAGCAAGCAATATTTTCAGCATCTTTGGATAAACCAAGCTGAAAATTGCTCATCAGAAATATTTCTTCTGAGTGGCAATTATTCATTAACATACAAAAGTGTGTGCGTAATAAAAGAATGCTGCTACTCAGGCCATTGGTTACATCTACTGAAGCAAAAAAAAAAAAAAAAAAGAAAAAAAAAAGCAATAAGTTATTTTTTTAAACACGTTGCACATTTTACGTCCTATACTGCTGTATAGTAGGAACATTTTCAAAGTGAGCTTTTGGGATCTTAAGAGAAGTTTATTTTTCAAACCATTTCTCCTCATTGAATATTTGAATGGGCTCAATAGGCCCAAAGTAACTTCTATAAAAGTGCATTACCTTGAAATATCTCTGTGAATATTAGGAATATGGGCAACAAGGATTGTTAAGGGGATAGTCCACCTTAAACGTTGAGTGCTGAAGTAAACACACACTTGAACATTTGAATGCTGGCTGTGGGCAACATGGGAAGCAGATTCTGAGAGTTTCGGAATACACTGTAATCCAGTGTGACTTTATCAGTCAGAAATGCAAAAGCCATTAGATGAATAGCTTTCAGCTCTGGTGTTAAACATCTCAAGAATAAACCTGGACATGCCATTCATATACGATATGTAAACAATATTTTGCTGCCAATATTTGTATAGATGACATTTGTTGATAATTGCGGTCTCTTGATGTTTATTATTTCTGCTTCAGTCAAATTAGGTCCATAAATATTTCAGGCATTTTGAGATCAGCTACATTTTATATGGAGGGAAGGTGGTTGGTGGTTATTTTTTCATTGTGCAGAACTTGTGATGCAGATGCAGCAGTGGCCATTTTGAAGCACTGGTGCATGGTGCAGCATTACAATGGGCAGCAATTTGCATATCATTTCATGTTGGGGATATTAGATTAATGGCTTGTGACTGGTGTGATGAATACTAATTTAGCCTTAAATCATGTTACCGTTCAAACATCAACAGCCTGCCCAACAGGCAGCAGAGCAGCTGTGCAGTCAGACATTTTATAAGGTCAGGTAACTTCTCTGGGCGAGCTTTTCCCGTCTCTCATATCTTGCACCCAGTTATGGCACTTGTAAATGTTTGTTATTCCAGGGATTGTTGGCTTCACTGTTAAAGGTATATGGGTCCACCGTAGGGATTAATGCCATCTCCATTTATCCCCGTAGATAGTAAAATCCACTGATAGAATCAGGCGAGCAGTAATGGAAGAGCTTGGTCTGAATGAAATCATAAATGTTCTCCCTGCCCTTCCCCCCCAATGGCCCCAGCTTCACTCCCAGTGTGTGTCTCTCCAGTGTAGGCAGCTTTTGTGGCCTGCCAGGTGAAGTGATGTTCATTTTGTATGAAAAGGTTACATAGATGGGTCGGAGACTGGTGCTGTGTTTTAATAATCATCACAGACTGTTGTGACTCATGTCAACAGGATGCAAAGTATAACCGCATAGAGGACACGGATCCAAAATAAAGGAGCCAAAAACCCAAACACTGCCTGTTAAGAGCTCTGGTCAAAAATGGTCAAGATTGGTAATCATGCGTGTATATGAAGCAGTGTTACTGTTGTGTAGTTGCACAATACAAAAAGTGTTGATAGTTGGGTATGATTAGGTTGTACCATTTAAATACGTAATATCAGGATGCTTTGTGCATGCAACACATGAGAAGTACTAGACAGCAAAATTCAGTGCAAAATTCATTATGCAGCCTGCGTTTTACTAACCACATAAAAGTAACCAAAATTAACAAAACCCGATTGTAAAGTGCGCATAACAGTTCGTAGGTGTGGACTTCAGTGTTCATAACAAATTTATCAGTCGGGGAAAAAAAAAAAATGACTAAAGGCTAATCCTCCACCTGCAAACAATGTAGCCACAGACTGTACTCTCCTGCTTTAGTTTTGAGCTAACAGTACTACACACTCACACAGAAGTGGGTCTAAATATCAACCTATTTTGCTGTCATCGTGATCTTGTCTCTTCATTATATGGTGTCTAAGCTGTTAGTTGTAGTGTTAGAGTGTACCAGTAGCTTGAGGCTGACCCTGAATGAATGGGTGTGCAAAGTCACCAAGTAGATGATTTGGGTGGGCAGGAAGAAAGAAGTGCAACTAAAACTGCCCAATTTAGTGTGTTTCTTTTTTCTCTGTTCCATTATAAAAAAAAAAAAAAAAAAACCAACACAAAAAAACTTGTGTAAATTCCAATTCTTATTTAAA